>NW_027184613.1:10000000-10300000 GCF_032405125.1 Capricornis sumatraensis | reverse complement strand
CAGCCCTGTGGGAAAGCCTCGAGGGAAAGCCTCGAGGAAAAACCACAGATCCTTTGATCCACGCGACGGTAAGCGTGACATTGCTGATACAGCCTGGAAGGAAAGCGCACGTGCATGCCCCCACTCGAGACGAGGCCTGACTCCCCTGGGGAGACTCCAGAAGTACCCAAAGATCCATGTCAGCCCCTGAGAGGAATCCTCGGTTCCGGCCCTGACTCCACACAAGGTTTTTGGCCCCGGTATCGACGGGAGAGGAATCCCGAGAGGCCCCCTAGCAACTCGCATGGGGACTGGCCTCTCCTGAGGCCACCAGGGCGGGTCCCTGAGGTCCCCGTCGTAACTCGAGAACACCAGCCGCAACTCGAGAAAATCCAGGAAGTTCTCCCTTCCAGGCGAGATGAGGCCTATTTCCGATGAGGCGTCTGGAGACTAATGACACCTAACCTCTGGAACTTTGAAAGGGTCTTTCACATCCTTGCTGCAACTCAAGAAGTTCACCGCCATACCCGTGTCCACTCGAGAGGAAGCACGATGGTCCCGCCCACATCCAGAGGAGCCCCGTTTCCCCCTCGTAGCTCGAGATGAGGGATCCTTTCCCTGCTTTCAACGGGAAAGAATTCCCGGCGTTCCCGTCGCATCTCAAGAGGAGGCACTCTCAACAGGAAAGGCGAGAGGAACTCCATGGTCGTACCACCATTCCAAGAGTCCCCCAGATGTCTCAGTCCATTCCAGAGGAACCTCTTTGCCCTGCACTGGCTCATCTTTCACGCCGAGGATCGACTCACACCACGGTGGCACGTGGGACAGCCCTGTGGGAAAGCCTCGAGCGAAAGCCTCGAGGGAAAACCACAGATCCTTTGATCCACGCGACGGGAAGCGTGACATTGCTGCTACAGCCTGGAAGGAAAGCGCACGTGCATGTCCCCACTCGAGACGAGGCCTGACTCCCCTGGGGAGACTCCACAAGTACCCAAAGATCCATGTCAGCCCCTGAGAGGAATCCTCGGTTCCGGCCCTGACTCCACACAAGGTTTTTGGCCCCGGTATCGACGGGAGAGGAATCCCGAGAGGCCCCCTAGCAACTCGCATGGGGACTGGCCTCTCCTGAGGCCACCAGGGCGGGTCCCTGAGGTCCCCGTCGTAACTCGAGAACACCTGCCGTAACTCGAGAAAATCCAGGAAGTTCTCCCTTCCAGGCGAGATGAGGCCTATTTCCGATGAGGCGTCTGGAGACTAATGACACCTAAACTCTGGAACTTCGAAAGGGTCTTTCACACCCTTGCTGCAACTCAAGAAGTTCACCGCCATACCCGTCTCCACTCGAGAGGAAGCACGATGGTCCCGCCCACATCCAGAGGAGACCCGTTTCCCCCTCGGAGCTCGAGATGAGGGATCCATTCCCTGCTTTCAACGGGAAAGAATTCCCGGCGTTCCCGTCGCATCTCAAGAGGAGGCACTCTCAACAGGAAAGGCGAGAGGAACTCCATGGTCGTACCACCATTCCAAGAGTCCCCCAGATGTCTCAGTCCATTCCAGAGGAGCCTCTTTGCCCTGCACTGGCTCATCTTTCACGCCGAGGATCGACTCACACCACGGTGGCACGTGGGACAGCCCTGTGGGAAAGCCTCGAGGGAAAGCCTCGAGGGAAAACCACAGATCCTTTGATCCACGCCACGGGAAGCGTGACATTGCTGCTACAGCCTGGAAGGAAAGCGCACGTGCATGCCCCCACTCGAGACGAGGCCTGACTCCCCTGGGGAGACTCCACAAGTACCCAAAGATCCATGTCAGCCCCTGAGAGGAATCCTCGGTTCCGGCCCTGACTCCACACAAGGTTTTTGGCCCTGGTATCGACGGGAGAGGAATCCCGAGAGGCCCCCTAGCAACTCGCATGGGGACTGGCCTCTCCTGAGGCCACCAGGGCGGGTCCCTGAGGTCCCCGTCGTAACTGGAGAACACCTGCCGCAACTCGAGAAAATCCAGGAAGTTCTCCCTTCCAGGCGAGATGAGGCCTATTTCCGATGAGGCGTCTGGAGACTAATGACACCTAAACTCTGGAACTTCGAAAGGGTCTTTCACACCCTTGCTGCAACTCAAGAAGTTCACCGCCATACCCGTCTCCACTCGAGAGGAAGCACGATGGTCCCGCCCACATCCAGAGGAGACCCGTTTCCCCCTTGGAGCTCGAGATGAGGGATCCATTCCCTGCTTTCAACGGGAAAGAATTCCCGGCGTTCCCGTCGCATCTCAAGAGGAGGCACTGTCAACAGGAAAGGCGAGAGGAACTCCATGGTCGTACCACCATTCCAAGAGTCCCCCAGATGTCTCAGTCCATTCCAGAGGAGCCTCTTTGCCCTGCACTGGCTCATCTTTCACGCCGAGGATCGACTCACACCACGGTGGCACGTGGGACAGCCCTGTGGGAAAGCCTCGAGGGAAAGCCTCGAGGGAAAACCACAGATCCTTTGATCCACGCGATGGGAAGCGTGACATTGCTGCTACAGCCTGGAAGGAAAGCGCACGTGCATGCCCCCACTCGAGACGAGGCCTGACTCCCCTGGGGAGACTCCACAAGTACCCAAAGATCCATGTCAGCCCCTGAGAGGAATCCTCGGTTCCGGCCCTGACTCCACACAAGGTTTTTGGCCCCGGTATCGACGGGAGAGGTATCCCGAGAGGCCCCCTAGCAACTCGCATGGGGACTGGCCTCTCCTGAGGCCAACAGGGCGGGTCCCTGAGGTCCCCGTCGTAACTCGAGAACACCTGCCGCAACTCGAGAAAATCCAGGAAGTTCTCCCTTCCAGGCGAGATGAGGCCTATTTCCGATGAGGCCTCTGGAGACAAATGACACCTAACCTCTGGAACTTCGAAAGGGTCTTTCACACCCTTGCTGCAACTCCAGAAGTTCACCGCCGTACCCGTCTCCACTCGAGAGGAAGCACGATGGTCCCGCCCACATCCAGAGGAGCCCCGTTTCCCCCTCGTAGCTCGAGATGAGGGATCCTTTCCCTGCTTTCAACGGGAAAGAATTCCCGGCGTTCCCGTCGCATCTCAAGAGGAGGCACTCTCAACAGGAAAGGCGAGAGGAACTCCATGGTCGTACCACCATTCCAAGAGTCCCCCAGATGTCTCAGTCCATTCCAGAGGAGCCTCTTTGCCCTGCACTGGCTCATCTTTCACGCCGAGGATCGACTCACACCACGGAGGCACGTGGGACAGCCCTGTGGGAAAGCCTCGAGGGAAAGCCTCGAGGGAAAACCACAGATCCTTTGATCCACGCGACGGGAAGCGTGACATTGCTGCTACAGCCTGGAAGGAAAGCGCACGTGCATGCCCCCACTCGAGACGAGGCCTGACTCCCCTGGGGAGACTCCACAAGTACCCAAAGATCCATGTCAGCCCCTGATAGGAATCCTCGGTTCCGGCCCTGACTCCACACAAGGTTTTTGGCCCTGGTATCGACGGGAGAGTAATCCGAAAGGCCCCCTAGGAACTCCCATGGGGACTGGCCTTTCCTGAGGCCACCAGGGCGGATCCCTGAGGTCCCCGTCGTAACTCGAGAACACCTGACGCAACTCGAGAAAATCCAGGAAGTTCTCCCTTCCAGGCGAGATGAGGCCTATTTCCGATGAGGCGTCTTGAGACTAATGACACCGAACCTCTGGAACTTTGAAAGGGTCTTTCACACCCTTGCTGCAACTCAAGAAGTTCACCGCCTTACCCGTCTCCACTCGAGAGGAAGCACGATGGTCCCGCCCACATCCAGAGGAGCCCCGTTTCCCCCTCGTAGCTCGAGATGAGGGATCCTTTCCCTGCTATCAACGGGAAATAATTCCCGGCGTTCCCGTCACATTTCAAGAGGAGGCACTCTCAACAGGAAAGGCGAGAGGAACTCCATGGTCGTACCACCATTCCAAGAGTCCCCCAGATGTCTCAGTGCATTCCAGAGGAACATCTTTGCCCTGCACTGGCTCATCTTTCACGCCGAGGATCGACTCACACCACGGTGGCACGTGGGACAGCCCTGTGGGAAAGCCTCGAGGGAAAACCACAGATCCATTGATCCACGCGACGGGAAGCGTGACATTGCTGCTACAGCCTGGAAGGAAGGCGCACGTGCATGCCCCCACTCGAGACGAGGCCTGACCCCCCTGGGGAGACTCCAGAAGTACCCAAAGACCCATGTCAGCCCCTGAGAGGAATCCTCGGTTCCGGCCCTGACTCCACACAAGTATTTTGGCCCCGGTATCGACGGGAGAGGAATCCCGAGAGGCCCCCTAGGAACTCGCAAGGGGACTGACCTTTCCTGAGGCCACCAGGGCGGGTCCCTGAGGTCCCCGTCGTAACTCGAGAACACCTGCCGCAACTCGAGAAAATCCAGGAAGTTCTCCCTTCCAGGCGAGATGAGGCCTATTTCCGATGAGGCGTCTGGAGACTAATGACACGGAACCTCTGGAAGTTCGAAAGGGTCTTTCACACCCTTGCTGCAACTCAAGAAGTTCACCGCCATATCCGTCTCCACTCGAGAGGAAACATGATGGTCCCGCCCACATCCAGAGGAGCCCCGTTTGCCCCTCGTAGCTCGAGATGAGGGATCCTTTCCCTGCTATCAACGGGAAAGTATTTTCGGCGTTCCCGTCGCATCTCAAGAGGAGGCACTCTCAACAGGAAAGACGAGAGGAACTCAATGGTCGTACCACCATTCCAAGAGTCCCCGAGATTTCTCAGTCCATTCCAGAGGAACCTCTTTGCCCTGCACTGGCTCATCTTTCACGCCGAGGATCGACTCACACCACGGTGGCACGTGGGACAGCCCTGTGGGAAAGCCTCGAGGGAAAACCACAGATCCTTTGATCCACGCGACGGGAAGCATGACATTGCTGCTACAGCCTGGAAGGAAAGCGCACGTGCATGCCCCCACTCGAGACGAGGCCTGACTCCCCTGGGGAGACTCCAGAAGTACCCAAAGATCCATGTCAGCCCCTGAGAGGAATCCTCGGTTCCGGCCCTGACTCCACACAAGGTTTCTGGCCCCGGTATCGACGGGAGAGGAATACCGAGAGGCCCCCTAGCAACTAGCATGGGGACTGGCCGTTCCTGAGGCCACCAGGGCGGGTCCCTGAGGTCCCCGTCGTAACTCGAGAACACCTGCCGCAACTCGAGAAAATCCAGGAAGTTCTCCTTTCCAGGCGAAATGAGGCCTATTTCCGATGAGGCGTCTGGAGACTAATGACACCTAACCTCTGGAACTTCGAAAGGGTCTTTCACACCCTTGCTGCAACTCAAGAATTTCACCGCCATACCCGTCTCCACTCGAGAGGAAGCACGATGGTCCCGCCCACATCCAGAGGAGCCCCGTTTCCCCCTCGGAGCTCGAGATGAGGGATCCTTTCCCTGCTTTCAACGGGAAAGAATTCCCGGCGTTCCCGTCGCATCTCAAGAGGAGGCACTCTCAACAGGAAAAGCGAGAGGAACTCCATGGTCGTACCATCATTCCAAGAGTCCCCCAGATGTCTCAGTCCAATCCAGAGGAACCTCTTTGCCCTGCACTGGCTCATCTTTCACGCCGAGATTTGACTCACACCACGGTGGCACGTGGGACAGCCCTGTGGGAAAGCCTCGAGGGAAAATCACAGATCCTTTGATCCACGAGACGGGAAGCGTCACATTGCTGCTACAGCCTGGAAGGAAAGCGCACGTGCATGCCCCCACTCGAGACGAGGCCTGACTCCCCTGGGGAGACTCCAGAAGTATCCAAAGATCCATGTCAGCCCCTGAGAGGAATCCTCGGTTTTGGCCCTGACTCCACACAAGGTTTTTGGCCCCGGTATCGACCGGAGAGGAATCCGGTGAGGCCCCCTAGCCACTCGCATGGGGCCTGGCCTCTCCTGTCGCCACCAGGGCGGGTCCCTGAGTTCCCCGTCGTAACTCGAGAACACCTGCCACAACTCGAGAAAATCCAGGAAGTTCTCCCTTCCAGGCGAGTTGAGGCCTATTTCCGATGAGGCATCTGGAGACAAATGACACCTAACCGCTGGAACTTCGAAAGGGTCTTTCACACCCTTGCTGCAACTCAAGAAGTTCACCACCACACCCGTCTCCACTCGAGAGGAAGCACGATGGTCCCGCCCACATCCAGAGGAGCCCCGTTTCCCCCTCGTAGCTCGAGATGAGGGATCCTTTCCCTGCTTTCAATGGGAAAGAATTCCCGGCATTCCCGTCGCATCTCAAGAGGAGGCACTCTCAACAGGAAATGCGAGAGGAACTCCATGGTCGTACCACAATTCCAAGAGTCCCCCAGATGTCTCAGTCCATTCCAGAGGAACCTCTTTGCCCTGCACTGGCTCATCTTTCACGCCGAGGATCGACTCACACCACGGTGGCACGTGGGACAGCCCTGTGGGAAAGCCTCGAGGGAAAACCACAGATCCTTTGATCCACACGACGGGAAGCATGACATTGCTGCTACAGCCTGGAAGGAAAGCGCACGTGCATGCCCCCACTCGAGACGAGGCCTGACTCCCCTGGGGAGACTCCAGAAGTACCCAAAGATCCATGTCAGCCCCTGAGAGGAATCCTCGGTTCAGGCCCTGACTCCACACAAGTTTTTTGGCCCCGTTATCGACAGGAGAGGAATCCCGAGAGGCCCCCGAGCAACTCGCATGGGGACTGGCCTTTCCTGAGGCCACCAGGGCGGGTCCCTGAGGTCCCCGTCGTAACTCGAGAACACCTGCCGCAACTCGAGAAAATTCAGGAAGTTCTCCCTTCCAGGCGAGATGAGGCCTATTTCCGATGAGGCGTCTGGAGCCTATTGACACGGAACCTCTGGAACTTCGAAAGGGTCTTTCACACCCTTGCTGCAACTCAAGAAGTTCACCGCCATACCCGTCTCCACTCGAGAGGAAGCATGAAGGTCCCGCCCACATCGAGATGAGCCCCGTTTCCCCCTCGTAGCTCGAGATGAGGGATCCTTTCCCTGCTTTCAACGGGAAAGAATTCCCGGCGTTTCCGTCGCATCTCAAGAGGAGGCACTCTCAACAGGAAAGGCGAGAGGAACTCCATGGTCGTACCACCATTCCAAGAGTCCCCCAGATGTCTCAGTCCATTCCAGAGGAACCTCTTTGCCCTGCACTGGCTCATCTTTCACGCCGAGGATCGACTCACACCACGGTGGCACGTGGGACAACCCTGTGGGAAAGCCTCGAGGGAAAGCCTCGAGGTAAAACCTCAGATCCTTTGATCCACGCGACGGGAACCGTGACATTGCTGCTACAGCCTGTAAGGAAAGCGCACGTGCATGCCCCCACTCGAGACGAGGCCTGACTCCCCTGGGGAGACTCCAGAAGTACCCAAAGACCCATGTCAGCCCCTGAGAGGAATCCTCGGTTCCGGCCCTGACTCCACACAAGTATTTTGGCCCCGGTATCGACGGGAGAGGAATCCCGAGAGGCCCCCTAGGAACTCGCAAGGGGACTGACCTTTCCTGAGGCCACCAGGGCGGGTCCCTGAGGTCCCCGTCGTAACTCGAGAACACCTGCCGCAACTCGAGAAAATCCAGGAAGTTCTCCCTTCCAGGCGAGATGAGGCCTATTTCCGATGAGGCGTCTGGAGACTAATGACACGGAACCTCTGGAAGTTCGAAAGGGTCTTTCACACCCTTGCTGCAACTCAAGAAGTTCACCGCCATAACCGTCTCCACTCGAGAGGAAACATGATGGTCCCGCCCACATCCAGAGGAGCCCCGTTTGCCCCTCGTAGCTCGAGATGAGGGATCCTTTCCCTGCTATCAACGGGAAAGTATTTTCGGCGTTCCCGTCGCATCTCAAGAGGAGGCACTCTCAACAGGAAAGACGAGAGGAACTCCATGGTCGTACCACCATTCCAAGAGTCCCCGAGATTTCTCAGTCCATTCCAGAGGAACCTCTTTGCCCTGCACTGGCTCATCTTTCACGCCGAGGATCGACTCACACCACGGTGGCACGTGGGACAGCCCTGTGGGAAAGCCTCGAGGGAAAACCACAGATCCTTTGATCCACGCAACGGGAAGCATGACATTGCTGCTACAGCCTGGAAGGAAAGCGCACGTGCATGCCCCCACTCGAGACGAGGCCTGACTCCCCTGGGGAGACTCCAGAAGTACCCAAAGATCCATGTCAGCCCCTGAGAGGAATCCTCGGTTCAGGCCCTGACTCCACACAATTTTTTTGGCCCCGGTATCGACAGGAGAGGAATCCCGAGAGGCCCCCGAGCAACTCGCATGGGGACTGGCCTTTCCTGAGGCCACCAGGGCGGGTCCCTGAGGTCCCCGTCGTAACTCGAGAACACCTGCCGCAACTCGAGAAAATTCAGGAAGTTCTCCCTTCCAGGCGAGATGAGGCCTATTTCCGATGAGGCGTCTGGAGCCTAATGACACGGAACCTCTGGTACTTCGAAAGGGTCTTTCACACCCTTGCTGCAACTCAAGAAGTTCACCGCCATACCCGTGTCGACTCGACAGGAAGCATGAAGGTCCCGCCCACATCCAGAGGAGCCCCGTTTCCCCCTCGTAGCTCGAGATGAGGGATCCTTTCCCTGCTTTCAACGGGAAAGAATTTCCGGCGTTTCCGTCGCATCTCAAGAGGAGGCACTCTCAACAGGAAAGGCGAGAGGAACTCCATGGTCGTACCACCATTCCAAGAGTCCCCGAGATTTCTCAGTCCATTCCAGAGGAACCTCTTTGACCTGCACTGGCTCATCTTTCACGCCGAGGATCGACTCACACCACGGTGGCACGTGGGACAGCCCTGTGGGAAAGCCTCAAGGGAAAGCCTCGATTGAAAACCACAGATCCTTTGATCCACGCGACGGGAAGCGTGACATTGCTGCTACAGCCTGGATGGAAAGCGCACGTGCATGCCCCCACTCGACACGAGGCCTGACTCCCATCGGGAGACTCCAGAAAGACCCAAAGATCCATGTCAGCCCCTGAGAGGAATCCTCGGTTCCGGCCCTGACTCCACAAAAGGTTTTTGGCCCCGGTATCGACGGGAAAGGAATCCCGAGAGGCCCCCTAGCAACTCGCTAGGGGTCTGGCCTCTCCTGAGGCCACCAGGGCGGGTCGCTGAGGTCCCCGTGGTAACTCGAGAACACCTGCCACAACTCGAGAAAATCCAGGAAGTTCTCCCTTCCAGGCGAGATGAGGCCTATTTCCGATGAGGCGTCTGGAGACTAATGACAGCTAACCTCTGGAACTTCGAAAGGGTCTTTCACACCCTTGCTGCAACTAAAGAAGTTCACCCCCATACCCGTCTCCACTCGAGAGGAAGCACGATGGTCCCGCCCACATCCAGAGGAGCCCCGTTTCCACCTCGTAGCTCGAGATGAGGGATCCTTTCCCTGCTTTCAACGGGAAAGAATTCCCGGTGATCCCGTCGCATCTCAAGAGGAGGCACTCTCAACAGGAAAGGCGAGAGGAACTCCATGGTCGTACCACCATTCCAAGAGTCCCCCAGATGTCTCAGTCCATTCCAGAGGAACCTCTTTGCCCTGCACTGGCTCATCTTTCACGCCGAGGATCGACTCACACCACGGTGGCACGTGGGACAGCCCTGTGGGAAAGCCTCGAGGGAAAGCCTCGAGGGAAAACCACAGATCCTTTGATCCACGCCACGGGAAGCGTGACATTGCTGCTACAGCCTGGAAGGAAAGCGCACGTGCATGCCCCCACTCGAGACGAGGCCTGACTCCCCTGGGGAGACTCCAGAAGTACCCAAAGATCCATGTCAGCCCCTGAGAGGAATGCTCGGTTCCGGCCCTGACTCCACACAAGGTTTTTGGCCCCAGTATCGACGGGAGAGGAATCCCGAGAGGCCCCTAGCAAATCGCATGGGGACTGGCCTCTCCTGAGGCCACCAGGGCGGGTCCCTGAGGTCCCCGTCTTAACTCAAGAACACCTGCAGCAACTCGAGAAAATCCAGGAAGTTCTCCCTTCCAGGCGAGATGAGGCCTATTTCCGATGAGGCGTCTGGAGACTAATGACACCTAACCTCTGGAACTTCGAAAGGGTCTTTCACACCCTTGATGCAACTCAAGAAGTTCACCGCCATACCCGTCTCCACTCGAGAGGAAGCACGATGGTCCCGCCCACATCCAGAGGAGCCCCGTTTCCCCCTCGTAGCTCCAGATGAGGGATCCTTTCCCTGCTTTCAACGGGAAAGAATTCCCGGCGTTCCCGTCGCATCTCAAGAGGAGGCACTCTCAACAGGAAAGTTGAGAGGAACTCCATGGTCGTACCACCATTCCAAGAGTCCCCCAGATGTCTCAGTCCATTCCAGAGGAACCTCTTTGCCCTGCACTGGCTCATCTTTCACGCCGAGGATCGACTCACACCACGGTGGCACGTGGGACAGCCCTGTGGGAAAGCCTCGAGGGAAAGCCTCGAGGGAAAACCACAGATCCTTTGATCCACGCGACGGGAAGCCTGACATCGCTGATACAGCCTGGAAGGCAAGCACACGTGCATGCCCCCACTCGAGACGAGGCCTGACGCCCCTGGCGAGACTCCAGGAGTACCCAAAGATCCATGTCAGCCCCTGAGAGGAATCCTCGGTTCCGGCCCTTACTCCACACAAGGTTTTTGGCCCCGGTATCGATGGGAGAGGAATCCCGAGAGGACCCCTAGCAACTCGCTTGGGGACTGGCCTCTCCTGAGGCCACCAGGGCGGGTCCCCGAGGTCCTCGTCGTAACTCGAGAACACCTGCCGCAACTCGAGAAAATCCAGGAAGTTCTCCCTTCCAGGCGAGATGAAGCCTATTTCCGATGAGGGGTCTGGAGACTAATGACACCTAACCTCTGGAACTTCGAAAGGGTCTTTCACACCCTTGCTGCAACTCAAGATGTTCACCGCCATACCCGTCTCCACTCGAGAGGAAGCACGTTGGTCCCGCCCACATCCAGAGGAGCCCCGTTTACCCCTCATAGCTCGAGATGAGGGATCCTTTCCCTGCATTCAACAGGAAAGAATTCCCGGCGTTCCCGTCGCATCTCAAGAGGAGGCACTCTCGTCAGGAAAGCCGAGAGGAACTCCATGGTCGTACCACCATGCCAAGAGTCCCCCAGATGTCTCAGTCCATTCCATAGGATCCTCTTTGCCCTGCACTGGCTCATCTTTCACGCCTAGGATCGACTCACACCACGGTGGCACGTGGGACAGCCATGTGGGAAAGCCTCGAGGGAAAGCCTCGAGGGAAAACCACAGATCCTTTGATCCCCGCCACGGGAAGCGTGACATTGCTGCTACAGCCTGGAAGGAAAGCGCACGTGCATGCCCCCACTCGAGACGAGGCCTGACTCCCCTGGGGAGACTCCAGAAGTACCCAAAGATCCATGTCAGCCCCTGAGAGGAATCCTCGGTTCCGGCCCTGAATCCACACAAAGATTTTGGCCCCGGTATCGACAGGAGAGGAATCCCGAGAGGCCCGATAGCAACTCGCATGGGGACTGGCCTTTCCTGAGGCCACCAGGACGGGTCCCTGATGTCACCATCGTAACTCGAGAACACCTGACGCAACTCGAGAAAATCCACGAAGTTCTCCCTTCCAGGAGAGATGAAGCCTATTTCCGATGAGGGGTCTGGAGACTAATGACACCTAACCTCTGGAACTTCGAAAGGGTCTTTCACACCCTTGCTGCAACTCAAGAAGTTCACCGCCATACCCGTGTCCACTCGAGAGGAAGCACGATGGTCCCGCCCACATCCAGAGGAGCCCCATTTCCCCCTCGTAGCTCGTGATGAGGGATCCTTTCCCTGCTTTCAACGGGAAAGAATTCCCGGCGTTCCCGTCGCATCTCAAGTGGAGGCACTCTCAACAGGAAAGGGGAGAGGAACTCCATGGTCGTAACACGATGCCAAGAGTCCCCCAGATGTCTCAGTCCATTCCCGAGGAACCTCTTTGCCCTGCACTGGCTCATCTTTCACGCCGAGGATCGACTCACATCACGGTGGCACGTGGGACAGGCATGTGGGATAGCCTCGAGGGAAAGCCTCGAGGGAAAACCACAGATCCTTTGATCCACGCGACGGGAAGCGTGACATTGCTGCTACAGCCTGGAAGGCAAGCACACGTGCATGCCCCCACTCGAGACGAGGTCTGACGCCCCTGGCGAGACTCCAGGAGTACCCAAAGATCCATGTCAGCCCCTGAGAGGAATCCTCGGTTCCGGCCCTTACTCCACTCAAGGGTTTTGTCCCTGGTATCGACGGGAGAGGAATCCCGAGAGGACCCCTAGCAACTCGCTTGGGGACTGGCCTCTCCTGAGGCCACCAGGGCGGGTCCCTGAGGTCCCCGTCGTAACTCGAGAACACCTGCCGCAACTCGAGAAAATCCACGAAGTTCTCCCTTCCAGGAGAGATGAAGCCTATTTCCGATGAGGGGTCTGGAGACTAATGACACCTAAACTCTGGAACTTCGAAAGGGTCTTTCACACCCTTGCTGCAACTCAAGAAGTTCACCGCCATACCCGTCTCCACTCGAGAGGAAGCACGATGGTCCCGCCCACATCCAGAGGAGTCCCGTTTCCCCCTCGTAGCTCGAGATATGGGATCCTTTCCCTGCTTTCAACGGGAAAGAATTCCCGGCGTTCCCATCGCATCTCAAGAGGAGGCACTCTCAACAGGAAAGGCGAGAGGAACTCCATTGTCGTACCACCATTCCAAGAGTCCCCCAGATGTCTCATTCCATTCCAGAGGAACCTGTTTGCCCTGCATTGGCTGATCTTTCACGCCGAGGAACGACTCACACCACGGTGGCACTAGGGACAGCCCTGTGGGAAAGCCTCGAGGGAGAACCACAGATCCTTTGATCCACGTGACGGGAAGCGTGACATTGCTTCTACAGTGTGGAAGGAAAGCGCACGTGCATGACCCCACACGAGACGAGGCCTGACTCCCCTGGGGAGACTCCAGAAGTACCCAAAGATCCATATCAGCCCCTGAGAGGAATCCTCGGTTCCGGCCCTGACTCCACACAAGGGTTTTGGCCCCAGTATCGACGGGAGAGGAATCCCGAGAGGCCACATAGCAACTCGCATTGGGACTGACCTTTCCTGAGGCCACCAGAGCGGGTCCCTGTGGTCTCCGTTGTAACTCGAGAACACCTGCCGCAACTCGAGAAAATCCAGGAAGTTCTCCCTTCCAGGCGAGATGAGGCCTCTTTCCGATGAGGCGTCTGGAGACTAATGACACCTAACCTCTGGAACGTCGAAAGGGTCTTTCACAGCCTTGCTGCAACTCAAGAAGTTCACCGCCATACGCGTCTCCACTCGAGAGGAAGCACGATGGTCCCGCCCACATCCAGAGGAGCCCCATTTCCCCCTCGTAGCTCGTGATGAGGGATCCTTTCCCTGCTTTCAACGGGAAAGAATTCCCGGCGTTCCCGTCGCATCTCAAGTGGATTCACTCTCAACAGGAAAGGGGAGAGGAACTCCATGGTCGTACCACGATGCCAAGAGTCCCCCAGATGTCTCAGTCCATTCCCGAGGAACCTCTTTGCCCTGCACTGGCTCATCTTTCACGCCGAGGATCGACTCACATCACTGTGGCACGTGGGACAGGCATGTGGGATAGCCTCGAGGGAAAGCCTCGAGGGAAAACCACAGATCCTTTGATCCACGCGACGGGAAGCGTGACATTGCTGCTACAGCCTGGAAGGCAAGCACACGTGCATGCCCCCACTCGAAACGAGGCCTGACGCCCCTGGCGAGACTCCAGGAGTACCCAAAGATCCATGTCAGCCCCTGAGAGGAATCCTCGGTTCCGGCCCTTACTCCACTCAAGGGTTTTGTCCCTGGTATCGACGGGAGAGGAATCCCGAGAGGACGCCTAGCAACTCGCTTGGGGACTGGCCTCTCCTGAGGCCACCAGGGCGGGTCGCTGAGTTCCCCGTCGTAACTCGAGAACACCTGCCGCAACTCGAGAAAATGCAGGAAGTTCTCCCTTCCAGGCGAGATGAGGCCTATTTCCGATGAGGCGTCTGGAGACTAATGACACCTAACCTCTGGAACTTCGAAAGGGTCTTTCACACCCTTGCTGCAACTCAAGAAGTTCACCGCCATACCCGTCTCCCCTCGAGAGGAAGCACGATGGTCCCGCCCACATCCAGAGGAGCCCCGTTTCCCCCTCGTAGCTCGAGATGAGGGATCCTTTCCCTGCTTTCAACGGGAAAGAATTCCCGGCGTTCCCGTCGCATCTCAAGAGGAGGCACTCTCGACAGGGAAGTCGAGAGGAGCTCCATGGTCGTACCACCATTCCAAGAGTCCCCCAGATGTCTCAGTCCATTCCATAGGATCCTCTTTACCCTGCACTGGCTCATCTTTCACGACTAGGATCGACTCACACCACGGTGGCACGTGGGACAGCCATGTGGGAAAGCCTCGAGGGAAAGCCTCGAGGGAAAACCACAGATCCTTTGATCCACGCGACGGGAAGCGTGACATTGCTGCTACAGCCTGGAAGGAGAGCACACGTGCATGTCCCCACTCGAGACGAGGCCTGACTCCCCTGGGGAGACTCCAGAAGTACCCAAAGATCCATGTCAGCCCCTGAGAGGAATCCTCGGTTCCGGCCCTGAATCCACACAAAGATTTTGGCCCCGGTATCGACAGGAGAGGAATCCCGAGAGGCCCGATAGCAACTCGCATGGGGACTGGCCTTTCCTGAGGCCACCAGGGCGGGTCCCTGATGTCCCCGTCGTAACTCGAGAACACCTGACGCAACTCGAGAAAATCCACGAAGTTCTCCCTTCCAGGAGAGATGAAGCCTATTTCCGATGAGGGGTCTGGAGACTAATGACACCTAACCTCTGGAACTTCGAAAGGGTCTTTCACACCCTTGCTGAAACTCAAGAAGTTCACCGCCATACCCGTCTCCACTCGAGAGGAAGCACGATGATCCCGCCCACATCCAGAGGAGCCCCGTTTCCCCCTCGTAGCTCGAGATATGGGATCCTTTCCCTGCTTTCAACGGGAAAGAATTCCCGGCGTTCCCATCGCATCTCAAGAGGAGGCACTCTCAACAGGAAAGGCGAGAGGAACTCCACTGTCGTACCACCATTCCAAGAGTCCCCCAGATGTCTCATTCCATTCCAGAGGAACCTGTTTGCCCTGCATTGGCTCATCTTTCACGCCGAGGAACGACTCACACCACGGTGGCACTAGGGACTGCCCTGTGGGAAAGCCTCGAGGGAGAACCAGAGATCCTTTGATCCACGCGACGGGAAGGGTGACATTGCTTCTACAGTGTGGAAGGAAAGCGCACGTGCATGACCCCACACGAGACGAGGCCTGACTCCCCTGGGGAGACTCCAGAAGTACCCAAAGATCCATATCAGCCCCTGAGAGGAATCCTCGGTTCCGGCCCTGACTCCACACAAGGGTTTTGGCCCCAGTATCGACGGGAGAGGAATCCCGAGAGGCCACATAGCAACTCGCATTGGGACTGACCTTTCCTGAGGCCACCAGGGCGGGTCCCTGAGGTCTCCGTCGTAACTCGAGAACACCTGCCGCAACTCGAGAAAATCCAGGAAGTTCTCCCTTCCAGGCGAGATGAGGCCTATTTCCGATGAGGCGTCTGGAGACTAATGACACCTAACCTCTGGAACTTCGAAAGGGTCTTTCACACCCTTGCTGCAACTCAAGAAGTTCACCGCCATACCCGTCTCCACTCGAGAGGAAGCACGATGGTCCGGCCCACATCCAGAGGAGCCCCGTTTCCCCCTCGTAGCTCGAGTTGAGGGATCCTTTCCCTGCTTTCAACGGGAAAGAATTCCCGTTGTTCCCGTCGCATCTCAAGAGGAGGCACTCTCAGCAGGAGAGGCGAGAGGAACTCCATGGTCGTACCACCATGCCAAGAGTCCCCCATTTATCTCAGTACATACCAGAGGAACCTCTTTGCCCTGCACTGGCTCATCTTTCACGCTGAGGATCGACTCACACCACGGTGGCACGTGGGACAGCCCTGTGGGAAAGCCTTGAGGGAAAGCCTCGAGGGAAAACCACAGATCCTTTGATCCACGCGACGGGAAGCGTGACATTGCTGCTACAGCCTGGAAGGCAAGCACACGTGCATGCCCCCACTCGAGACGAGGCCTGACGCCCCTGGCGAGACTCCAGGAGTACCCAAAGATCCATGTCAGCCCCTGAGAGGAATCCTCGGTTCCGGCCCTTACTCCACACAAGGTTTTTGTCCCTGGTATCGACGGGAGAGGAATCCCGAGAGGACCCCTAGCAACTCGCTTGGGGACTGGCCTCTCCTGAGGCCACCAGGGCGGGTCCCTGAGGTCCTCGTCGTAACTCGAGAACACCTGCCGCAACTCGAGAAAATCCAGGAAGTTCTCCCTTCCAGGCGAGATGAAGCCTATTTCCGATGAGGCGTCTGGAGACTAATGACACCTAACCTCTGGAACTTCGAAAGTGTCTTTCACACCCTTGCTGCAACTCAAGATGTTCACCGCCATACCCGTCTCCACTCGAGAGGAAGCACGTTGGTCCCGCCCACATCCAGAGGAGCCCCGTTTACCCCTCGTAGCTCGAGATGAGGGATCCTTTCCCTGCATTCAACAGGAAAGAATTCCCGGCGATCCCGTCGCATCTCAAGAGGAGGCACTCTCCACAGAAAAGCCGAGAGGAACTCCATGGTTGTACCACCATTCCAAGAGTCCCCCAGATGTCTCAGTCCATTCCAGATGAACCTCTTTGCCCTACACTGGCTCATCTTTCACGCCGAGGATCGACTCACACCACGGTGGCACGTGGGACAGCCCTGTGGGAAAGCCTCGAGGGAAAGCCTCGAGGGAAAACCACAGATCCTTTGATCCACGCGACGGGAAGCGTGACATTGCTGCTACAGCCTGGAAGGAAAGCGCACGTGCATGCCCCCACTGGAGACGAGGCCTGTCTCCCCAGGCGAGACTCCAGAAGTACCCAAAGATCCATATCAGCCCCTGAGAGGAATCCTCGGTTCCGGCCCTGACCCAACACAAGGTTTTTGGCCCCGGTATCGACGGGAGAGGAATCCCGAGAGGCCCCCAGGCAACTCGCATGGGGACTGGCCTCTCCTGAGGCCACCAGGGCGGGTCCCTGAGGTCCCCGTCGTAACTCGGGAACACCTGCCGCAACTCGAGAAAATCCAGGAAGTTCTCCCTTCCAGGCGAGATGAGGCCTATTTCCGATGAGGCGTCTGGAGACTAATGACACCTAACCTCTGGAACTTCGAAAGGGTCTTTCACACCCTTGCTGCAACTCAAGAAGTTCACCGCCATACCCGTCTCCACTCGAGAGGAAGCACGATGCTCCCGCCCACATCCAGAGGAGCCCCGTTTCCTCCTCGGAGCTCGAGATGAGGGATCCTTTACCTGCTTTCAACGGGAAAGAATTCCCGGTGTTCCCGTCGCATCTCAAGAGGAGGCACTCTCAACAGGAAAGGCGAGAGGAACTCCATGGTCGTACCACCATTCCAAGAGTCCCCCAGATGTCTCAGTCCATTCCAGAGGAACCTCTTTGCCCTGCACTGGCTCATCTTTCACGCCGAGGATCGACTCACACCACGGTGGCACGTGGGACAGCCCTGTGGGAAAGCCTCGAGGGAAAGCCTCGAGGGAAAACCACAGATCCTTTGATCCACGCGACGGGAAGCGTGACATTGCTGCTACAGCCTGGAAGGAAAGCGCACGTGCATGCCCCCACTCGAGACGAGGCCTGACTCCCCTGAGGAGACTCCAGAAGTACCCAAAGATCCATGTCAGCCCCTGAGTGGAATCCTCGGTTCTGGCCCTGACTCCTAAAAATTCTTTTGGCCCCGGTATCGACGGGAGAGGAATCCCGAGTGGCCCCCTAGCAACTCGCATGGGGACTGGCCTCTCCTGAGGCCACCAGGGCGGGTCCCTGAGGTCCCCGTCGAATCTCGAGAACACCTGCCGCAACTCGAGAAAATCCAGGAAGTTCTCCCTTCCAGGCGAGATGAGGCCTATTTCCGATGAGGCGTCTGGAGACTAATGACACCTAACCTCTGGAACTTCGAAAGGATCTTTCACACCCTTGCTGCAACTCAAGAAGTTCACCGCCATACCCGTCTCCACTCGAGAGGAAGCACGATGGTCCCGCCCACATCCAGAGGAGCCCCGTTTCCCCCTCGGAGCTCGAGATGAGGGATCCTTTCCCTGGTTTCAACGGGAAAGAATTCCCGGCGATCCCGTCGCATCTCAAGAGGAGGCACTCTCCACAGGAAAGCCGAGAGGAACTCCATGGTCGTACCACCATTCCAAGAGTCCCCCAGATGTCTCAGTCCATTCCAGACGAAACTCTTTGCCCTGCACTGGCTAATCTTTCACGCCGAGGATCGACTCACACCACGGTGGCACGTGGGACAGCCCTGTGGGAAAGCCTCGAGGGAAAACCACAGATCCTTTGATCCACGCGACGGGAAGCGTGACATTGCTGCTACAGCCTGGAAGGAAAGCGCACGTGCATGCCCCCACTCGAGACGAGGCCTGACTCCCCTGGGGAGACTCCAGAAGTACCCAAAGATCCATGTCAGCCCCTGAGAGGAATCCTCGGTTCCGGCCCTGACTCCAAAAAATTTTTTGGCCCCGGTATCGACGGGAGAGGAATCCCGAGTGGCCCCCTAGCAACTCGCAGGGGGACTGGCCTCTCCTGAGTCCACCAGGGCGGGTCCCTGAGGTCCCCGTCGTAACTCGAGAACACCTGCCGCAACTCGAGAAAATCCAGGAAGTTCTCCCTTCCAGGCGAGATGAGGCCTATTTCCGATGAGGCGTCTGGAGACTAATGACACCTAACCTCTGGAACTTCGAAAGGGTCTTTCACACCCTTGCTGCAACTCAAGAAGTTGACCGCCATACCCGTCTCCAATCGAGAGGAAGCACGATGGTCCCGCCCACATCCAGAGGAGCCCCGTTTCCCCCTCGGAGCTCGAGATGAGGGATCCTTTCCCTGCTTTCAACGGGAAAGAATTCCCGGCGATCCCGTCGCATCTCAAGAGGAGGCACTCTCCACAGGAAAGCCGAGAGGAACTCCATGGTCGTACCACCATTCCAAGAGTCCCCCAGATGTCTCAGTCCATTCCAGAGGAACCTCTTTGCCCTGCACTGGCTCATCTTTCACGCCGAAGATCGACTCACACCACGGTGGCACGTGGGACAGCCCTGTGGGAAAGCCTCGAGGGAAAGCCTCGAGGGAAAACCACAGATCCTTTGATCCACGCGACGGGAAGCGTGACATTACTGCTACAGCCTGGAAGGAAAGCGCACGTGCATGCCCCCACTCGAGACGAGGCCTGACTCCCTTGGGGAGACTGCAGAAGTACCCAAAGATCCATGTCAGCCCCTGAGAGGAATCCTCGGTTCCGGCCCTGACTCCACACAAGGTTTTTGGCCCTGGTATCAACGGGAGAGGAATCTCGAGAGGCTCCCTAGCAACTCGCATGGGGACTGGCCTCTCCTGAGGCCACCAGGGCGGGTCCCTGAGTTCCCCGTCGTAACTCGAGAACACCTGCCGCAACTCGAAAAATCCAGGAAGTTCTCCCTTCCAGGCGAGATGAGGCCTATTTCCGATGAGGCGTCTGGAGACTAATGACACCTAACCTCTGGAACTTCGAAAGGGTCTTTCACACCCTTGCTGCAACTCAAGAAGTTCACCGCCATACCCGTCTCCACTCGAGAGGAAGCACGATGGACCCGCCAACATCCAGAGGAGCCCCGTTTCCCCCTCGGAGCTCGAGATGAGGGATCCTTTCCCTGCTTTCAACGGGAAAGAATTCCCGGCGTTCCCGTCGCATCTCAAGAGGAGGCACTCTCAACAGGAAAGGCGAGAGGAACTCCATGGTCGTACCACCAGTCCAAGAGTCCCCCAGATGTCTCAGTCCATTCCAGAGGAACCTCTTTGCCCTGCACTGGCTCATCTTTCACGCCGAGGATCGACTCACACCACGGTGGCACGTGGGACAGCCCTGTGGGAAAGCCTCGAGGGAAAGCCTCGAGGGAAAACCACAGATCCTTTGATCCAGGCCACGGGAAGCGTGACATTGCTGCTACAGCCTGGAAGGAAAGCGCACGTGCATGCCCCCACTCGAGACGAGGCCTGAATCCCCTGGGGAGACTCCAGAAATACCCAAAGATCCATTTCAGCCCCTGAGAGGAATCCTCGGTTCCGGCCCTGACTCCACACAAGGTTTTTGGCCCCGGTATCGACGGGAGAGGAATCCCGAGAGGCCCCCTAGCAACTCGCATGGGGACTGGCCTCTCCTGAGGCCACCAGGGCGGGTCCCTGAGGTCCCCGTCGTAACTCGGGATTACCTTTCGCAACTCGAGAAAATCCAGGAAGTTCTCCCTTCCAGGCGAGATGAGGCCTATTTCCGATGAGGCGTCTGGAGACTAATGACACCTAACCTCTGGAACTTCGAAAGGGTCTTTCACACCCTTGCTGCAACTCAAGAAGTTCACCGCCATACCCGTCTCCACTCGAGAGGAAGCACGATGGACCCGCCAACATCCAGAGGAGCCCCGTTTCCCCCTCGGAGCTCGAGATGAGGGATCCTTTCCCTGCTTTCAACGGGAAAGAATTCCCGGCGTTCCCGTCGCATCTCAAGAGGAGGCACTCTCAACAGGAAAGGCGAGAGGAACTCCATGGTCGTACCACCATTCCAAGAGTCCCCCAGATGTCTCAGTCCATTCCAGAGGAACCTCTTTGCCCTGCACTGGCTCATCTTTCACGCCGAGGATCGACTCACACCACGGTGGCACGTGGGACAGCCCTGTGGGAAAGCCTCGAGGGAAAGCCTCGAGGGAAAACCACAGATCCTTTGATCCACGCGACGGGAAGCGTGACATTGCTGCTACAGCCTGGAAGGAAAGCGCACGTGCATGCCCCGACTCGAGACGAGGCCTGACTCCCTTGGGGACACTCAAGAAGTACCCAAAGATCCATGTCAGCCCCTGAGAGGAATCCTCGGTTCCGGCCCTGACTCCAAAAAATGTTTTTGGGTCCGGTATCGACGGGAGAGGAATCCCGAGAGGCCCCCTAGCAACTCGCATGGGGACTGGCCTCTCCTGAGGCCACCAGGGCGGGTCCCTGAGGTCCCCGTCGTAACTCGGGATAACCTGCCGCAACTGGAGAAAATCCAGGAAGTTCTCCCTTCCAGGCGAGATGAGGCCTATTTCCGATGATGCGTCTGGAGATAAATGACACCTAACTTCTGGAACTTCGAAAGGGTCTTTCACACCCTTGCTGCAACTCAAGAAGTTCACCGCCATACCCGTCTCCACTCGCCAGGAAGCAAGATGGTCCCGCCCACATCCAGAGGAGTCCCGTTTCCCCCTCGTAGCTCGAGATGAGGGATCCTTTCCCTGCTTTCAACGGGAAAGAATTCCCGGCGTTCCCGTCGCATCTCAAGAGGAGGCACTCTCAACAGGATAGGCGAGAGGAACTCCATGGTCGTACCACCATTCCAAGAGTCCCCCAGATGTCTCAGTCCATTCCAGAGGAACCTCTTTGCCCTGCATTGGCTCATCTTTCACGCCGAGGATCGACTCACACCACGATGGCACGTCGGACAGCCCTGTGGGAAAGCCTCGAGGGAAAGCCTCGAGGGAAAACCACAGATCCTTTGATCCACGCGACGGGAAGCGTGACATTGCTGCTACAGCCTGGAAGGAAAGCGCACGTGCATGCCCCCTCTCGAGACGAGGCCTGAATCCCCTGGGGAGACTCCAGAAGTACCCAAAGATCCATTTCAGCCCCTGAGAGGAATCCTCGGTTCCGGCCCTAACTCCACATAAGGTTTTTGGCCCCGGTATCGACGGGAGAGGAATCCCAAGAGGCCCCCTAGCAACTCGCATGGGGACTGGCCTCTCCTGAGGCCACCAGGGCGGGTCCCTGAGGTCCCCGTCGTAACTCGGGAACACCTGCCGCAACTCGAGAAAATCCAGGAAGTTCTCCCTTTCAGGCGAGATGAGGCCTATTTCCGATGAGGCGTCTGGAGACTAATGACACCTAACCTCTGGAACTTCGAAAGGGTCTTTCACACCCTTGCTGCAACTCAAGAAGTTCACCGCCATACCTGTCTCCACTCGAGAGGAAGCACGATGGTCCCGCCCACATCCAGAGGAGCCCCGTTTCCCCCTCGTAGCTCGAGATGAGGGATCCTTTCCCTGCTTTCAACGGGAAAGAATTCCCGGCGTTCCCGTCGCATCTCAAGAGGAGGCACTCTCAACAGGAAAGGCGAGAGGAACTCCATGGTCGTACCACCATTCCAAGAGTCCCCCAGATGTCTCAGTCCATTCCAGAGGAAACTCTTTGCCCTGCACTGGCTCATCTTTCACGCCGAGGATCGACTCACACCACGGTGGCACGTGGGACAGCCCTGTGGGAAAGCCTCGAGGGAAAGCCTCGAGCGAAAAACACAGACCCTTTGATCCACGCGACGAGAAGCGTGACATTGCTGCTACAGCCTGGAAGGAAAGCGCACGTGCATGCCCCCACTCGAGACGTGGCCTGTCTCCCCTGGCGAGACTCCAGAAGTACCCAAGATCCATATTAGCCCCTGAGAGGAATCCTCGGTTCCGGCCCTGACTCCACACAAGGCTTTTGGCCCCGGTATCGACGGGAGAGGAATCCCGAGAGGCCCCCTAGCAACTCGCATGGGGACTGGCCTCTCCTGAGGCCACCAGGGCGGGTCCCTGAGGTCCCCGTCGTAACTCGGGATAACCTGCCGCAACTCGAGAAAATCCTGGAAGTTCTCCCTTGCAGGCGAGATGAGGCCTATTTCCGATGAGGCGTCTGGAGACTAATGACACCTAACCTCTGGAACTTCGAAAGGGTCTTTCACACCTTTGCTGCAACTCAAGAAGTTCACCGCCATACCCGTCTCCACTCGAGAGGAAGCACGATGGTCCCGCCCACATCCAGAGGAGCCCCGTTTCCCCCTCGGAGCTCGAGATGAGGGATCCTTTCCCTGCTTTCAACGGGAAAGAATTCCCGGCGATCCCGTCGCATCTCAAGAGGAGGCACTCTCCACAGGAAAGCCGAGAGGAACTCCATGGTCGTACCACCATTCCAAGAGTCCCCCAGATGTCTCAGTCCATTCCAGAGGAACCTCTTTGCCCTGCACTGGCTCATCTTTCACGCCGAGGATCGACTCACACCACGGTGGCACGTGGGACAGACCTGTGGGAAAGCCTCGAGGGAAAACCACAGATCCTTTGATCCACGAGACGGGAAGCGTGACATTGCTGTTACAGCCTGGAAGGAAAGCGCACGTGCATGCCCCCTCTCGAGACGAGGCCTGACTCCCCTGGGGAGACTCCAGAAGTACCCAAAGATCCATGTCAGCCCCTGAGAGGAATCCTCGGTTCCGGCCCTGACTCCAAAAAATTCTTTTGGCCCCGGTATCGATGGGAGAGGAATCCCGAGAGGCCCCCTAGCAACTCGCATGGGGACTGGCCTCTCCTGAGGCCACCAGGGCGGGTCCCTGAGGTCCCCGTCGTAACTCGAGAACACCTGCCGCAACTCGAGAAAATCCAGGAAGTTCTCCCTTCCAGGCGAGATGAGGCCTATTTCCAATGAGGCGTCTGGAGACTAATGACACCTAACCTCTGGAACTTCGACAGGGTCTTTCACACCCTTGCTGCAACTCAAGAAGTTCACCGCCATACCCGTGTCCACTCGCCAGGAAGCACGATGGTCCCGCCCACATCCAGAGGAGCCCCGTTTCCCCCTCGGAGCTCGAGATGAGGGATCCTTTCCCTGCTTTCAACGGGAAAGAATTCCCGGCGATCCCGTCGCATCTCAAGAGGAGGCACTCTCCACAGGAAAGCCGAGAGGAACTCCATGGTCGTACCACCATTCCAAGAGTCCCCCAGATGTCTCAGTCCATTCCAGAGGAACCTCTTTGCCCTGCACTGGCTCATCTTTCACGCCGAGGATCGACTCACACCACGGTGGCACGTTGGACAGCCCTGTGGGAAAGCCTCGAGGGAAAGCCTCGAGGGAAAACCACAGATCGTTTGATCCAGGCCACGGGAAGCGTGACATTGCTGCTACAGCCTGGAAGGAAAGTGCACGTGCATGCCTCCACTCGAGACGAGGCCTGACTCCCCTGCGGAGACTCCACAAGTACACAAAGATCCATGTCAGCCCCTGAGAGGAATCCTCGGTTACGGCCCTGACTTCACACAAGGTTTTTGGCGCCGGTATCGACGGGAGAGGAATCCCGAGAGTCCCCCTAGCACCTCGCATGGGGACTGGCCTCTCCTGAGGCCACCAGGGCGGGTCCCTGAGGTCCCCGTCGTAACTCGAGAACACCTGCCGCAACTCAAGAAAATGCAGGAAGTTCTCCCTTCCAGGCGAGATGAGGCCTATTTCCGATAAGGCGTCTGGAGACTAATGACACCTAACCTCTGGAACTTCGAAAGGGTCTTTCACACCCTTGCTGCAACTCAAGAAGTTCACCGCCATACCCGTCTCCACTCGAGAGGAAGCACGATGGTCCCGCCCACATCCAGAGGAGCCCCGTTTCCCCCTCGTAGCTCGAGATGAGGGATCCTTTCCCTGCTTTCAACGGGAAAGAATTCCCGGCGTTCCCGTCGCATCTCAAGAGGAGGCACTCTCAACAGGAAAGGCGAGAGGAACTCCATGGTCGTACCACCATTCCAAGAGTCCCCCAGATGTCTCAGTCCATTCCAGAGGAACCTCTTTGCCCTGCACTGGCTCTTCTTTCACGCCGAGGATCGACTCACACCACGGTGGCACGTGGGACAGCCCTGTGGGAAAGCCTCGAGGGAAAGCCTCGAGGGAAAACCACAGATCCTTTGATCCACGAGACGGGAAGCGTGACATTGCTGCTACAGCCTGGAAGGAAAGCGCACGTGCATGCCCCCACTCGAGACGAGGCCTGACTCCCTTGTGGAGACTGCAGAAGTACCCAAAGATCCATGTCAGCCCCTGAGAGGAATCCTCGGTTCCGGCCCTGACTCCACACAAGGTTTTTGGCCCTGGTATCAACGGGAGAGGAATCCCGAGAGGCCCCCTAGCAACTCGCATGGGGACTGGCCTCTCCTGAGGCCACCAGGGTGGGTCCCTGAGGTCCCCGTCGTAACTCGAGAACACCTGCCGCAACTCGAGAAAATCCAGGAAGTTCTCCCTTCCAGGCGAGATGAGGCCTATTTCCGATGAGGCGTCTGGAGACTAATGACACCTAACCTCTCGAACTTCGAAAGGGTCTTTCACACCCTTGCTGCAACTCAAGAAGTTCACCGCCATACCCGTCTCCACTCGAGAGGAAGCACGATGGACCCGCCCACATCCAGAGGAGCCCCGTTTCCCCCTCGGAGCTCGAGATGAGGGATCCTTTCCCTGCTTTAAACGGGAAAGAATTCCCGGCGTTCCCGTCGCATCTCAAGAGGAGGCACTCTCAACAGGAAAGGCGAGAGGAACTCCATGGTCGTACCACCATTCCAAGAGTCCCCCAGATGTCTCAGTCCATTCCAGAGGAACCTCTTTGCCCTGCACTGGCTCATCGTTCACGCCGAGGATCGACTCACACCACGGTGGCACGTGGGACAGCCCTGTGGGAAAGCCTCGAGGGAAAGCCTCGAGGGAAAACCACAGATCCTTTGATCCACGCGACGGGAAGCGTGACATTGCTGCTACAGCCTGGAAGGAAAGCGCACGTGCATGCCCCCACTCGAGACGAGGCCTGACTCCCTTGTGGAGACTGCAGAAGTACCCAAAGATCCATGTCAGCCCCTGAGAGGAATCCTCGGTTCCGGCCCTGACTCCACACAAGGTTTTTGGCCCTGGTATCAACGGGAGAGGAATCCCGAGAGGCCCCCTAGCAACTCGCATGGGGACTGGCCTCTCCTGAGGCCACCAGGGTGGGTCCCTGAGGTCCCCGTCGTAACTCGAGAACACCTGCCGCAACTCGAGAAAATCCAGGAAGTTCTCCCTTCCAGGCGAGATGAGGCCTATTTCCGATGAGGCGTCTGGAGACTAATGACACCTAACCTCTCGAACTTCGAAAGGGTCTTTCACACCCTTGCTGCAACTCAAGAAGTTCACCGCCATACCCGTCTCCACTCGAGAGGAAGCACGATGGACCCGCCCACATCCAGAGGAGCCCCGTTTCCCCCTCGGAGCTCGAGATGAGGGATCCTTTCCCTGCTTTAAACGGGAAAGAATTCCCGGCGTTCCCGTCGCATCTCAAGAGGAGGCACTCTCAACAGGAAAGGCGAGAGGAACTCCATGGTCGTACCACCATTCCAAGAGTCCCCCAGATGTCTCAGTCCATTCCAGAGGAACCTCTTTGCCCTGCACTGGCTCATCGTTCACGCCGAGGATCGACTCACACCACGGTGGCACGTGGGACAGCCCTGTGGGAAAGCCTCGAGGGAAAGCCTCGAGGGAAAACCACAGATCCTTTGATCCACGCGACGGGAAGCGTGACATTGCTGCTACAGCCTGGAAGGAAAGCGCACGTGCATGCCCCGACTCGAGACGAGGCCTGACTCCCTTGGGGACACTCCAGAAGTACCCAAAGTTCCATGTCAGCCCCTGAGAGGAATCCTCGGTTCCGGCCCTGACTCCAAAAAATGTTTTTGGGCCCGGTATCGACGGGAGAGGAATCCCGAGAGGCCCCCTAGCAACTCGCATGGGGACTGGCCTCTCCTGAGGCCACCAGGGCGGGTCCCTGAGGTCCCCGTCGTAACTCGAGAACACCTGCCGCAACTCGAGAAAATCCAGGATGTTCTCCCTTCCAGGCGAGATGAGGCCTATTTCCGATGAGGCGTCTGGAGATAAATGACACCTAACTTCTGGAACTTCGAAAGGGTCTTTCACACCCTTGCTGCAACTCAAGAAGTTCACCGCCATACCCGTCTCAACTCGGGAGGAAGCACGATGGTCCCGCCCACATCCAGAGGAGTCCTGTTTCCCCCTCGTAGCTCGAGATGAGGGATCCTTTCCCTGCTTTCAACGGGAAAGAATTCCCGGCGTTCCCTTCGCATCTCAAGAGGAGGCACTCTCAACAGGAAAGGCGAGAGGAACTCCATGGTCGTACCACCATTCCAAGAGTCCCCCAGATGTCTCAGTCCATTCCAGAGGAACCTCTTTGCCCTGCACTGGCTCATCTTTCACGCCGAGGATCGACTCACACCACGGTGGCACGTGGGACAGCCCTGTGGGAAAGCCTCGAGGGAAAGCCTCGAGGGAAAACCACAGATCCTTTGATTCTCGCGACGGGAAGCGTGACATTGCTGCTACAGCCTGGAAGGAAAGCGCAATTGCATGCCCCCACACGAGACGAGGCCTGACTCCCCTGGGGAGACTCCAGAAATACCCAAAGATCCATGTCAGCACCTGAGAGGAATCCTCGGTTCCGGCCCTGACTCCACACAAGGTTTTTGGACCCGGTATCGACGGGAGAGGAATCCCGAGAGGCCCCCTAGCAACTCGCATGGGGACTGGCCTCTCCTGAGGCCACCAGGGCGGGTCCCTGAGGTCCCCGTCGTAACTCGAGAACACCTGCCGCAACTCGAGAAAATCCAGGAAGTTCTCCCTTCCAGGCGAGATGAGGCCTATTTCCGATGAGGCGTCTGGAGACTAATGACACCTAACCTCTGGAACTTCGAAAGGGTCTTTCACACCCTTGCTGCAACTCAAGAAGTTTACCGCCATACCCGTCTCCACTCGAGAGGAAGCACGATGGTCCCGCCCACATCCAGAGGAGCCCCGTTTCCCCCTCGGAGCTCGAGATGAGGGATCCTTTCCCTGCTTTCAACGGGAAAGAATTCCCGGCGTTCCCGTCGCATCTCAAGAGGAGGCACTCTCAACAGGAAAGGCGAGAGGAACTCCATGGTCGTACCACCATTCCAAGAGTCCCCCAGATGTCTCAGTCCATTCCAGAGGAACCTCTTTGCCCTGCACTGGCTCATCTTTCACGCCGAGGATCGACTCACACCACGGTGGCACTTGGGACAACCCTGTGGGAAAGCCTCTAGGGAAAGCTTCGAGGGAAAACCACAGATCCTTTGATCCACGCGACGGGAAGATTGACATAGCTGCTACAGCCTGGAAGGAAAGCGCACGTGCATGCCCCCACTCAAGACGAGGCATGACTCCCCTGGGGAGACTCCAGAAGTACCCAAAGATCCATGTCAGCCCCTGAGAGGAATCCTCGGTTCCGGCCCTGACGCCACACAAGGTTTTTGGCCCCAGTATCGACGGGAGAGGAATCCCGATAGTCCCCCTAGCAACTCGCATGGGGACTGGCCTCTCCTGAGGCCACCAGGGCGGGTCCCTGAGTTCCCCGTCGTAACTCGAGAACACCTGCCGCAACTCGAGAAAATCCAGGAAGTTCTCCCTTCCACGCGAGATGAGGCCTATTTCCGATGAAGCGTCTGGAGACTAATGACACCTAACCTCTGGAACTTCGAAAGGGTCTTTCACATCCTTGCTGCAACTCAAGAAGTTCACCGCCATACCCGTCTCCACTCGAGAGGAAGCACGATGGTCCCGCCCACATCCAGAGGAGACCCGTTTCCCCCTCGGAGCTCGAGATGAGGGATCCATTCCCTGCTTTCAACGGGAAAGAATTCCCGGCGTTCCCGTCGCATCTCAAGAGGAGGCACTCTCAAAGGAAAGGCGAGAGGAACTCCATGGTCGTACCACCATTCCAAGAGTCCACCAGATGTCTCAGTCCATTCCAGAGGAACCTCTTTGCCCTGCACTGGCTCATCTTTCACGCCGAGGATCGACTCACACCACGGTGGCACGTGGGACAGCCCTGTGGGAAAGCCTCGAGGGAAAGCCTCGAGGGAAAACCACAGATCCTTTGATCCACGTGACGGGAAGCGTGACATTGCTGATACAGCCTGGGAGGAAAGCGCACGTGCATGCCCCCACTCGAGACGAGGCCTGACTCCCCTGGGGAGACTCCACAAGTACCCAAAGATCCATGTCAGCCCCTGAGAGGAATCCTCGGTTCCGGCCCTGACTTCACACAAGGTTTTTGGCGCCGGTATCGACGGGAGAGGAATCCCGAGAGGCCCCCTAGCACCTCGCATGGGGACTGGCCTCTCCTGAGGCCACCAGGTCTGGTCCCTGAGGTCCCCGTCGTAACTCGAGAACACCTGCCCCAACTCGAGAAAATCCAGGAAGTTCTCCCTTCCAGGCGAGATGAGGCCTATTTCCGATGAGGCGTCTGGAGACTAATGACACCTAACCTCTGGAACTTCGAAAGGGTCTTTCACACCCTTGCTGCAACTCAAGAAGTTCAGCGCCATACCCGTCTCCACTCGAGAGGAAGCACGATGGTCCCGCCCACATCCAGAGGAGCCCCGTTTCCCCCTCGTAGCTCGAGATGAGGGATCCTTTCCCTGCTTTCAAGGGGAAAGAATTCCCGGCGTTCCCGTCGCATCTCAATAGGAGGCACTCTCAACAGGAAAGGCGAGAGGAACTCCATGGTCGTACCACCATTCCAAGAGTCCCCCAGATGTCTCAGTCCATTCCAGAGGAACCTCTTGGCCCTGCACTGGCTCATCTTTCACGCCGAGGATCGACTCACACCACGGTGGCACGTGGGACAGCCCTGTGGGAAAGCCTCGAGGGAAAGCCTCGAGGGAAAACCACAGATCGTTTGATCCACGCGACGGGAAGCGTGACATTCCTGCTACAGCCTGGAAGGAAAGTGCACGTGCATGCCCCCACTCGAGACGAGGCCTGACTCCCCTGGGGAGACTCCACAAGAACCCAAAGATCCATGTCAGCCCCTGAGAGGAATCCTCGGTTACGGCCCTGACTTCACACAAGGTTTTTGGCGCCGGTATCGACGGGAGAGGAATCCCGAGAGGCCCCCTAGCACCTCGCATGGGGACTGGCCTCTCCTGAGGCCACCAGGGCGGGTCCCTGAGGTCCCCGTCGTAACTCGAGAACACCTGCCGCAACTCAAGAAAATCCAGGAAGTTCTCCCTTCCAGGCGAGATGAGGCCTATTTCCGATAAGGCGTCTGGAGACTAATGACACCTAACCTCTGGAACTTCGAAAGGGTCTTTCACACCCTTGCTGCTACTCAAGAAGTTCACCACCATACCCGTCTCCACTCGAGAGGAAGCACGATGGTCCCGCCCACATCCAGAGGAGCCCCGTTTCCCCCTCGTAGCTCGAGATGAGGGATCCTTTCCCTGCTTTCAACGGGAAAGAATTCCCGGCGTTCCCGTCGCATATCAAGAGGAGGCACTCTCAACAGGAAAGGCGAGAGGAACTCCATGGTCGTACCACCATTCCAAGAGTCCCCCAGATGTCTCAGTCCATTCCAGAGGAACCTCTTTGCCCTGCACTGGCTCATCTTTTACACAGAGGATCGACTCACACCACGGTGGCACGTGGGACAGCCCTGTGGGAAAGCCTCGAGGGAAAGCCTCGAGGGAAAACCACAGTTCCTTTGATCCACGAGACGGGAAGCGTGACATTGCTGCTACAGCCTGGAAGGAAATCGCTCGTGCATGCCCCCACACGAGACGAGGCCTGACTCCCTTGGGGAGACTGCAGAAGTACCCAAAGATCCATGTCAGCCCCTGAGAGGAATCCTCGCTTCCGGCCCTGACTCCACACAAGGTTTTTGGCCCTGGTATCAACGGGAGAGGAAACCCGAGAGGCCCCCTAGCAACTCGCATGGGGACTGGCCTCTCCTGAGGCCACCAGGGCGGGTCCCTGAGGTCCCCGTCGTAACTCGAGAACACCTGCCGCAACTCGAGAAAATCCAGGAAGTTCTCCCTTCCAGGCGACATGAGGCCTATTTCCGATGAGGCGTCTGGAGATAAATGACACCTAACTTCTGGAACTTCGAAAGGGTCTTTCACACCCTTGCTGCAACTCAAGAAGTTCACCGCCATACCCGTCTCCACTCGGGAGGAAGCACGATGGTCCCGCCCACATCCAGAGGAGTCCCGTTTCCCCCTCGTAGCTCGAGATGAGGGATCCTTTCCTGCTTTCAACGGGAAAGAATTCCCGGCGTTCCCGTCGCATCTCAAGAGGAGGCACTCTCAACAGGAAAGGCGAGAGGAACTCCATGGTCGTACCACCATTCCAAGAGTCCCCCAGATGTCTCAGTCCATTCCAGAGGAACCTCTTTGCCCTGCACTGGCTCATCTTTCACGCCGAGGATCGACTCACACCACGGTGGCACGTGGGACAGCCCTGTGGGAAAGCCTCGAGGGAAAGCCTCAAGGGAAAACCACAGATCCTTTGATCCACGCCACGGGAAGCGTGACATTGCTGCTACAGCCTGGAAGGAAAGCGCAAGTGCATGCCCCCACACGAGACGAGGCCTGACTCCCCTGGGGAGACTCCAGAAGTACCCAAAGATCCATGTCAGCACCTGAGAGGAATCCTCGGTTCCGGCCCTGACACCACACAAGGTTTTTGGACCCGGTATCGACGGGAGAGGAATCCCGAGAGGCCCCCTAGCAACTCGCATGGGGACTGGCCTCTCCTGAGGCCACCAGGGCGGGTCCCTGAGGTCCCCGTCGTAACTCGAGAACACCTGCCGCAACTCGAGAAAATCCAGGAAGTTCTCCCTTCCAGGCGAGATGAGGCCTATTTCCGATGAGGCGTCTGGAGACTAATGACACCTAACCTCTGGAACTTCGAAAGGGTCTTTCACACCCTTGCTGCAACTCAAGAAGTTTACCGCCATACCCGTCTCCACTCGAGAGGAAGCACGATGGTCCCGCCCACATCCAGAGTAGCCCCGTTTCCCCCTCGGAGCTCGAGATGAGGGATCCTTTCCCTGCTTTCAACGGGAAAGAATTCCCGGCGTTCCCGTCGCATCTCAAGAGGAGGCACTCTCAACAGGAAAGGCGAGAGGAACTCCATGGTCGTACCACCATTCCAAGAGTCCCCCAGATGTCTCAGTCCATTCCAGAGGAACCTCTTTGCCCTGCACTGGCTCATCTTTCACGCCGAGGATCGACTCACACCACGGTGGCACGTGGGACAGCCCTGTGGGAAAGCCTCGAGGGAAAGCCTCAAGGGAAAACCACAGATCCTTTGATCCACGCCACGGGAAGCGTGACATTGCTGCTACAGCCTGGAAGGAAAGCGCAAGTGCATGCCCCCACACGAGACGAGGCCTGACTCCCCTGGGGAGACTCCAGAAGTACCCAAAGATCCATGTCAGCACCTGAGAGGAATCCTCGGTTCCGGCCCTGACACCACACAAGGTTTTTGGACCCGGTATCGACGGGAGAGGAATCCCGAGAGGCCCCCTAGCAACTCGCATGGGGACTGGCCTCTCCTGAGGCCACCAGGGCGGGTCCCTGAGGTCCCCGTCGTAACTCGAGAACACCTGCCGCAACTCGAGAAAATCCAGGAAGTTCTCCCTTCCAGGCGAGATGAGGCCTATTTCCGATGAGGCGTCTGGAGACTAATGACACCTAACCTCTGGAACTTCGAAAGGGTCTTTCACACCCTTGCTGCAACTCAAGAAGTTTACCGCCATACCCGTCTCCACTCGAGAGGAAGCACGATGGTCCCGCCCACATCCAGAGGAGCCCCGTTTCCCCCTCGGAGCTCGAGATGAGGGATCCTTTCCCTGCTTTCAACGGGAAAGAATTCCCGGCGTTCCCGTCGCATCTCAAGAGGAGGCACTCTCAACAGGAAAGGCGAGAGGAACTCCATGGTCGTACCACCATTCCAAGAGTCCCCCAGATGTCTCAGTCCATTCCAGAGGAACCTCTTTGCCCTGCACTGGCTCATCTTTCACGCCGAGGATCGACTCACACCACGGTGGCACGTGGGACAGCCCTGTGGGAAAGCCTCTAGGGAAAGCTTCGAGGGAAAAACACAGATCCTTTGATCCACGCGACGGGAAGAATGACATTGCTGCTACAGCCTGGAAGGAAAGCGCACGTGCATGCCCCCACTCGAGACGAGGCCTGACTCCCCTGGGGAGACTCCAGAAGTACCCAAAGATCCATGTCAGCCCCTGAGAGGAATCCTCGGTTCCGGCCCTGACGCCACACAAGGTTTTTGGCCCCGGTATCGACGGGAGAGGAATCCCGATAGGCCCCCTAGCAACTCGCATGGGGACTGGCCTCTCCTGAGGCCACCAGGGCGGGTCCCTGAGGTCCCCGTCGTAACTCGAGAACACCTGCCGCAACTCGAGAAAATCCAGGAAGTTCTCCCTTCCAGGCGAGATGAGGCCTATTTCCGATGAAGCGTCTGGAGACTAATGACACCTAACCTCTGGAACTTCGAAAGGGTCTTTCACATCCTTGCTGCAACTCAAGAAGTTCACCGCCATACCCGTCTCCACTCGAGAGGAAGCACGATGGTCCCGCCCACATCCAGAGGAGCCCCGTTTCCCCCTCGGAGCTCGAGATGAGGGATCCTTTCCCTGCTTACAACGGGAAAGAATTCCCGGCGTTCCAGTCGCATCTCAAGTGGAGGCACTCTCAACAGGAAAGGCGAGAGGAACTCCATGGTCGTACCACCATTCCAAGAGTCCCCCAGATGTCTCAGTCCATTCCAGAGGAACCTCTTTGCCCTGCACTGGCTCATCTTTCACGCCGAGGATCGACTCACACCACCGTGGCACGTGGGACAGCCCTGTGGGAAAGCCTCGAGGGAAAGCCTCGAGGGAAAACCACAGATCGTTTGATCCACGCGACGGGAAGCGTGACATTGCTGCTACAGCCTGGAAGGAAAGTGCACGTGCATGCCCCGACTCGAGACGAGGCCTGTCTCCCCTGGCGAGACTCCAGATGTACCCAAAGATCCATATCAGCCCCTGAGAGGAATCCTCGGTTCCGGCCCTGACTCCACACAAGGTTTTTGGCCCCGGTATCGACGGGAGAGGAATCCCGAGAGGCCCCTTAGCAACTCACATGGGGAATGGCCTCTCCTGAGGCCACCAGGGCGGGTCCCTGAGGTCCCCGTCGTAACTCGAGAACACCTGCCGCAACTCGAGAAAATCCAGGAAATTCTCCCTTCCAGGCGAGATGAGGCCTATCTCCAATGAGGCGTCTGGAGACTAATGACACCTAACCTCTGGAACTTCGAAAGGGTCTTTCACACCCTTGCTGCAACTCAAGAAGTTCACCGCCATACCCGTGTCCACTCAAGAGGAAGCACGATGGTCCCGCCCACATCGAGAGGAGCACCGTTTCCCCCTCGTAGCTCGAGATGAGGGATCCTTTCCCTTCTTTCAACGGGAAAGAATTCCCGGCGTTCCCGTCGCATCTCAAGAGGATGCACTCTCAACAGGAAAGGCGAGAGGAACTCCATGGTCGTACCACCATTCCAAGAGTCCCCCAGATGTCTCAGTGCATTCCAGAGGAACCGCTTTGCCCTGCACTGGCTCATCTTTCACGCCGAGGATCGACTCACACCACGGTGGCACGTGGGACAGCCCTGTGGGAAAGCCTCGAGGGAAAGCCTCAAGGGAAAACCACAGATCCTTTGATCCACGCGACGGGAAGCGTGACATTGCTGCTACAGCCTGGAAGGAAAGCGCACGTGCATGCCCCCACTCGAGACGAGGCCTGACTCCCCTGGGGAGACTCCAGAAGTACCCAAAGATCCATGTCAGCCCCTGAGAGGAATCCTCGGTTCCGGCCCTGACTCCACCAAAGGGTTTTGGCCCCGGTATCGACGGAAGAGTAATCCCGAGAAGCCCCCTAGCAACTCGCATGGGGACTGGCCTCTCCTGAGGCCACCAGGGCGGGTCCCTGAGGTCCCCGTCGTAACTCGAGAACACCTGCCGCAACTCGAGAAATCCAGGAAGTTCTCCCTTCCAGGCGAGATGAGGCCTATTTCCGATGAGGCGTCTGGAGACTAATGACACCTAAACTCTGGAACTTCGAAAGGGTCTTTCACACCCTTGCTGCAACTCAAGAAGTTCACCGCCATACCCGTGTCCACTCAAGAGGAAGCACGATGGTCCCGCCCACATCCAGAGGAGCACCGTTTCCCCCTCGTAGCTCGAGATGAGGGATCCTTTCCCTGCTTTCAACGGGAAAGAATTCCCGGCGTTCCCGTCGCATCTCAAGAGGAGGCACTCTCAGCAGGAAAGGCGAGAGGAACTCCATGGTCTTACCACCATTCCAAGAGTCCCCCAGATGTCTCAGTCCATTCCAGAGGAACCTCTTTGCCCAGCACTGGCTCATCTATCACGCCGAGGATCGACTCACACCATGGTGGCACGTGGGACAGCCCTGTGGGAAAGCCTCGATGGAAAGCCTCGAGGGAAAACCACAGATCCTTTGATCCACGCCACGGGAAGCGTGACATTCCTGCTACAGCCTGGAAGGAAAGCACACGTGCATGCCCCCAGTCGAGACGAGGCCTGACTCCCCTGGGGAGACTCCAGAAGTACTCAAAGATCCATGTCAGCCCATGAGAGGAATCCTCGGTTCCGGCCCTGACTCCACCAAAGGTTTTTGGCCCCGGTATCGACGGGAGTGGAATCCCGAGAGGCCCCCTAGCAACTCGCATGGGGACTGGCCTCTCCTGAGGCGACCAGGGCGGGTCCCTGAGGTCCCCGTCGTAACTCGAGAACACCTGCAGCAACTGGAGAAAATCCAGGAAGTTTTCCCTTCCAGGCGAGATGAGGCCTATTTCCTATGAGGCGTCTGGAGACTAATGACACCTAACCTCTGGAACTTCGAAAGGGTCTTTCACACCCTTGCTGCGACTCAAGAAGTTCACCGCCATACCCGTGTCCACTCGAGAGGAAGCACGATAGTCCCGCCCACATCCAGAGGTGCACCGTTTCCCCCTCGTAGCTCGAGATGAGGGATCCTTTCCCTGCTTTCAACGGGAAAGAATTCCCAGCGTTCCCGTCGCATCTCAAGAGGAGGCACTCTCAACAGGAAAGGCGAGAGGAACTCCATGGTCGTACCACCATTCCAAGAGTCCCCCAGATGTCTCAGTCCATTCCAGAGGAACCTCTTTGCCCTGCACTGGCTCATCTTTCACGCCGAGGATCGACTCACACCACGGTGGCACGTGCGACCGCCCTGTGGGAAAGCCTCGAGGGAAAACCACAGATCCTTTGATCCACGCCACGGGAAGCGTGACATTGCTGCTACAGCCTGGAAGGAAAGCGCACGTGCATGCCCCCACTCGAGACGAGGCCTGACTCCATTGGGGAGACTCCAGAAGTACCCAAAGATCCATGTCAGCCCCTGAGAGGAATCCTCGGTTCCGGCCCTGACTCCACACAAGGTTTTTGGCCCCGGTATCGACGGGAGAGGAATCCCGAGAGGCCCCCTAGCAACTCGCATGGGGACTGGCCTCTCCGGAGGCCACCAGGGCGGGTCCCTGAGGTCCCCGTCGTAACTCGAGAACACCTGCCGGAACTCGAGAAAATCCAGGAAGTTCTCCCTTCCAGGCGAGATGAGGCCTATTTCCGATGAGGCCTCTGGAGACTAATGACACCAAACTTCGGGAACTTCGAAAGGGTCTTTCACACCCTTGCTGCAACTCAAGAAGTTCACCGCCATACCCGTCTCCACTCGAGAGGAAGCACGATGGTCCCGCCCACATCCAGAGGAGCCCCGTTTCCCCCTCGTAGCTAGAGATGAGGGATCCTTTCCCTGGTTTCAACGGGAAAGTATTCCCGGCGTTCCCGTCGCATCTCAAGAGGAGGCACTCTCAACAGGAAAGGCGAGAGGAACTCCATGGTCGTACCACCATTCCAAGAGTCCCCCAGATGTCTCAGTCCATTCCAGAGGAACCTCTTTGCCCTGCACTGGCTCATCTTTCACGCCGAGGATCGACTCACAACACGGTGGCACGTGGGACAGCCCTGTGGGAAAGCCTCGAGGGAAAGCCTCGAGGGAAAACCACAGATCCTTTGATCCACGCGACGGGAAGCGTGACATTGCTGCTACAGCCTGGAAGGAAAGCGCACGTGCATGCCCCCACTCGAGACGAGGCCTGACTCCCCTGGGGAGACTCCAGAAGTACCCAAAGATCCATGTCAGACCCTGAGAGGAATCCTCGGTTCCGGCCCTGACTCCACACAAGCTTTTTGGCCCCGGTATCGACGGGAGAGGAATCCCGAGAGGCCCCCTAGCAACTCGCATGGGGACTGGCCTCTCCTGAGGCCACCAGGGCGGGTCCCTGAGGTCCCCGTCGTAACTCGAGAACACCTGCCGCAACTCGAGAAAATCCAGGAAGTTCTCCATTCCAGGTGAGATGAGGCCTATTTCCGATGAGGCCTCTGGAGACTAATGACACCAAACCTCGGGAACTTCGAAAGGGTCTTTCACACCCTTGCTGCAACTCAAGAAGTTCACCGCCATACCCGTCTCCACTTGAGAGGAAGCACGATGGTCCCGCCCACATCCAGAGGTGCCCCGTTTCCCCCTCGTAGCTCGAGATGAGGGATCCTTTCCCTGGTTTCAACGGGAAAGTATTCCCGGCGTTCCCGTCGCATCTCAAGAGGAGGCACTCTCAACAGGAAAGGCGAGAGGAACTCCATGGTCGTACCACCATTCCAAGAGTCCCCCAGATGTCTCAGTCCATTCCAGAGGAACCTCTTTGCCCTGCACTGGCTCATCTTTCACGCCGAGGATCGACTCACAACACGGTGGCACGTGGGACAGCCCTGTGGGAAAGCCTCGAGGGAAAGCCTCGAGGGAAAACCACAGATCCTTTGATCCACGCGACGGGAAGCGTGACATTGCTGCTACAGCCTGGAAGGAAAGCGCACGTGCATGCCCCCACTCGAGACGAGGCCTGACTCCCCTGGGGAGACTCCAGAAGTACCCAAAGATCCATGTCAGCCCCTGAGAGGAATCCTCGGTTCCGGCCCTGACTCCACACAAGCTTTTTGGCCCCGGTATCGACGGGAGAGGAATCCCGAGAGGCCCCCTAGCAACTCGCATGGGGACTGGCCTCTCCTGAGGCCACCAGGGCGGGTCCCTGAGGTCCCCGTCGTAACTCGAGAACACCTGCCGCAACTCGAGAAAATCCAGGAAGTTCTCCCTTCCAGGCGAGATGAGGCCTATTTCCGATGAGGCCTCTGGAGACTAATGACACCTAACCTCTGGAACTTCGAAAGGGTCTTTCACACCCTTGCTGCAACTCAAGAAGTTCACCGCCATACCCGTCTCCACTCGAGAGGAAGCACGATGGTCCCGCCCACATCCAGAGGAGCCCCGTTTCCCCCTCGTAGCTCGAGATGTGGGATCCTTTCCCTGCTTTCAACGGGAAAGTATTCCCGGCGTTCCCGTCGCATCTCAAGAGGAGGCACTCTCAACAGGAAAGGCGAGAGGAACTCCATGGTCGTACAACCATTCCAAGAGTCCCCCAGATGTCTCAGTCAATTCCAGAGGAACCTCTTTGCCCTGCACTGGCTCATCTTTCACGCCGAGGATCGACTCACAACACGGTGGCACGTGGGACAGCCCTGTGGGAAAGCCTCGAGGGAAAGCCTCGAGGGAAAACCACAGATCCTTTGATCCACGCGACGGGAAGCGTGACATTGCTGCTACAGCCTGGAAGGAAAGCGCACGTGCATGCACCCACTCGAGACGAGGCCTGACTCCCCTGGGGAGACTCCAGAAGTACCCAAAGATCCATGTCAGCCCCTGAGAGGAATCCTCGGTTCCGGCCCTGACTCCACCAAAGGGTTTTGGCCCCGGTATCGATGGAACAGTAATCCCGAGAAGCCCCCTAGCAACTCGCATGGGGACTGGCCTCTCCTGAGGCCACCAGGGCGGGTCCCTGAGGTCCCCGTCGTAACTCGAGAACACCTGCCGCAACTCGAGAAAATCCAGGAAGTTCTCCCTTCCAGGCGAGATGAGGCCTATTTCCGATGAGGCGTCTGGAGACTAATGACACCTAAACTCTGGAACTTCGAAAGGGTCTTTCACACCCTTGCTGCAACTCAAGAAGTTCACCGCCATACCCGTGTCCACTCAAGAGGAAGCACGATGGTCCCGCCCACATCCAGAGGAGCACCGTTTCCCCCTCGTAGCTCGAGATGAGGGATCCTTTCCCTGCTTTCAACGGGAAAGAATTCCCGGCGTTCCCGTCGCATCTCAAGAGGAGGCACTCTCAGCAGGAAAGGCGAGAGGAACTCCATGGTCGTACCACCATTCCAAGAGTCCCCCAGATGTCTCAGTCCATTCCAGAGGAACCTCTTTGCCCAGCACTGGCTCATCTATCACGCCGAGGATCGACTCACACCATGGTGGCACGTGGGACAGCCCTGTGGGAAAGCCTCGATGGAAAGCCTCGAGGGAAAACCACAGATCCTTTGATCCACGCCACGGGAAGCGTGACATTCCTGCTACAGCCTGGAAGGAAAGCACACGTGCATGCCCCCAGTCGAGACGAGGCCTGACTCCCCTGGGGAGACCCCAGAAGTACTCAAAGATCCATGTCAGCCCATGAGAGGAATCCTCGGTTCCGGCCCTGACTCCACCAAAGGTTTTTGGCCCCGGTATCGACGGGAGAGGAATCCCGAGAGACCCCTAGCAACTCGCATGGGGACTGGCCTCTCCTGAGGCCACCAGGGCGGGTCCCTGAGGTCCCCGTTGTAACTCGAGAACACCTGCAGCAACTGGAGAAAATCCAGGAAGTTCTCCCTTCCAGGCGAGATGAGGCCTATTTCCGATGAGGCGTCTGGAGACTAATGACACCTAACCTCTGGAACTTCGAAAGGGTCTTTCACACCCTTGCTGCGACTCAAGAAGTTCACCGCCATACCCGTGTCCACTCGAGAGGAAGCACGATGGTCCCGCCCACATCCAGAGGTGCACCGTTTCCCCCTCGTAGCTCGAGATGAGGGATCCTTTCCCTGCTTTCAACGGGAAAGAATACCCGGCGTTCCCGTCGCATCTCAAGAGGAGGCACTCTCAACAGGAAAGGCGAGAGGAACTCCATGGTCGTACCACCATTCCAAGAGTCCCCCAGATGTCTCAGTCCATTCCAGAGGAACCTCTTTGCCCTGCACTGGCTCATCTTTCACGCCGAGGATCGACTCACACCACGGTGGCACGTGCGACAGCCCTGTGGGAAAGCCTCGAGGGAAAACCACAGATCCTTTGATCCACGCCACGGGAAGCGTGACATTGCTGCTACAGCCTGGAAGGAAAGCGCACGTGCATGCCCCCACACTAGACGAGGCCTGACTCCACTGGGGAGATTCCAGAAGTACCCAAAGATCCATGTCAGCCCCTGAGAGGAATCCTCGGTTCCGGCCCTGACTCCACACAAGGTTTTTGGCCCCGGTATCGACGGGAGAGGAATCCCGAGAGGCCCCCTAGCAACTCGCATGGGGACTGGCCTCTCCGGAGGCCACCAGGGCGGGTCCCTGAGGTCCCCGTCGTAACTCGAGAACACCTGCCGGAACTCGAGAAAATCCAGGAAGTTCTCCCTTCCAGGCGAGATGAGGCCTATTTCCGATGAGGCCTCTGGAGACTAATGACACCAAACCTCGGGAACTTCGAAAGGGTCTTTCACACCCTTGCTGCAACTCAAGAAGTTCACCGCCATACCCGTCTCCACTCGAGAGGAAGCACGATGGTCCCGCCCACATCCAGAGGAGCCCCGTTTCCCCCTCGTAGCTAGAGATGAGGGATCCTTTCCCTGGTTTCAACGGGAAAGTATTCCCGGCGTTCCCGTCGCATCTCAAGAGGAGGCACTCTCAACAGGAAAGGCGAGAGGAACTCCATGGTCGTACCACCATTCCAAGAGTCCCCCAGATGTCTCAGTCCATTCCAGAGGAACCTCTTTGCCCTGCACTGGCTCATCTTTCACGCCGAGGATCGACTCACAACACGGTGGCACGTGGGACAGCCCTGTGGGAAAGCCTCGAGGGAAAGCCTCGAGGGAAAACCACAGATCCTTTGATCCACGCGACGGGAAGCGTGACATTGCTGCTACAGCCTGGAAGGAAAGCGCACGTGCATGCCCCCACTCGAGACGAGGCCTGACTCCCCTGGGGAGACTCCAGAAGTACCCAAAGATCCATGTCATCCCCTGAGAGGAATCCTCGGTTCCGGCCCTGACTCCACACAAGCTTTTTGGCCCCGGTATCGACGGGAGAGGAATCCCGAGAGGCCCCCTAGCAACTCGCATGGGGACTGGCCTCTCCTGAGGCCACCAGGGCGGGTCCCTGAGGTCCCCGTCGTAACTCGAGAACACCTGCCGCAACTCGAGAAAATCCAGGAAGTTCTCCCTTCCAGGCGAGATGAGGCCTATTTCCGATGAGGCCTCTGGAGACTAATGACACCTAACCTCTGGAACTTCGAAAGGGTCTTTCACACCCTTGCTGCAACTCAAGAAGTTCACCGCCATACCCGTCTCCACTCGAGAGGAAGCACGATGGTCCCGCCCACATCCAGAGGAGCCCCGTTTCCCCCTCGTAGCTCGAGATGTGGGATCCTTTCCCTGCTTTCAACGGGAAAGTATTCCCGGCGTTCCCGTCGCATCTCAAGAGGAGGCACTCTCAACAGGAAAGGCGAGAGGAACTCCATGGTCGTACCACCATTCCAAGAGTCCCCCAGATGTCTCAGTCCATTCCAGAGGAACCTCTTTGCCCTGCACTGGCACATCTTTCACGCCGAGGATCGAATCACACCACGGTGGCACGTGGGACAGCCCTGTGGGAAAGCCTCGAGGGAAAGTCTCGAGGGAAAACCACAGATCCTTTGATCCACGCGACGGGAAGCGTGACATTGCTGCTACAGCCTGGAAGGAAAGCGCACGTGCATGCCCCCAGTCGAGACGAGGCCTGACTCCCCTGGGGAGACTCCAGAAGTACTCAAAGATCCATGTCAGCCCCTGAGAGGAATCCTCGGTTCCGGCCCTGACTCCACCAAAGGTTTTTGGCCCCGGTATCGACGGGAGAGGAATCCCGAGAGGCCCCCTAGCAACTCGCATGGGGACTGGCCTCTCCTGAGGCCACCAGGGCGGGTCCCTGAGGTCCCCGTCGTAACTCGAGAACACCTGCCGCAACTCGAGAAAATCCAGGAAGTTCTCCCTTCCAGGCGAGATGAGGCCTATTTCCGATGAGGCGTCTGGAGACTAATGACACCTAACCTCTGGAACTTCGAAAGGGTCTTTCACACCCTTGCTGCGACTCAAGAAGTTCACCGCCATACCCGTGTCCACTCGAGAGGAAGCACGATGGTCCCGCCCACATCCAGAGGAGCCCCGTTTCCCCCTCGTAGCTCGAGATGAGGGAACCTTACCATGCTTTCAACGGGAAAGAATTCCCGGCGTTCCCGTCGCATCTCAAGAGGAGGCACTCTCAACAGGAAAGGCGAGAGGAACTCCATGGTCGTACCACCATTCCAAGAGTCCCCCAGATGTCTCAGTCCATTCCAGAGGAACCTCTTTGCCCTGCACTGGCTCATCTTTCACGCCGAGGATCGACTCACACCATGGTGGAACGTGGGACAGCCCTGGGGGAAAGCCTCGAGGGAAAGCCTCGAGGGAAAACCACAGATCCTTTGATCCACGCGACGGGAAGCGTGACATTGCTGCTACAGCCTGGAAGGAAAGCGCACGTGCATGCCCCCACTCGAGACGAGGCCTGACTCCCCTGGGGAGACTCCAGAAGTACCCAAAGATCCATGTCAGCCCCTGAGAGGAATCCTCGGTTCCGGCCCTGACTCCACACAAGCTTTTTGGCCCCGGTATCGACGGGAGAGGAATCCCGAGATGCCCCCTAGCAACTCGCATGGGGACTGGCCTCTCCTGAGGCCACCAGGGCGGGTCCCTGAGGTCCCCGTCGTAACTCGAGAACACCTGCCGCAACTCGAGAAAATCCAGGAAGTTCTCCCTTCCAGGCGAGATGAGGCCTATTTCCGATGAGGCCTCTGGAGACTAATGACACCTAACCTCTGGAACTTCGAAAGGGTCTTTCACACCCTTGCTGCAACTCAAGAAGTTCACCGCCATACCCGTCTCCACTCGAGAGGAAGCACGATGGTCCCGCCCACATCCAGAGGAGCCCCGTTTCCCCCTCGTAGCTCGAGATGTGGGATCCTTTCCCTGCTTTCAACGGGAAAGTATTCCCGGCGTTCCCGTCGCATCTCAAGAGGAGGCACTCTCAACAGGAAAGGCGAGAGGAACTCCATGGTCGTACCACCATTCCAAGAGTCCCCCAGATATCTCAGTCCATTCCAGAGGAACCTCTTTGCCCAGCACTGGCACATCTTTCACGCCGAGGATCGACTCACACCACGGTGGCACGTGGGACAGCCCTGTGGGAAAGCCTCGAGGGAAAGCCTCAAGGGAAAACCACAGATCCTTTGATCCACGCGACGGGAAGCGTGACATTGCTGCTACAGCCTGGAAGGAAAGCGCACGTGCATGCCCCCACTCGAGACGAGGCCTGACTCCACTGGGGAGACTCCAGAAGTACCCAAAGATCCATGTCAGCCCCTGAGAGGAATCCTCGGTTCCGGCCCTGACTCCACACAAGGTTTTTGGCCCCGGTATCGACGGGAGAGGAATCCCGAGAGGCCCCCTAGCAACTCGCATGGGGACTGGCCTCTCCGGAGGCCACCAGGGCGGGTCCCTGAGGTCCCCGTCGTAACTCGAGAACACCTGCCGGAACTCGAGAAAATCCAGGAAGTTCTCCCTTCCAGGCGAGATGAGGCCTATTTCCGATGAGGCCTCTGGAGACTAATGACACCAAACCTCGGGAACTTCGAAAGGGTCTTTCACACCCTTGCTGCAACTCAAGAAGTTCACCGCCATACCCGTCTCCACTCGAGAGGAAGCACGATGGTCCCGCCCACATCCAGAGGAGCCCCGTTTCCCCCTCGTAGCTAGAGATGAGGGATCCTTTCCCTGGTTTCAACGGGAAAGTATTCCCGGCGTTCCCGTCGCATCTCAAGAGGAGGCACTCTCAACAGGAAAGGCGAGAGGAACTCCATGGTCGTACCACCATTCCAAGAGTCCCCCAGATGTCTCAGTCCATTCCAGAGGAACCTCTTTGCCCTGCACTGGCTCATCTTTCACGCCGAGGATCGACTCACAACACGGTGGCACGTGGGACAGCCCTGTGGGAAAGCCTCGAGGGAAAGCCTCGAGGGAAAACCACAGATCCTTTGATCCACGCGACGGGAAGCGTGACATTGCTGCTACAGCCTGGAAGGAAAGCGCACGTGCATGCCCCCACTCGAGACGAGGCCTGACTCCCCTGGGGAGACTCCAGAAGTACCCAAAGATCCATGTCAGCCCCTGAGAGGAATCCTCGGTTCCGGCCCTGACTCCACACAAGCTTTTTGGCCCCGGTATCGACGGGAGAGGAATCCCGAGAGGCCCCCTAGCAACTCGCATGGGGACTGGCCTCTCCTGAGGCCACCAGGGCGGGTCCCTGAGGTCCCCGTCGTAACTCGAGAACACCTGCCGCAACTCGAGAAAATCCAGGAAGTTCTCCCTTCCAGGCGAGATGAGGCCTATATCCGATGAGGCCTCTGGAGACTAATGACACCTAACCTCTGGAACTTCGAAAGGGTCTTTCACACCCTTGCTGCAACTCAAGAAGTTCACCGCCATACCCGTCTCCACTCGAGAGGAAGCACGATGGTCCCGCCCACATCCAGAGGAGCCCCGTTTCCCCCTCGTAGCTCGAGATGTGGGATCCTTTCCCTGCTTTCAACGGGAAAGTATTCCCGGCGTTCCCGTCGCATCTCAAGAGGAGGCACTCTCAACAGGAAAGGCGAGAGGAACTCCATGGTCGTACCACCATTCCAAGAGTCCCCCAGATGTCTCAGTCAATTCCAGAGGAACCTCTTTGCCCTGCACTGGCTCATCTTTCACGCCGAGGATCGACTCACAACACGGTGGCACGTGGGACAGCCCTGTGGGAAAGCCTCGAGGGAAAGCCTCGAGGGAAAACCACAGATCCTTTGATCCACGCGACGGGAAGCGTGACATTGCTGCTACAGCCTGGAAGGAAAGCGCACGTGCATGCACCCACTCGAGACGAGGCCTGACTCCCCTGGGGAGACTCCAGAAGTACCCAAAGATCCATGTCAGCCCCTGAGAGGAATCCTCGGTTCCGGCCCTGACTCCACCAAAGGGTTTTGGCCCCGGTATCGACGGAAGAGTAATCCCGAGAAGCCCCCTAGCAACTCGCATGGGGACTGGCCTCTCCTGAGGCCACCAGGGCGGGTCCCTGAGGTCCCCGTCGTAACTCGAGAACACCTGCCGCAACTCGAGAAATCCAGGAAGTTCTCCCTTCCAGGCGAGATGAGGCCTATTTCCGATGAGGCGTCTGGAGACTAATGACACCTAAACTCTGGAACTTCGAAAGGGTCTTTCACACCCTTGCTGCAACTCAAGAAGTTCACCGCCATACCCTTTGTCCACTCAAGAGGAAGCACGATGGTCCCGCCCACATCCAGAGGAGCACCGTTTCCCCCTCGTAGCTCGAGATGAGGGATCCTTTCCCTGCTTTCAACGGGAAAGAATTCCCGGCGTTCCCGTCGCATCTCAAGAGGAGGCACTCTCAGCAGGAAAGGCGAGAGGAACTCCATGGTCGTACCACCATTCCAAGAGTCCCCCAGATGTCTCAGTCCATTCCAGAGGAACCTCTTTGCCCAGCACTGGCTCATCTATCACGCCGAGGATCGACTCACACCATGGTGGCACGTGGGACAGCCCTGTGGGAAAGCCTCGATGGAAAGCCTCGAGGGAAAACCACAGATCCTTTGATCCACGCCACGGGAAGCGTGACATTCCTGCTACAGCCTGGAAGGAAAGCACACGTGCATGCCCCCAGTCGAGACGAGGCCTGACTCCCCTGGGGAGACTCCAGAAGTACTCAAAGATCCATGTCAGCCCATGAGAGGAATCCTCGGTTCCGGCCCTGACTCCACCAAAGGTTTTTGGCCCCGGTATCGACGGGAGAGGAATCCCGAGAGGCCCCCTAGCAACTCGCATGGGGACTGGCCTCTCCTGAGGCCACCAGGGCGGGTCCCTGAGGTCCCCGTCGTAACTCGAGAACACCTGCAGCAACTGGAGAAAATCCAGGAAGTTCTCCCTTCCAGGCGAGATGAGGCCTATTTCCGATGAGGCGTCTGGAGACTAATGACACCTAACCTCTGGAACTTCGAAAGGGTCTTTCACACCCTTGCTGCGACTCAAGAAGTTCACCGCCATACCCGTGTCCACTCGAGAGGAAGCACGATGGTTCGCCCACATCCAGAGGTGCACCGTTTCCCCCTCGTAGCTCGAGATGAGGGATCCTTTCCCTGCTTTCAACGGGAAAGAATACCCGGCGTTCCCGTCGCATCTCAAGAGGAGGCACTCTCAACAGGAAAGGCGAGAGGAACTCCATGGTCGTACCCCCATTCCAAGAGTCCCCCAGATGTCTCAGTCCATTCCAGAGGAACCTCTTTGCCCTGCACTGGCTCATCTTTCACGCCGAGGATCGACTCACAACACGGTGGCACGTGGGACAGCCCTGTGGGAAAGCCTCGAGGGAAAGCCTCGAGGGAAAACCACAGATCCTTTGATCCACGCGACGGGAAGCGTGACATTGCTGCTACAGCCTGGAAGGAAAGCGCACGTGCATGCCCCCACTCGAGACGAGGCCTGACTCCCCTGGGGAGACTCCAGAAGTACCCAAAGATCCATGTCAGCCCCTGAGAGGAATCCTCGGTTCCGGCCCTGACTCCACACAAGCTTTTTGGCCCCGGTATCGACGGGAGAGGAATCCCGAGATGCCCCCTAGCAACTCGCATGGGGACTGGCCTCTCCTGAGGCCACCAGGGCGGGTCCCTGAGGTCCCCGTCGTAACTCGAGAACACCTGCCGCAACTCGAGAAAATCCAGGAAGTTCTCCCTTCCAGGCGAGATGAGGCCTATTTCCGATGAGGCCTCTGGAGACTAATGACACCTAACCTCTGGAACTTCGAAAGGGTCTTTCACACCCTTGCTGCAACTCAAGAAGATCACCGCCATACCCGTCTCCACTCGAGAGGAAGCACGATGGTCTCGCCCACATCCAGAGGAGCCCCGTTTCCCCCTCGTAGCTCGAGATGTGGGATCCTTTCCCTGCTTTCAACGGGAAAGTATTCCCGGCGTTCCCGTCGCATCTCAAGAGGAGGCACTCTCAACAGGAAAGGCGAGAGGAACTCCATGGTCGTACCACCATTCCAAGAGTCCCCCAGATGTCTCAGTCCATTCCAGAGGAACCTCTTTGCCCTGCACTGGCACATCTTTCACGCCGAGGATCGAATCACACCACGGTGGCACGTGGGACAGCCCTGTGGGAAAGCCTCGAGGGAAAGCCTCGAGGGAAAACCACAGATCCTTTGATCCACGCGACGGGAAGCGTGACATTGCTGCTACAGCCTGGAAGGAAAGCGCACGTGCATGCCCCCAGTCGAGACGAGGCCTGACTCCCCTGGGGAGACTCCAGAAGTACTCAAAGATCCATGTCAGCCCCTGAGAGGAATCCTCGGTTCCGGCCCTGACTCCACACAAGGTTTTTGGCCCCGGTATCGACGGGAGAGGAATCCCGAGAGGCCCCCTAGCAACTCGCATGGGGACTGGCCTCTCCTGAGGCCACCAGGGCGGGTCCCTGAGGTCCCCGTCGTAACTCAAGAACACCTGCCGCAACTTGAGAAAATCCAGGAAGTTCTCCCTTCCAGGCGAGATGAGGCCTATTTCCGATGAGGCGTCTGGAGACTAATGACACCTAACCTCTGGAACTTCGAAAGGGTCTTTCACACCCTTGCTGCGACTCAAGAAGTTCACCGCCATACCCGTGTCCACTCGAGAGGAAGCACGATGGTCCCGCCCACATCCAGAGGAGCCCCGTTTCCCCCTCGTAGCTCGAGATGAGGGAACCTTTCCATGCTTTCAACGGGAAAGAATTCCCGGCGTTCCCGTCGCATCTCAAGAGGAGGCACTCTCAACAGGAAAGGCGAGAGGAACTCCATGGTCGTACCACCATTCCAAGAGTCCCCCAGATGTCTCAGTCCATTCCAGAGGAACCTCTTTGCCCTGCACTGGCTCATCTTTCACGCCGAGGATCGACTCACACCATGGTGGCACGTGGGACAGCCCTGGGGGAAGGCCTCGAGGGAAAGCCTCGAGGGAAAACCACAGATCCTTTGATCCACGCCACGGGAAGCGTGACATTGCTGCTACAGCCTGGAAGGAAAGCGCACGTGCATGCCCCCACTCGAGACGAGGCCTGACTCCCCTGGGGAGACTCCAGAAGTACCCAAAGATCCATGTCAGCCCCTGAGAGGAATCCTCGGTTCCGGCCCTGACTCCACACAAGCTTTTTGGCCCCGGTATCGACGGGAGAGGAATCCCGAGAGGCCCCCTAGCAACTCGCATGGGGACTGGCCTCTCCTGAGGCCACCAGGGCGGGTCCCTGAGGTCCCCGTCGTAACTCGAGAACACCTGCCGCAACTCGAGAAAATCCAGGAAGTTCTCCCTTCCAGGCGAGATGAGGCCTATTTCCGATGAGGCCTCTGGAGACTAATGACACCAAACCTCGGGAACTTCGAAAGGGTCTTTCACACCCTTGCTGCAACTCAAGAAGTTCACCGCCATACCCGTCTCCACTTGAGAGGAAGCACGATGGTCCCGCCCACATCCAGAGGAGCCCCGTTTCCCCCTCGTAGCTCGAGATGAGGGATCCTTTCCCTGGTTTCAACGGGAAAGTATTCCCGGCGTTCCCGTCGCATCTCAAGAGGAGGCACTCTCAACAGGAAAGGCGAGAGGAACTCCATGGTCGTACCACCATTCCAAGAGTCCCCCAGATGTCTCAGTCCATTCCAGAGGAACCTCTTTGCCCTGCACTGGCTCATCTTTCACGCCGAGGATCGACTCACACCACGGTGGCACGTGGGACAGCCCTGTGGGAAAGCCTCGAGGGAAAGCCTCGAGGGAAAACCACAGATCCTTTGATCCACGCGACGGGAAGCGTGACATTGCTGCTACAGCCTGGAAGGAAAGTGCACGTGCATGCCCCGACTCGAGACGAGGCCTGTCTCCCCTGGCGAGACTCCAGATGTACCCAAAGATCCATGTCAGCCCCTGAGAGGAATCCTCGGTTCCGGCCCTGACTCCACACAAGGTTTTTGGCCCCGGTATCGACGGGAGAGGAATCCCGAGAGGCCCCCTAGCAACTCGCATGGGGACTGGCGTCTCCTGAGGCCACCAGGGCGGGTCCCTGAGGTCCCCGTCGTAACTCGAGAACACCTGCCGCAACTCGAGAAAATCCAGGAAGTTCTCCCTTCCAGGCGAGACGAGGCCTATTTCTGATGAGGCGTCTGGAGACTAATGACACCTAACCTCTGGAACTTCTAAAGAGTCTTTCACACCCTTGCTGCAACTCAAGAAATTCACCGCCATACCCGTGTCCACTCAAGAGGAAGCACAATGGTCCCGCCCACATCCAGAGGAGCACCGTTTCCCCCTCGTAGCTCGAGATGAGGGATCCTTTCCCTGCTTTCAACGGGAAAGAATTCCCGGCGTTCCCGTCGCATCTCAAGAGCAGGCACTCTCAACAGGAAAGGCGAGAGGAACTCCATGGTCGTACCACCATTCCAAGAGTCCCCCAGATGTCTCAGTCCATTCCAGAGGAACCTCTTTGCCCTGCACTGGCACATCTTTCACGCCGAGGATCGAATCACACCACGGTGGCACGTGGGACAGCCCTGTGGGAAAGCCTCGAGGGAAAGCCTCGAGGGAAAACCACAGATCCTTTGATCCACGCCACGGGAAGCGTGACATTGCTGCTACAGCCTGGAAGGAAAGCGCACGTGCATGCCCCCACTCGAGACGAGGCCTGACTCCCCTGGGGAGACTCCAGAAGTACCCAAAGATCCATGTCAGTCCCTGAGAGGAATCCTCGGTTCCGGCCCTGACTCCACCAAATGTTTTTGGCCCCGGTATCGACGGGAGAGGAATCCCGAGAGGCCCCCTAGCGACTCGCATGGGGACTGGCCTCTCCTGAGGCCACCAGGGCGGGTCCCTGAGGTCCCCGTCGTAACTCGAGAACACCTGCCGCAACTCGAGAAAATCCAGGAAGTTCTCCCTTCCAGGCGAGATGAGGCCTATTTCCGATGAGGCGTCTGGAGACTAATGACACCTAAACTCTGGAACTTCGAAAGGGTCTTTCACACCCTTGCTGCAACTCAAGAAGTTCACCGCCATACCCGTCTCCACTCGAGAGGAAGCACGATGGTCCCGCCCACATCCAGAGGAGCCCCGTTTCCCCCTCGTAGCTCGAGATGAGGGATCCTTTCCCTGCTTTCAACGGGAAAGAATTCCCGGCGTTCCCGTCGCATCTCAAGAGGAGGCACTCTCAACAGGAAAGGCGAGAGGAACTCCATGGTCGTACCACCATTCCAAGAGTCCCCCAGATGTCTCAGTCCATTCAAGAGGAAGCTCTTTGCCCTGCACTGGCTCATCTTTCACGCCGAGGATCGACTCACACCACGGTGGCACGTGGGACAGCCCTGTGGGAAAGCCTCGAGGGAAAGCCTCGAGGGAAAACCACAGATCCTTTGATCCACGCGACGGGAAGCGTGACATTGCTGCTACAGCCTGGAAGGAAAGTGCACGTGCATGCCCCGACTCGAGACGAGGCCTGTCTCCCCTGGCGAGACTCCAAATGTACAAAAAGATCCATATCAGCCCCTGAGAGGAATCCTCGGTTCCGGCCCTGACTCCACCAAAGGGTTTTGGCCCCGGTATCGACGGAAGAGTGATCCCGAGAGGCCCCCTAGCAACTCGCATGGGGACTGGCCTCTCCTGACGCCACCAGGGCGGGTCCCTGAGGTCCCCGTCGAAACTCGAGAACACCTGCCGCAACTCGAGAAATCCAGGAAGTTCTCCCTTCCAGGCGAGATGAGGCCTATTTCCGATGAGGCGTCTGGAGACTAATGACACCTAAACTCTGGAACTTCGAAAGGGTCTTTCACACCCTTGCTCGAATCAAGAAGTTCACCGCCATACCCGTCTCCACTCGAGAGGAAGCACGATGGTCCCGCCCACATCCAGAGGAGCCCCGTTTCGCCCTCGTAGCTCGAGATGAGGGATCCTTTCCCTGCTTTCAACGGGAAAGAATTCCCGGCGTTCCCGTCGCATCTCAAGAGGAGGCACTCTCAACAGGAAAGGCGAGAGGAACTCCATGGTCGTACCACTATTCCAAGAGTCCCCCAGATGTCTCAGTCCATTCCAGAGGAACCTCTTTGCCCTGCACTGGCTCATCTTTCACGCCGAGGATCGACTCACACCACGGTGGCACGTGGGACAGCCCTGTGGGAAAGCCTCAAGGGAAAGCCTCGAGGGAAAACCACAGATCCTTTGATCCACGCGACGGGAAGCGTGACATTGCTGCTACAGCCTGGAAGGAAAGTGCACGTGCATGCCCCGACTCGAGACGAGGCCTGTCTCCCCTGGCGAGACTCCAGATGTACCCAAAGATCCATATCAGCCCCTGAGAGGAATCCTCGGTTCCGGCCCTGACTCCACACAAGGTTTTTGGCCCCGGTATCGACGGGAGAGGAATCCCGAGAGGCCCCCTAGCAACTCGCATGGGGACTGGCGTCTCCTGAGGCCACCAGGGCGGGTCCCTGAGGTCCCCGTCGTAACTCGAGAACACCTGCCGCAACTCGAGAAAATCCAGGAAGTTCTCCCTTCCAGGCGAGATGAGGCCTATTTCTGATGAGGCGTCTGGAGACTAATGACACCTAACCTCTGGAACTTCGAAAGAGTCTTTCACACCCTTGCTGCAACTCAACAAGTTCACCGCCATACCCGTGTCCACTCAAGAGGAAGCACGATGGTCCCGCCCACTTCCAGAGGAGCACCGTTTCCCCCTCGTAGCTCGAGATGAGGGATCCTTTCCCTGCTTTCAACGGGAAAGAATTCCCGGCGTTACCGTCGCATCTCAAGAGGAGGCACTCTCAGCAGGAAAGGCGAGAGGAACTCCATGGTCGTACCACCATTCCAAGAGTCCCCCAAATGTCTCAGTCCATTCCAGAGGAACCTCTTTGCCCTGCACTGGCTCATCTATCACGCCGAGGATCGACTCACACCATGGTGGCACGTGGGACAGCCCTGTGGGAAAGCCTCGATGGAAAGACTCGAGGGAAAACCACAGATCCTTTGATCCACGCCGCGGGAAGCGTGACATTGCTGCTACAGCCTGGAAGGAAAGCGCACGTGCATGCCCCCAGTCGAGACGAGGCCTGACTCCCCTGGGGAGACTCCAGAAGTACTCAAAGATCCATGTCAGCCCCTGAGAGGAATCCTCGGTTCCGGCCCTGACTCCACCAAAGGTTTTTGGCCCCGGTATCGACGGGAGAGGAATCCCGAGAGGCCCCCTAGCAACTCGCATGGGGAATGGCCTCTCCTGAGGCCACCAGGGCGGGTCCGTGAGGTCCCCGTCGTAACTCGAGAACACCTGCCGCAACTCGAGAAAATCCAGGAAGTTCTCCCTTCCAGGCGAGATGAGGCCTATTTCCGATGAGGCGTCTGGAGACTAATGACACCTAACCTCTGGAACTTCGAAAGGGTCTTTCACACCCTTGCTGCAACTCAAGAAGTTCACCGCCATACCCGAGTCCACTCGAGAGGAAGTACGATGGTCCCGCCCACATCCAGAGGAGCCCCGTTTCCCCCTCGTAGCTCGAGATGAGGGATCCTTTCCCTGCTTTCAACGGGAAAGAATTCCCGGCGTTCCCGTCGCATCTCAAGAGGAAGCACTCTCAGCAGGAAAGGCGAGAGGAACTCCATGGTCGTACCACCATTCCAAGAGTCCCCCAGATGTCTCAGTCCATTCCAGAGGAACCTCTTTGCCCTGCACTGGCTCATCTATCACGCCGAGGATCGACTCACACCATGGTGGCACGTGGGACAGCCCTGTGGGAAAGCCTCGATGGAAAGCCTCGAGGGAAAACCACAGATCCTTTGATCCACGCCACGGGAAGCGTGACATTGCTGCTACAGCCTGGAAGGAAAGCGCACGTGCATGCCCCCACTCGAGACGAGGCCTGACTCCCCTAGGGAGACTCCAGAAGTACTCAAAGATCCATGTCAGCCCCTGAGAGGAATCCTCGGTTCCGGCCCTGACTCCACCAAAGGTTTTTGGCCCCGGTATCGACGGGAGAGGAATCCCGAGAGGCCCCCTAGCAACTCGCATGGGGACTGCCCTCTCCTGAGGCCACCAGGGCGGGTCCCTGAGGTCCCCGTCGTAACTCGAGAACACCTGCCGCAACTCGAGAAAATCCAGGAAGTTCTCCCTTCCAGGCGAGATGAGGCCTATTTCCGATGAGGCGTCTGGAGACTAATGACACCTAACGTCTGGAACTTCGAAAGGGCCTTTCACACCCTTGCTGCGACTCAAGAAGTTCACCGCCATACCCGTGTCCACTCGAGAGGAAGCACGATGGTCCCGCCCACATCCAGAGGAGCACCGTTTCCCCCTCGTAGCTCGAGATGAGGGAACCTTTCCATGCTTTCAACGGGAAAGAATTCCCGGCGTTCCCGTCGCATCTCAAGAGGAGGCACTCTCAACAGGAAAGGCGAGAGGAACTCCATGGTCGTACCACCATTCCAAGAGTCCCCCAGATGTCTCAGTGCATTCCAGAGGAACCTCTTTGCCCTGCACTGGCTCATCTTTCACGCCGAGGATCGACTCACACCATGGTGGCACGTGGGACAGCCCTGTGGGAAAGCCTCGAGGGAAAGCCTCGAGGGAAAACCACAGATCCTTTGATCCACGCGACGGGAAGCGTGACATTGCTGCTACAGCCTGGAAGGAAAGTGCACGTGCATGCCCTGACTCAAGACGAGGCCTGTCTCCCCTGGCGAGACTCCAGATGTACCCAAAGATCCATATCAGCCCCTGAGAGGAATCCTCGGTTCCGGCCCTGACTCCACACAAGGTTTTTGGCCCCGGTATCGACGGGAGAGGAATCCCGAGAGGCCCCCTAGCAACTCGCATGGGGACTGGCGTCTCCTGAGGCCACCAGGGCGGGTCCCTGAGGTCCCCGTCGTAACTCGAGAACACCTGCCGCAACTCGAGAAAATCCAGGAAGTTCTCCCTTCCAGGCGAGATGAGGCCTATTTCCGATGAGGCGTCTGGATACTAATGACACCTAACCTCTGGAACTTCGAAATGATCTTTCACACCCTTGCTGCAACTCAAGAAGTTCACCGCCATACCCGTGTCCACTCAAGAGGAAGCACGATGGTCCCGCCCACATCCAGAGGAGCACCGTTTCCCCCTCGTAGCTCGAGATGAGGGATCCTTTCCCTGCTGTCAACTTGAAAGAATTCCCGGCGTTCCCGTCGCATCTCAAGAGCAGGCACTCTCAACAGGAAAGGCGAGAGGAACTCCATGGTCGTACCACCATTCCAAGAGTCCCCCAGATGTCTCAGTCCATTCCAGAGGAACCTCTTTGCCCTGCACTGGCACATCTTTCACGCCGAGGATCGAATCACACCTCGGTGGCACGTGGGACAGCCCTGTGGGAAAGCCTCGAGGGAAAGCCTCGAGGGAAAACCACAGATCCTTTGATCCACGCCACGGGAAGCGTGACATTGCTGCTACAGCCTGGAAGGAAAGCGCATGTGCATGCCCCCACTCGAGACGAGGCCTGACTCCCCTGGGGAGACTCCAGAAGTACTCAAAGATCCATGTCAGCCCCTGAGAGGAATCCTCGGTTCCGGCCCTGACTCCACCAAATGTTTTTGGCCCCGGTATCGACGGGAGAGGAATCCCGAGAGGCCTCCTAGCACTCGCATGGGGACTGGCCTCTCCTGAGGCCACCAGGGCGGGTCCCTGAGGTCCCCGTCGTAACTCGAGAACACCTGCCGCAACTCGAGAAAATCCAGGAAGTTCTCCCTTCCAGGCGAGATGAGGCCTATTTCCGATGAGGCGTCTGGAGACTAATGACACCTAAACTCTGGAACTTCGAAAGGGTCTTTCACACCCTTGCTGCAACTCAAGAAGTTCACCGCCATACCCGTCTCCACTCGAGAGGAAGCACGATGGTCCCGCCCACATCCAGAGGAGCCCCGTTTCCCCCTCGGAGCTCGAGATGAGGGATCCTTTCCCTGCTTTCAAGGGGAAAGAATTCCCGGCGTTCCCATCGCATCTCAAGAGGAGGCACTCTCAACAGGAAAGGCGAGAGGAACTCCATGGTCGTACCACCATTCCAAGAGTCCCCCAGATGTCTCAGTCCATTCCAGAGGAACCTCTTTGCCCTGCACTGGCTCATCTTTCACGCCGAGGATCGACTCACACCACGGTGGCACGTGGGACAGCCCTGTGGGAAAGCCTCGAGGGAAAGCCTCGAGGGAAAACCACAGATCCTTTGATCCACGCGACGGGAAGTGTGACATTGCTGCTACAGCCTGGAAGGAAAGTGCACGTGCATGCCCCGACTCGAGACGAGGCCTGTCTCCCCTGGCGAGACTCCAGATGTACCCAAAGATCCATATCAGACCCTGAGAGGAATCCTCGGTTCCGGCCCTGACTCCACACAAGGTTTTTCGCCCCGGTATCGACGGGAGAGGAATACCGAGAGGCCCCCTAGCAACTCGCATGGGGACTGACGTCTCCTGAGGCCACCAGGGCGGGTCCCTGAGGTCCCCGTCGTAACTCGAGAACACCTGCCGCAACTCGAGAAAATCCAGGAAATTCTCCCTTCCAGGCGAGATGAGGCCTATTTCCGATGAGGCGTCTGGAGACTAATGACACCTAAACTCTGGAACTTCGAAAGGGTCTTTCACACCCTTGCTGCAACTCAAGAAGTTCACCGCCATACCCGTGTCCACTCAAGAGGAAGCACGATGGTCCCGCCCACATCCAGAGGAGCACCGTTTCCCCCTCATAGCTCGAGATGAGGGATCCTTTCCCTGCTTTCAACGGGAAAGAATTCCCGGCGTTCCCGTTGCATCTCAAGAGGATGCACTCTCACCAGGAAAGGCGAGAGGAACTCCATGGTCGTACCACCATTCCAAGAGTCCCCCAGATGTCTCAGTCCATTCCAGAGGAACCTCTTTGCCCTGCACTGGCTCATCTTTCACGCCGAGGATCGACTCACACCACGGTGGCACGTGGGACAGCCCTGTGGGAAAGCCTCGAGGGAAAGCCTCGAGGGAAAACCACAGATCCTTTGATCCACGCCACGGGAAGCGTGACATTTCTGCTACAGCCTGGAAGGAAAGCGCACGTGCATTCCCCCACTCGAGACGAGGCCTGACTCCCCTGGGGAGACTCCAGAAGTACCCAAAGATCCATGTCAGCCCCTGAGAGGAATCCTCGGTTCCGGCCCTGACTCCACCAAAGGTTTTTGGCCCCGGTATCGACAGGAGAGGAATCCTGAGAGGCCCCCTAGCAACTCGCATGGGGACTGGCCTCTCCTGAGGCCAACAGGGCGGGTCCCTGAGGTCCCCGTCGTAACTCGAGAACACCTGCCGCAACTTGAGAAAATCCAGGAAGTTCTCCCTTCCAGGCGAGATGAGGCCTATTTCCGATGAGGCGTCTGGAGACTAATGACACCTAACCTCTGGAACTTCGAAAGGGTCTTTCACACCCTTGCTGCGACTCAAGAAGTTCACCGCCATACCCGTCTCCACTCGAGAGGAAGCACGATGGTCCCGCCCACATCCAGAGGAGCCCCGTTTCCCCCTCGGAGCTCGAGATGAGGGATCCTTTCACTGCTTTCAACGGGAAAGAATTCCCGGCGTTCCCGTCGCATCTCAAGAGGAGGCACTCTCAACAGGAAAGGCGAGAGGAACTCCATGGTCGTACCACCATTCCAAGAGTCCCCCAGATGTCTCAGTCCATTCCAGAGGAACCTCTTTGCCCTGCACTGGCTCATCTTTCACGCCGAGGATCGACTCACACCATGGTGGCACGTGGGACAGCCCTGTGGGAAAGCCTCGAGGGAAAGCCTCGAGGGAAAACCACAGATCCTTTGATCCACGTGACGGGAAGCGTGACATTGCTGCTACAGCCTGGAAGGAAAGTGCACGTGCATGCCCCGACTCGAGACGAGGCCTGTCTCCCCTTGCGAGACTCCAGATGTACCCAAAGATCCATATCAGCCCATGAGAGGTATCCTCGGTTCCGGCCCTGACTCCACACAAGGTTTTTGGCCCCGGTATCGACGGGAGAGGAATCCCGAGAGGCCCCCTAGCAACTCGCATGGGGACTGGCGTCTCCTGAGGCCACCAGGGCGGGTCCCTGAGGTCCCCGTCGTAACTCGAGAACACCTGCCGCAACTCGAGAAAATCCAGGAAGTTCTCCCTTCCAGGCGAGATGAGGCCTATTTCTGATGAGGCGTCTGGAGACTAATGACACCTAACCTCTGGAACTTCGAAAGAGTCTTTCACACGCTTGCTGCAACTCAAGAAATTCACCGCCATACCCGTGTCCACTCAAGAGGAAGCACGATGGTCCCGCCCACATCCAGAGGAGCACCGTTTCCCCCTCGTAGCTCGAGATGAGGGATCCTTTCCCTGCTTTCAACGGGAAAGAATTCCCGGCGTTCCCGTCGCATCTCAAGAGCAGGCACTCTCAACAGGAAAGGCGAGAGGAACTCCATGGTCGTACCACCATTCCAAGAGTCCCCCAGATGTCTCAGTCCATTCCAGAGGAACATCTTTGCCCTGCACTGGCACATCTTTCACGCCGAGGATCGAATCACACCACGGTGGCACGTGGGACAGCCCTGTGGGAAAGCCTCGAGGGAAAGCCTCGAGGGAAAACCACAGATCCTTTGATCCACGCCACGGGAAGCGTGACATTGCTGCTACAGCCTGGAAGGAAAGCGCACGTGCATGCCCCCACTCGAGACGAGGCCTGACTCCACTGGGGAGACTCCAGAAGTACCCAAAGATCCATGTCAGCCCCTGAGAGGAATCCTCGGTTCCGGCCCAGACTCCACCAAATGTTTTTGCCCCGGTATCGACGGGAGAGGAATCCCGAGAGGCCCCCTAGCGACTCGCATGGGGACTGGCCTCTCCTGAGGCCACCAGGGCGGGTCCCTGAGGTCCCCGTCGTAACTTGAGAACACCTGCCGCAACTCGAGAAAATCCAGGAAGTTCTCCCTTCCAGGCGAGATGAGGCCTATTTCCGATGAGGCGTCTGGAGACTAATGACACCTAAACTCTGGAACTTCGAAAGGGTCTTTCACACCCTTGCTGCAACTCAAGAAGTTCACCGCCATACCCGTCTCCACTCGAGAGGAAGCACGATGGTCCCGCCCACATCCAGAGGAGCCCTGTTTCCCCCTCGTAGCTCGAGATGAGGGATCCTTTCCCTGCTTTCAACGGGAAAGAATTCCCGGCGTTCCCGTCGCATCTCAAGAGGAGGCACTCTCAACAGGAAAGGCGAGAGGAACTCCATGGTCGTACCACCATTCCAAGAGTCCCCCAGATGTCTCAGTCCATTCAAGAGGAACCTCTTTGCCCTGCACTGGCTCATCTTTCACGCCGAGGATCGACTCACACCACGGTGGCACGTGGGACAGCCCTGTGGGAAAGCCTCGAGGGAAAGCCTCGAGGGAAAACCACAGATCCTTTGATCCACGCGACGGGAAGCGTGACATTGCTGCTACAGCCTGGAAGGAAAGTGCACGTGCATGCCCCGACTCGAGACGAGGCCTGTCTCCCCTGGCGAGACTCCAGATGTACCCAAAGATCCATATCAGCCCCTGAGAGGAATCCTCGGTTCCGGCCCTGACTCCACACAAGGTTTTTGGCCCCGGTATCGACGGGAGAGGAATCCCGAGAGGCCCCCTAGCAACTCACATGGGGACTGGCGTCTACTGAGGCCACCAGGGCGGGTCCCTGAGGTCCCCGTCGTAACTCGAGAACACCTGCCGCAACTCGAGAAAATCCAGGAAATTCTCCCTTCCAGGCGAGATGAGGCCTATTTCCAATGAGGCGTCTGGAGACTAATGACACCTAACCTCTGGAACTTCGAAAGGGTCTTTCACACCCTTGCTGCAACTCAAGAAGTTCACCGCCATACCCGGGTCCACTCAAGAGGAAGCACGATGGTCTCGCCCACATCCAGAGGAGCACCGTTTCCCCCTCGGAGCTCGAGATGAGGGATCCTTTCCCTGCTTTCAACGGGAAAGAATTCCCGGCGTTCCCGTCGCATCTCAAGAGCAGGCACTCTCAACAGGACAGGCGAGAGGAACTCCATGGTCGTACCACCATTCCAAGAGTCCCCCAGATGTCTCAGTGCATTCCAGAGGAACCTCTTTGCCCTGCACTGGCTCATCTTTCACGCCGAGGATCGACTCACACCACGGTGGCACGTGGGATAGCCCTGTGGGAAAGCCTCGAGGGAAAGCCTCGAGGGAAAACCACAGATCCTTTGATCCACGCGACGGGAAGCGTGACATTGCTGCTACAGCCTGGAAGGAAAGCGCACGTGCATGCCCCCACTCGAGACCAGGCCTGACTCCCCTGGGGAGACTCCAGAAGTACCCAAAGATCCATGTCAGCCCCTCAGAGGAATCCTCGGTTCCGGCCCTGACTCCACCAAAGGGTTTTGGCCCCGGTATCGACGGAAGAGTAATCCCGAGAGGCCCCCTAGCAACTCGCATGGGGACTGGCCTCTCCTGAGGCCACCAGGGCGGGTCCCTGAGGTCCCCGTCGAAACTCGAGAACACCTGCCGCAACTCGAGAAATCCAGGAAGTTCTCCCTTCCAGGCGAGATGAGGCCTATTTCCGATGAGGCGTCTGGAGACTAATGACACCTAAACTCTGGAACTTCGAAAGGGTCTTTCACACCCTTGCTGCAACTCAAGAAGTTCACCGCCATACCCGTCTCCACTCGAGAGGAAGCACGATGGTCCCGCCCACATCCAGAGGAGCCCCGTTTCCCCCTCGTAGCTCGAGATGAGGGATCCTTTCCCTGCTTTCAACGGGAAAGAATTCCCGGCGTTCCCGTCGCATCTCAAGAGGAGGCACTCTCAGCAGGAAAGGCGAGAGGAACTCCATGGTCGTACCACCATTCCAAGAGTCCCCCAGATGTCTCAGTCCATTCCAGAGGAACCTCTTTGCCCTGCACTGGCTCATCTATCACGCCGAGGATCGACTCACACCATGGTGGCACGTGGGACAGCCCTGTGGGAAAGCCTCGATGGAAAGCCTCGAGGGAAAACCATAGATCCTTTGATCCACGCCACGGGAAGCGTGACATTGCATCTACAGCCTGGAAGGAAAGCGCACGTGCATGCCCCCAGTCGAGACGAGGCCTGACTCCCCTGGGGAGACTCCAGAAGTACTCAAAGATCCATGTCATCCCCTGAGAGGAATCCTCGGTTCCGGCCCTGACTCCACCAAAGGTTTTTGGCCCCGGTATCGACGGGAGAGGAATCCCGAGAGGCCCCCTAGCAACTCGCATGGGGACTGGCCTCTCCTGAGGCCACCAGGGCGGGTCCCTGAGGTCCCCGTCGTAACTCGAGAACACCTGCCGCAACTCGAGAAAATCCAGGAAGTTCTCCCTTCCAGGAGAGATGAGGCCTATTTCCGATGAGGCGTCTGGAGACTAATGACACCTAAACTCTGGAACTTCGAAAGGGTCTTTCACACCCTTGCTGCAACTCAAGAAGTTCACCGCCATACCCGAGTCCACTCGAGAGGAAGTACGATGGTCCCGCCCACATCCAGAGGAGCCCCGTTTCCGCCTCGTAGCTCGAGATCAGGGATCCTTTCCCTGCTTTCAACGGGAAAGAATTCCCGGCGTTCCCGTCGCATCTCAAGAGGAGGCACTCTCAGCAGGAAAGGCGAGAGGAACTCCATGGTCGTACCACCATTCCAAGAGTCCCCCAGATGTCTCAGTCCATTCCAGAGGAACCTCTTTGCCCTGCACTGGCTCTTCTATCACGCCGAGGAACGACTCACACCATGGTGGCACGTGGGACAGCCCTGTGGGAAAGCCTCGATGGAAAGCCTCGAGGGAAAACCACAGATCCTTTGATCCACGCCACGGGAAGCGTGACATTGCTGCTACAGCCTGGAAGGAAAGCGCACGTGCATGCCCCCACTCGAGACGAGGCCTGACTCCCCTAGGGAGACTCCAGAAGTACTCAAAGATCCATGTCAGCCCCTGAGAGGAATCCTCGGTTCCGGCCCTGACTCCACCAAAGGTTTTTGGCCCCGGTATCGACGGGAGAGGAATCCCGAGAGGCCCCCTAGCAACTCGCATGGGGACTGGCCTCTCCTGAGGCCACCAGGGCGGGTCCCTGAGGTCCCCGTCGTAACTCGAGAACACCTGCCGCAACTCGAGAAAATCCAGGAAGTTCTCCCTTCCAGGCGAGATGAGGCCTATTTCCGATGTGGCGTCTGGAGACTAATGACACCTAACCTCTGGAACTTCGAAAGGGTCTTTCACACCCTTGCTGCGACTCAAGAAGTTCACCGCCATACCCGTGTCCACTCGAGAGGAAGCACGATGGTCCCGCCCACATCCAGAGGAGCACCGTTTCCCCCTCGTAGCTCGAGATGAGGGAACCTTTCCATGCTTTCAACGGGAAAGAATTCCCGGTGTTCCCGTCGCATCTCAAGAGGAGGCACTCTCAACAGGAAAGGCGAGAGGAACTCCATGGTCGTACCACCATTCCAAGAGTCCCCCAGATGTCTCAGTCCATTCCAGAGGAACCTCTTTGCCCTGCACTGGCTCATCTTTCACGCCGAGGATCGACTCACACCATGGTGGCACGTGGGACAGCCCTGTGGGAAAGCCTCGAGGGAAAGCCTCGAGGGAAAACCACAGATCCTTTGATCCACGCGACGGGAAGCGTGACATTGCTGCTACAGCCTGGAAGGAAAGCGCACGTGCATGCCCCGACTCGAGACGAGGCCTGTCTCCCCTGGCGAGACTCCAGATGTACCCAAAGATCCATATCAGCCCCTGAGAGGAATCCTCGGTTCCGGCCCTGACTCCACACAAGGTTTTTGGCCCCGGTATCGACGGGAGAGGAATCCCGAGAGGCCCCCTAGCAACTCGCTTGGGGAATGGCGTCTCGTGAGGCCACCAGGGCGGGTCCCTGAGGTCCCCGTCGTAACTCGAGAACACCTGCCCCAACTCGAGAAATCCAGGAAGTTCTCCCTTCCAGGCGAGATGAGGCCTATTTCCGATGAGGCGTCTGGAGACTAATGACACCTAACCTCTGGAACTTCGAAAGGGTCTTTCACACCCTTGCTGCAACTCAACAAGTTCACCGCCATACCCGTGTCCACTCAAGAGGAAGCACGATGGTCCCGCCCACATCCAGAGGAGCACCGTTTCCCCCTCGTAGCTCGAGATGAGGGATCCTTTCCCTGCTTTCAACGGGAAAGAATTCCCGGCGTTCCCGTCGCATCTCAAGAGCAGGCACTCTCAACAGGAAAGGCGAGAGGAACTCCATGGTCGTACCACCATTCCAAGAGTCCCCCAGATGTCTCAGTCCATTCCAAAGGAACCTCTTTGCCCTGCACTGGCACATCTTTCACGCCGAGGATCGAATCACACCACGGTGGCACGTGGGACAGCCCTGTGGGAAAGCCTCGAGGGAAAGCCTCGAGGGAAAACCACAGATCGTTTGATCCACACGACGGGAAGCGTGACATTGCTGCTACAGCCTGGAAGGAAAGCGCACGTGCATGCCCCCACTCGAGACGAGGCCTGACTCCCCTGGGGAGACTCCAGAAGTACCCAAAGATCCATGTCAGCCCCTGAGAGGAATCCTCGGTTCCGGCCCTGTCTCCACCAAAGGGTTTTGGCCCCGGTATCGACGGAAGAGTGATCCCGAGAGGCCCCCTAGCAACTCGCATGGGGACTGGCCTCTCCTGAGGCCACCAGGGCGGGTCCCTGCGGTCCCCGTCGTAACTCGAGAACACCTGCCGCAACTCGAGAAATCCAGGAAGTTCTCCCTTCCAGGCGAGATGAGGCCTATTTCCGATGAGGCGTCTGGAGACTAATGACACCTAAACTCTGGAACTTCGAAAGGGTCTTTCACACCCTTTCTGCAACTCAAGAAGTTCACCGCCATACCCGTGTCCACTCAAGAGGAAGCACGATGGTCCCGCCCACATCCAGAGGAGTACCGTTTCCCCCTCGTAGCTCGAGATGAGGGATCCTTTCCCTGCTTTCAACGGGAAAGAATTCCCGGCGTTCCCGTCGCATCTCAAGAGGAGGCACTCTCAGCAGGAAAGGCGAGAGGAACTCCATGGTCGTACCACCATTCCAAGAGTCCCCCAGATGTCTCAGTCCATTCCAGAGGAACCTCTTTGCCCTGCACTGGCTCATCTATCACGCCGAGGATCGACTCACACCATGGTGGCACGTGGGACAGCCCTGTGGGAAAGCCTCGATGGAAAGCCTCGAGGGAAAACCATAGATCCTTTGATCCACGCCACGGGAAGCGTGACATTGCTGCTACAGCCTGGAAGGAAAGCGCACGTGCATGCCCCCACTCGAGACGAGGCTTGTCTCCCCTGGCGAGACTCCAGATGTACCCAAAGATCCATAGCAGCCCCTGAGAGGAATCCTCGGTTCCGGCCCTGACTCCACACAAGGTTTTTGGCCCGGTATCGACGGGAGAGGAATCCCGAGAGGCCCCCTAGCAACTCGCTTGGGGAATGGCGTCTCCTGAGGCCACCAGGGCGGGTCCCTGAGGTCCCCGTCGTAACTCGAGAACACCTGCCGCAACTCGAGAAATCCAGGAAGTTCTCCCTTCCAGGCGAGATGAGGCCTATTTCCGATGAGGCGTCTGGAGACTAATTACACCTAACCTCTGGAACTTCGAAAGGGTCTTTCACACCCTTGCTGCAACTCAAGAAGTTCACCGCCATACCCGAGTCCACTCGAGAGGAAGTACGATGGTCCCGCCCACATCCAGAGGAGCCCCGTTTCCCCCTCGTAGCTCGAGATCAGGGATCCTTTCCCTGCTTTCAACGGGAAAGAATTCCCGGCGTTCCCGTCGCATCTCAAGAGGAGGCACTCTCAGCAGGAAAGGCGAGAGGAACTCCATGGTCGTACCACCATTCCAAGAGTCCCCCAGATGTCTCAGTCCATTCCAGAGGAACCTCTTTGCCCTGCACTGGCTCATCTATCACGCCGAGGATCGACTCACACCATGGTGGCACGTGGGACAGCCCTGTGGGAAAGCCTCGATGGAAAGCCTCGAGGGAAAACCACAGATCCTTTGATCCACGCCACGGGAAGCGTGACATTGCTGCTACAGCCTGGAAGGAAAGCGCACGTGCATGCCCCCACTCGAGACGAGGCCTGACTCCCCTAGGGAGACTCCAGAAGTACTCAAAGATCCATGTCAGCCCCTGAGAGGAATCCTCGGTTCCGGCCCTGACTCCACCAAAGGTTTTTGGCCCCGGTATCGACGAGAGAGGAATCCCGAGAGGCCCCCTAGCAACTCGCATGGGGACTGGCCTCTCCTGAGGCCACCAGGGCGGGTCCCTGAGGTCCCCGTCGTAACTCGAGAACACCTGCCGCAACTCGAGAAAATCCAGGAAGTTCTCCCTTCCAGGCGAGATGAGGCCTATTTCCGATGTGGCGTCTGGAGACTAATGACACCTAACCTCTGGAACTTCGAAAGGGTCTTTCACACCCTTGCTGCGACTCAAGAAGTTCACCGCCATACCCGTGTCCACTCGAGAGGAAGCACGATGGTCCCGCCCACATCCAGAGGAGCACCGTTTCCCCCTCGTAGCTCGAGATGAGGGAACCTTTCCATGCTTTCAACGGGAAAGAATTCCCGGCGTTCCCGTCGCATCTCAAGAGGAGGCACTCTCAACAGGAAAGGCGAGAGGAACTCCATGGTCGTACCACCATTCCAAGAGTCCCCCAGATGTCTCAGTCCATTCCAGAGGAACCTCTTTGCCCTGCACTGGCTCATCTTTCACGCCGAGGATCGACTCACACCATGGTGGCACGTGGGACAGCCCTGTGGGAAAGCCTCGAGGGAAAGCCTCGAGGGAAAACCACAGATCCTTTGATCCACGCGACGGGAAGCGTGACATTGCTGCTACAGCCTGGAAGGAAAATGCACGTGCATGCCCCGACTCGAGACGAGGCCTGTCTCCCCTGGCGAGACTCCAGATGTACCCAAAGATCCATATCAGCCCCTGAGAGGAATCCTCGGTTCCGGCCCTGACTCCACACAAGGTTTTTGGCCCCGGTATCGACGGGAGAGGAATCCCGAGAGGCCCCCTAGCAACTCGCATGGGGACTGGCGTCTCCTGAGGCCACCAGGGCGGGTCCCTGAGGTCCCCGTCGTAACTCGAGAACACCTGCCACAACTCGAGAAAATCCAGGAAGTTCTCCCTTCCAGGCGAGATGAGGCCTATTTCCGATGAGGCGTCTGGAGACTAATGACACCTAACCTCTGGAACTTCGAAAGGGTCTTTCACACCCTTGCTGCGACTCAAGAAGTTCACCGCCATACCCTTGTCCATTCGAGAGGAAGCACGATGGTCCCGCCCACATCCAGAGGAGCCCCGTTTCCCCCTCGTAGCTCGAGATGAGGGATCCTTTCCCTGCTTTCAACGGGAAAGAATTCCCGGCGTTCCCGTCGCATCTCAAGAGGAGGCACTCTCAACAGGAAAGGCGAGAGGAACTCCATGGTCGTACCACTATTCCAAGAGTCCCCCAGATGTCTCAGTCCATTCCAGAGGAACCTCTTTGCCCTGCACTGGCTCATCTTTCACGCCGAGGATCGACTCACACTACGGTGGCACGTGGGACAGCCCTGTGGGAAAGCCTCAAGGGAAAGCCTCGAGGGAAAACCACAGATCCTTTGATCCACGCGACGGGAAGCGTGACATTGCTGCTACAGCCTGGAAGGAAAGTGCACGTGCATGTCCCGACTCGAGACGAGGCCTGTCTCCCCTGGCGAGACTCCAGATGTACCCAAAGATCCATATCAGCCCCTGAGAGGAATCCTCGGTTCTGGCCCTGACTCCACACAAGGTTTTTGGCCCCGGTATCGACGGGAGAGGAATCCCGAGAGGCCCCCTAGCAACTCGCATGGGGACTGGCGTCTCCTGAGGCCACCAGGGCGGGTCCCTGAGGTCCCCGTCGTAACTCGAGAACACCTGCCGCAACTCGAGAAAATCCAGGAAGTTCTCCCTTCCAGGCGAGATGAGGCCTATTTCTGATGAGGCGTCTGGAGACTAATGACACCTAACCTCTGGAACTTCGAAAGAGTCTTTCACACCCTTGCTGCAACTCAACAAGTTCACCGCCATACCCGTGTCCACTCAAGAGGAAGCACGATGGTCCCGCCCACATCCAGAGGAGCACCGTTTCCCCCTCGTAGCTCGAGATGAGGGATCCTTTCCCTGCTTTCAACGGGAAAGAATTCCCGGCGTTCCCGTCGCATCTCAAGAGCAGGCACTCTCAACAGGAAAGGCGAGAGGAACTCCATGGTCGTACCACCATTCCAAGAGTCCCCCAGATGTCTCAGTCCATTCCAAAGGAACCTCTTTGCCCTGCACTGGCAGATCTTTCACGCCGAGGATCGAATCACACCACGGTGGCACGTGGGACAGCCCTGTGGGAAAGCCTCGAGGGAAAGCCTCGAGGGAAAACCACAGATCCTTTGATCCACGCGACGGGAAGCGTGACATTGCTGCTACAGCCTGGAAGGAAAGCGCACGTGCATGCCCCCACTCGAGACGAGGCCTGACTCCCCTGGGGAGACTCCAGAAGTACCCAAAGATCCATGTCAGCCCCTGAGAGGAATCCTCGGTTCCGGCCCTGACTCCACCAAAGGTTTTTGGCCCCGGTATCGACGGGAGAGGAATCCCGAGAGGCCCCCTAGCAACTCGCATGGGGACTGGCCTCTCCTGAGGCCACCAGGGCGGGTCCCTGAGGTCCCCGTCGTAACTCGAGAACACCTGCCGCAACTCGAGAAAATCCAGGAAGTTCTCCCTTCCAGGCGAGATGAGGCCTATTTCCGATGTGGCGTCTGGAGACTAATGACACCTAACCTCTGGAACTTCGAAAGGGTCTTTCACACCCTTGCTGCGACTCAAGAAGTTCACCGCCATACCCATGTCCACTCGAGAGGAAGCACGATGGTCCCGCCCACATCCAGAGGAGCACCGTTTCCCCCTCGTAGCTCGAGATGAGGGAACCTTTCCATGCTTTCAACGGGAAAGAATTCCCGGCGTTCCCGTCGCATCTCAAGAGGAGGCACTCTCAACAGGAAAGGCGAGAGGAACTCCATGGTCGTACCACCATTCCAAGAGTCCCCCAGATGTCTCAGTCCATTCCAGAGGAACCTCTTTGCCCTGCACTGGCTCATCTTTCACGCCGAGGATCGACTCACACCATGGTGGCACGTGGGACAGCCCTGTGGGAAAGCCTCGAGGGAAAACCACAGATCCTTTGATCCACGCGACGGGAAGCGTGACATTGCTGCTACAGCCTGGAAGGAAAGCGCACGTGCATGCCCCGACTCGAGACGAGGCCTGTCTCCCCTGGCGAGACTCCAGATGTACCCAAAGATCCATATCAGCCCCTGAGAGGAATCCTCGGTTCCGGCCCTGACTCCACACAAGGTTTTTGGCCCCGGTATCGACGGGAGAGGAATCCCGAGAGGTTCCCTAGCAACTCGCTTGGGGAATGGCGTCTCGTGAGGCCACCAGGGCGGGTCCCTGAGGTCCCCGTCGTAACTCGAGAACACCTGCCCCAACTCGAGAAATCCAGGAAGATCTCCCTTCCAGGCGAGATGAGGCCTATTTCCGATGAGGCGTCTGGAGACTAATGACACCTAACCTCTGGAACTTCGAAAGGGTCTTTCACACCCTTGCTGCAACTCAACAAGTTCACCGCCATACCCGTGTCCACTCAAGAGGAAGCACGATGGTCCCGCCCACATCCAGAGGAGCACCGTTTCCCCCTCGTAGCTCGAGATGAGGGATCCTTTCCCTGCTTTCAACGGGAAAGAATTCCCGGCGTTCCCGTCGCATCTCAAGAGCAGGCACTCTCAACAGGAAAGGCGAGAGGAACTCCATGGTCGTACCACCATTCCAAGAGTCCCCCAGATGTCTCAGTCCATTCCAAAGGAACCTCTTTGCCCTGCACTGGCACATCTTTCACGCCGAGGATCGAATCACACCACGGTGGCACGTGGGACAGCCCTGTGGGAAAGCCTCGAGGGAAAGCCTCGAGGGAAAACCACAGATCGTTTGATCCACGGGACGGGAAGCGTGACATTGCTGCTACAGCCTGGAAGGAAAGCGCACGTGCATGCCCCCAGTCGAGACGAGGCCTGACTCCCCTGGGGAGACTCCAGAAGTACTCAAAGATCCATGTCAGCCCCTGAGAGGAATCCTCGGTTCCGGCCCTGACTCCACCAAAGGTTTTTGGCCCCGGTATCGACGGGAGAGGAATCCCGAGAGGCCCCCTAGCAACTCGCATGGGGACTGGCCTCTCCTGAGGCCACCAGGGCGGGTCCCTGAGGTCCCCGTCGTAACTCGAGAACACCTGCCGCAACTCGAGAAAATCCAGGAAGTTCTCCCTTCCAGGCGAGATGAGGCCTATTTCCGATGAGGCGTCTGGAGACTAATGACACCAAACCTCTGGAACTTCGAAAGGGTCTTTCACACCCTTGCTGCAACTCAAGAAGTTCACCGCCATACCCGAGTCCACTCGAGAGGAAGTACGATGGTCCCGCCCACATCCAGAGGAGCCCCGTTTCCCCCTCGTAGCTCGAGATCAGGGATCCTTTCCCTGCTTTCAACGGGAAAGAATTCCCGGCGTTCCCGTCGCATCTCAAGAGGAGGCACTCTCAGCAGGAAAGGCGAGAGGAACTCCATGGTCGTACCACCATTCCAAGAGTCCCCCAGATGTCTCAGTCCATTCCAGAGGAACCTCTTTGCCCTGCACTGGCTCATCTATCACGCCGAGGATCGACTCACACCATGGTGGCACGTGGGACAGCCCTGTGGGAAAGCCTCGATGGAAAGCCTCGAGGGAAAACCACAGATCCTTTGATCCACGCCACGGGAAGCGTGACATTGCTGCTACAGCCTGGAAGGAAAGCGCACGTGCATGCCCCCACTCGAGACGAGGCCTGACTCCCCTAGGGAGACTCCAGAAGTACTCAAAGATCCATGTCAGCCCCTGAGAGGAATCCTCGGTTCCGGCCCTGACTCCACCAAAAGTTTTTGGCCCCGGTATCGACGGGAGAGGAATCCCGAGAGGCCCCCTAGCAACTCGCATGGGGACTGGCCTCTCCTGAGGCCACCAGGGCGGGTCCCTGAGGTCCCCGTCGTAACTCGAGAACACCTGCCGCAACTCGAGAAAATCCAGGAAGTTCTCCCTTCCAGGCGAGATGAGGCCTATTTCCGATGTGGCGTCTGGAGACTAATGACACCTAACCTCTGGAACTTCGAAAGGGTCTTTCACACCCTTGCTGCGACTCAAGAAGTTCACCGCCATACCCGTATCCACTCGAGAGGAAGCACGATGGTCCCGCCCACATCCAGAGGAGCACCGTTTCCCCCTCGTAGCTCGAGATGAGGGAACCTTTCCATGCTTTCAACGGGAAAGAATTCCCGGCGTTCCCGTCGCATCTCAAGAGGAGGCACTCTCAACAGGAAAGGCGAGAGGAACTCCATGGTCGTACCACCATTCCAAGAGTCCCCCAGATGTCTCAGTCCATTCCAGAGGAACCTCTTTGCCCTGCACTGGCTCATCTTTCACGCCGAGGATCGACTCACACCATGGTGGCACGTGGGACAGCCCTGTGGGAAAGCCTCGAGGGAAAGCCTCGAGGGAAAACCACAGATCCTTTGATCCACGCGACGGGAAGCGTGACATTGCTGCTACAGCCTGGAAGGAAAATGCACGTGCATGCCCCGACTCGAGACGAGGCCTGTCTCCCCTGGCGAGACTCCAGATGTACCCAAAGATCCATGTCAGCCCCTGAGAGGAATCCTCGGTTCCGGCCCTGACTCCACACAAGGTTTTTGGCCCCGGTATCGACGGGAGAGGAATCCCGAGAGGCCCCCTAGCAACTAGCATGGGGACTGGCGTCTCCTGAGGCCACCAGGGCGGGTCCCTGAGGTCCCCGTCGTAACTCGAGAACACCTGCCACAACTCGAGAAAATCCAGGAAGTTCTCCCTTCCAGGCGAGATGAGGCCTATTTCCGATGAGGCGTCTGGAGACTAATGACACCTAACCTCTGGAACTTCGAAAGGGTCTTTCACACCCTTGCTGCAACTCAAGAAGTTCACCGCCATACCCTTGTCCACTCGAGAGGAAGCACGATGGTCCCGCCCACATCCAGAGGAGCACCGTTTCCCCCTCGTAGCTCGAGATGAGGGAACCTTTCCATGCTTTCAACGGGAAAGAATTCCCGGCGTTCCCGTCGCATCTCAAGAGGAGGCACTCTCAACAGGAAAGGCGAGAGGAACTCCATGGTCGTACCACCATTCCAAGAGTCCCCCAGATGTCTCAGTCCATTCCAGAGGAACCTCTTTGCCCTGCACTGGCTCATCTTTCACGCCGAGGATCGACTCACACCATGGTGGCACGTGGGACAGCCCTGTGGGAAAGCCTCGAGGGAAAGCCTCGAGGGAAAACCACAGATCCTTTGATCCACGCGACGGGAAGCGTGACATTGCTGCTACAGCCTGGAAGGAAAGTGCACGTGCATGCCACGACTCGAGACGAGGCCTGTTTCCCCTGGCGAGACTCCAAATGTACCCAAAGATCCATATCAGCCCATGAGAGTAATCCTCGGTTCCGGCCCTGACTCCACACAAGGTTTTTGGCCCCGGTATCGACGGGAGAGGAATCCCGAGAGGCCCCCTAGCAACTCGCATGGGGACTGGCCTCTCCTGAGGCCACCAGGGCGGGTCCCTGAGGTCCCCGTCGTAACTCGAGAACACCTGCCGCAACTCGAGAAAATCCAGGAAGTTCTCCCTTCCAGGCGAGATGAGGCCTATTTCCGATGAGGCGTCTGGAGACTAATGACACCTAACCTGTGGAACTTCGAAAGGGTCTTTCACACCCTTGCTGCGAATCAAGAAGTTCACCGCCATACCCGTCTCCACTCGAGAGGAAGCACGATGGTCCCGCCCACATCCAGAGGAGCCCCGTTTCCCCCTCGTAGCTCGAGATGAGGGATCCTTTCCCTGCTTTCAACGGGAAAGAATTCCCGGCGTTCCCGTCGCATCTCAAGAGGAGGCACTCTCAACAGGAAAGGCGAGAGGAACTCCATGGTCGTACCACTATTCCAAGAGTCCCCCAGATGTCTCAGTCCATTCCAGAGGAACCTCTTTGCCCTGCACTGGCTCATCTTTCACGCCGAGGATCGACTCACACCACGGTGGCACGTGGGACAGCCCTGTGGGAAAGCCTCAAGGGAAAGCCTCGAGGGAAAACCACATATCCTTTGATCCACGCGACGGGAAGCGTGACATTGCTGCTACAGCCTGGAAGGAAAGTGCACGTGCATGTCCCGACTCGAGACGAGGCCTGTCTCCCCTGGCGAGACTCCAGATGTACCCAAAGATCCATACCAGCCCCTGAGAGGAATCCTCGGTTCCGGCCCTGACTCCACACAAGGTTTTTGGCCCCGGTATCGACGGGAGAGGAATCTCGAGAGGCCCCCTAGCAACTCGCATGGGGACTGGCCTCTCCTGAGGCCACCAGGGCGGGTCCCTGAGGTCCCCGTCGTAACTCGAGAACACCTGCCGCAACTCGAGAAAATCCAGGAAGTTCTCCCTTCCAGGCGAGATGAGGCCTATTTCCGATGTGGCGTCTGGAGACTAATGACACCTAACCTCTGGAACTTCGAAAGGGTCTTTCACACCCTTGCTGCGACTCAAGAAGTTCACCGCCATACCCGTCTCCACTCGAGAGGAAGCACGATGGTCCCGCCCACATCCAGAGGAGCACCGTTTCCCCCTCGTAGCTCGAGATGAGGGAACCTTTCCATGCTTTCAACGGGAAAGAATTCCCGGCGTTCCCATCGCATCTCAAGAGGAGGCACTCTCAACAGGAAAGGCGAGAGGAACTCCATGGTCGTACCACCATTCCAAGAGTCCCCCAGATGTCTCAGTCCATTCAAGAGGAACCTCTTTGCCCTGCACTGGCTCATCTTTCACGCCGAGGATCGACTCACACCATGGTGGCACGTGGGACAGCCCTGTGGGAAAGCCTCGAGGGAAAGCCTCGAGGGAAAACCACAGATCCTTTGATCCACGCGACGGGAAGCGTGACATTGCTGCTACAGCCTGGAAGGAAAGCGCACGTGCATGCCCCCAGTCGAGACGAGGCCTGACTCCCCTGGGGAGCTCCAGAAGTACTCAAAGATCCATGTCAGCCCCTGAGAGGAATCCTCGGTTCCGGCCCTGACTCCACCAAAGGTTTTTGGCCCCGGTATCGACGGGAGAGGAATCCCGAGAGGCCCCCTAGCAACTCGCATGGGGACTGGCCTCTCCTGAGGCCACCAGGGCGGGTCCCTGAGGTCCCCGTCGTAACTCGAGAACACCTGCCGCAACTCGAGAAAATCCAGGAAGTTCTCCCTTCCAGGCGAGATGAGGCCTATTTCCGATGAGGCGTCTGGAGACTAATGACACCTAACCTCTGGAACTTCGAAAGGGTCTTTCACACCCTTGCTGCAACTCAAGAAGTTCACCGCCATACCCGAGTCCACTCGAGAGGAAGTACGATGGTCCCGCCCACATCCAGAGGAGCCCCGTTTCCCCCTCGTAGCTCGAGATCAGGGATCCTTTCCCTGCTTTCAACGGGAAAGAATTCTCGGCGTTCCCGACGCATCTCAAGAGGAGGCACTCTCAACAGGAAAGGCGAGAGGAACTCCATGGTCGTACCACCATTCCAAGAGTCCCCCAGATGTCTCAGTCCATTCCAGACGAAGCTCTTTGCCCTGCACTGGCTCATGTTTCACGCCGAGGATCCACTCACACCACGGTGGCACGTGGGACAGCCCTGTGGGAAAGCCTCGAGGGAAAGCCTCGAGGGAAAACCACAGATCCTTTGATCCACGCGACGGGAAGCGTGACATTGCTGCTACAGCCTGGAAGGAAAGGGCACGTGCATGCCCCCACTCGAGACGAGGCCTGACTCCCCTGGGGAGACTCCAGAAGTACCCAAAGATCCATGTCAGCCCCTGAGAGGAATCCTCGGTTCCGGCCCTGACTCCACCAAAGGTTTTTGGCCCCGGTATCGAAGGGAGAGGAATCCCGAGAGGCCCCCTAGTAACTCGCATGGGGACTGGCCTCTCCTGAGGCCACCAGGGCGGGTCCCTGAGGTCCGCGTCGTAACTCGAGAACACCTGCCGCAACTCGAGAAAATCCAGGAAGTTCTCCCTTCCAGGCGAGATGAGGCCTATTTCCGATGAGGCGTCTGGAGACTAATGACACCTAACCTCTGGAACTTCGAAAGGGTCTTTCACACCCTTGCTGCAACTCAAGAAGTTCACCACCATACCCGTCTCCACTCGAGAGAAAGCACGATGGTCCCGCCCACATCCAGAGGAGCCCCGTTTCCCCCTCGGAGCTCGAGATGAGGGATCCTTTCCCTGCTTTCAACGGGAAAGAATTCCCGGCGTTCCCGTCGCATCTCAAGAGGAGGCACTCTCAACAGGAAAGGCGAGAGGAACTCCATGGTCGTACCACCATTCCAAGAGTCCCCCAGATGTCTCAGTCCATTCCAGAGGAACCTCTTTGCCCTGCACTGGCTCATCTTTCACGCCGAGGATCGACTCACACCACGGTGGCACGTGGGACAGCCCTGTGGGAAAGCCTCGAGGGAAAGCCTCGAGGGAAAACCACAGATCCTTTGATCCACCCGACGGGAAGCGTGACATTGCTGCTACAGCCTGGAAGGAAAGTGCACGTGCATGCCCCGACTCGAGACCAGGCCTGTCTCCCCTGGCGAGACTCCAGATGTACCAAAGATCCATATCAGCCCCTGAGAGGAATCCTCGGTTCCGGCCCTGACTCCACACAAGGTTTTTGGCCCCGGTATCGACGGGAGAGGAATCCCGAGAGGCCCCCTAGCACCTCACATGGGGACTGGCGTCCCTTGAGGCCACCAGGGCGGGTCCCTGAGGTCCCCGTCGTAACTCGAGAACACCTGCCGCAACTCGAGAAAATCCAGGAAGTTCTCCCTTCCAGGCGAGATGAGGCCTATTTCCGATGAGGTGTCTGGAAACTAATGACACCTAACCTCTGGAACTTCGAAAGGGTCTTTCACACCCTTGCTGCAACTCAAGAAGTTCACCGCCATACCCGTGTCCACTCAAGAGGAAGCACGATGGTCCCGCCCACATCCAGAGGAGCACCATTTCCCCCTCTTGGCTCGAGATGAGGGATCCTTTCCCTGCTTTCAACGGGAAAGAATTCCCGGCGTTCCCGTCGCATCTCAAGAGGAGGCACTCTCAACAGGAAAGGGGAGAGGAACTCCATGGTCGTACCACCATTCCAAGAGTCCCCCAGATGTCTCAGTCCATTCCAGAGGAACCTCTTTGCCCTGCACTGGCTCATCTTTCACGCCGAGGATCCACTCACACCACGGTGGCACGTGGGACAGCCCTGTGGGAAAGCCTCGAGGGAAAGCCTCGAGGGAAAACCACAGATCCTTTGATCCACGCCACGGGAAGTGTGAGATTGCTGCTACAGCCTGGAAGGCAAGCGCACGTGCATGCCCCCACTCGAGACGAGGCCTGACTCCCCTGGGGAGACTCCAGAAGTACCCAAAGATCCATGTCAGCCCCTGAGAGGAATCCTCGGTTCCGGCCCTGACTCCACCAAAGGGTTTTGGCCCCGGTATCGACGGGAGAGGAATCCCGAGAGGCCCCCTAGCAACTCGCATGGGGACTGGCCTCTCCTGAGGCCACCAGGGCGGGTCCCTGAGGTCCCCGTCGTAACTCGAGAACACCTGCCGCAACTCGAGAAAATCCAGGAAGTTCTCCCTTCCAGGCGAGATGAGGCCTATTTCCGATGAGGCGTCTGCAGACTAATGACACCTAACGTCTGGAACTTCGAAAGGGTCTTTCACACCCTTGCTGCAACTCAAGAAGTTCACCGCCATACCCGTCTCCACTCGAGAGGAAGCACGATGGTCCCGCCCACATCCAGAGGAGCCCCGTTTCCCCCTCGGAGCTCGAGATGAGGGATCCTTTCCCTGCTTTCAACGGGAAAGAATTCCCGGCGTTCCCGACGCATCTCAAGAGGAGGCACTCTCAACAGGAAAGGCGAGAGGAACTCCATGGTCGTACCACCATTCCAAGAGTCCCCCAGATGTCTCAGTCCATTCCAGAGGAAGCTCTTTGCCCTGCACTGGCTCATGTTTCACGCCGAGGATCCACTCACACCACGGTGGCACGTGGGACAGCCCTGTGGGAAAGCCTCGAGGGAAAGCCTCGAGGGAAAACCACAGATCCTTTGATCCACGCGACGGGAAGCGTGACATTGCTGCTACAGCCTGGAAGGAAAGCGCACGTGCATGCCCCCACTCGAGACGAGGCCTGACTCCCCTGGGGAGACTCCAGAAGTACCCAAAGATCCATGTCAGCCCCTGAGAGGAATCCTCGGTTCCGGCCCTGACTCCACCAAAGGTTTTTGTCCCCGGTATCGACGGGAGAGGAATTCCGAGAGGCCCCCTAGCAACTCGCATGGGGACTGGCCTCTCCTGAGGCCACCAGGGCGGGTCCCTGAGGTCCCCGTCGTAACTCGAGAACACCTGCCGCAACTCGAGAAAATCCAGGAAGTTCTCCCTTCCAGGCGAGATGAGGCCTATTTCCGATGAGGCGTCTGGAGACTAATGACACCTAACCTCTGGAACTTCGAAAGGGTCTTTCACACCCTTGCTGCAACTCAAGAAGTTCACCGCCATACCCGTCTCCACTCGAGAGGAAGCACGATGGTCCCGCCCACATCCAGAGGAGCCCCGTTTCCCCCTCGGAGCTCGAGATGAGGGATCCTTTCCCTGCTTTCAACGGGAAAGAATTCCCGGCGTTCCCGTCGCATCTCAAGAGGAGGCACTCTCAACAGGAAAGGCGAGAGGAACTCCATGGTCGTACCACCATTCCAAGAGTCCCCCAGATGTCTCAGTCCATTCCAGAGGAACCTCTTTGCCCTGCACTGGCTCATCTTTCACGCCGAGGATCCACACACACCACGGTGGCACGTGGGACAGCCCTGTGGGAAAGCCTCGAGGGAAAGCCTCGAGGGAAAACCACAGATCCTTTGATCCACGCAACGGGAAGCGTGACATTGCTGCTACAGCCTGGAAGGAAAGCGCACGTGCATGCCCCCACTCGAGACGAGGCCTGACTCCCCTGGGGAGGCTCCACAAGTACCCAAAGATCCATGTCAGCCCCTGAGAGGAATCCTCGGTTCCGGCCCTGACTCCACACAAGGTTTTTGGCCCCGGTATCGACGGGAGAGGAATCCCGAGAGGTCCCCTAGCAACTCGCATGGGGACTGGCCTCTCCTGAGGCCACCAGGGCGGGTCCCTGAGGTCCCCGTCGTAACTCGAGAACACCTGCCGCAACTCGAGAAAATCCAGGAAGTTCTCCCTTCCAGGCGAGATGAGGCCTATTTCCGATGAGGCGTCTGGAGTCTAATGACAGCTAATCTCTGGGACTTCAAAAGGGTCTTTCACACCCTTGCTGCAACTCAAGAAGTTCACCGCCATACCCGTCTCCACTCGAGAGGAAGCACGATGGTCCCGCCCACATTCAGAGGAGCCCCGTTTCCCCCTCGTAGCTCGAGATGAGGGATCCTTTCCCTGCTTTCAACAGGAAAGAATTCCCGGCGTTCCCGTCGCATCTGAAGAGGAGGAACTCTCAACAGGAAAGGCGAGAGGAACTCCATGGTCGTACCACCATTCCAAGAGTCCCCCAGATGTCTCAGTCCATTCCAGAGGAACCTCTTTGCCCTGCACTGGCTCATGTTTCACGCCGAGGATCCACTCACACCACGGTGGCACGTGGGACAGCCCTGTGGGAAAGCCTCGAGGGAAAACCACAGATCCTTTGATCCACGCGACGGGAACCGTGACATTGCTGCTACAGCCTGGAAGGAAAGCGCACGTGCATGCCCCCACTCGAGACGAGGCCTGACTCCCCTGGGGAGACTCCAGAAGTACCCAAAGATCCATGTCAGCCCCTGAGAGGAATCCTCGGTTCCGGCCCTGACTCCACACAAGTATTTTGGCCCCGGTATCGACGGGAGAGGAATCCCGAGAGGCCCCCTAGGAACTCGCAAGGGGACTGACCTTTCCTGAGGCCACCAGGGCGGGTTCCTGAGGTCCCCGTCGTAACTCGAGAACACCTGCCGCAACTCGAGAAAATCCAGGAAGTTCTCCCTTCCAGGCGAGATGAGGCTTATTTCCGATAAGGCGTCTGGAGACTAATGACACGGAACCTCTGGAACTTCGAAAGGGTCTTTCACACCCTTGCTGCAACTCAAGAAGTTCACCGCCATATCCGTCTCCACTCGAGAGGAAACATGATGGTCCCGCCCACATCCAGAGGAGCCCCGTTTGCCCCTCGTAGCTCGAGATGAGGGATCCTTTCCCTGCTATCAACGGGAAAGTATTTTCGGCGTTCCCGTCGCATCTCAAGAGGAGGCACTCTCAACAGGAAAGACGAGAGGAACTCCATGGTCGTACCACCATTCCAAGAGTCCCCCAGATGTCTCAGTCCATTCCAGAGGAACCTCTTTGCCCTGCACTGGCTCATCTTTCACGCCGAGGATCGACTCACACCACGGTGGCACGTGGGACAGCCCTGTGGTAAAGCCTCGAGGGTAAACCACAGATCCTTTGCTCCACGCGACGGGAAGCGTGACGTTGCTGCTACAGCCTGGAAGGAAAGCGCACGTGCATGCCCCCACTCGAGACGAGGCCTGACTCCCCTGGGGAGACTCCAGAAGTACCCAAAGATCCATGTCAGCCCCTGAGAGGAATCCTCGGTTCCGGCCCTGACTCCACACAAAGTTTTTGGCCCCCGTATCGACGGGAGAGGAATCCCGAGAGGCCCCCGAGCAACTCGCATGGGGACTGGCCTTTCCTGAGGCCACCAGGGCGGGTCCCTGAGGTCCCCGTCGTAACTCGAGAACACCTGCCGCAACTCGAGAAAATCCAGGAAGTTCTCCGTTCCAGGCGAGATGAGGCCTATTTCCGATGAGACGTCTGGAGACTAATGACACCGAACCTCTGGAACTTCGAAAGGGTCTTTCACACCCTTGCTGCAACTCAAGAAGTTCACCGCCATACCCGTCTCCACTCGAGAGGAAACACGATGGTCCCGCCCACATCCAGAGGAGCCCCGTTTCCCCCTCGTAGCTCGAGATGATGGATCCTTTCCCTGCTATCAACGGGAAAGAATTCCCGGCGTTCCCGTCGCATCTCAAGTGGAGGCACTCTCAACAGGAAAGATGAGAGGAACTCCATGGTCGTACCACCATTCCAAGAGTCCCCGAGATTTCTCAGTCCATTCCAGAGGAAACTCTTTGCCCTGCACTGGCTCATCTTTCACGCCGAGGATTGACTCACACCACGGTGGCACTTGGGACAGCCCTGTGGGAAAGCCTCGGGGGAAAGCCTCGAGGGAAAACCACAGATCCTTTGATCCACGAGCCGGGAAGCGTGACATTGCTGCTACAGCCTGGAAGGAATGCGCATGTGCATGCCCCCACTCGAGACGAGGCCTGACTCCCCTGGGGAGACTCCAGAAGTACCCAAAGATCCATGTCAGCCCCTGAGAGGAATCTTCGGTTTCGGCCCTGACTCCACACAAGGTTTTTGGCCCCGGTATCGACGGGAGAGGAATCCGGTGAGGCCCCCTAGCCACTCGCATGGGGACTGGCCTCTCCTGTGGCCACCACGGCGGGTCCCTGAGGTCCCCGTCGTAACTCAAGAACACCTGCCGCAACTCGAGGAAATCCAGGAAGTTCTCCCTTCCAGGCGAGATGAGGCCTATTTCCCATGAGGCGTCGGGAAACTAATGACACCTAACCTCTGGAACTTCGAAAGGGTCTTTCACACCCTTGCTGCAACTCAAGAAGTTCACCGCCATACCCGTGTCCACTCGAGAGGAAGTATGATGGTCCCGCCCACATCCAGAGGAGCCCCGTTTCCCCCTCGTAGCTCGAGATGAGGGATCCTTTCCCTGCTTTCAACGGGAAAGAATTCCCGGCGTTCCCGTCGCATCTCAAGAGGAGGCACTCTCAACAGGAAAGGCGAGAGGAACTCCATGGTCGTACCACCATTCCAAGAGTCCCCCAGATGTCTCAGTCCTTTCCAGAGGAAGCTCTTTGCCCTGCACTGGCTCATCTTTCACGCCGAGGATCGACTCACACCACGGTGGCACGTGGGACAGCCCTGTGGGAAAGCCTCGAGGGAAAACCACAGATCCTTTGATCCACGCGACGGGAAGCGTGACATTGCTGCTACAGCCTGGAAGGAAAGCGCACGTGCATGCCCCCACACGAGACGAGGCCTGACTCCGCTGGGGAGTCTCCAGAAGTACCCAAAGATCCATGTCATCCCCTGAGAGGAATCCTCGGTTCCGGCCCTGACTCCACACAAGGTTTTTGGCCCCGGTATCGACGGGAGAGGAATCCCGAGAGGCCCCCTAGCAACTAGCATGGGGACTGGCCGTTCCTGAGGCCACCAGGGCGGGTCCCTGAGGTCCCCGTCGTAAATCGAGAACACCTGCCGCAACTCGAGAAAATCCAGGAAGTTCTCCTTTCCAGGCGAAATGAGGCCTATTTCCGATGAGGCGTCTGGAGACTAATGACACCTAACCTCTGGAACTTCGAAAGGGTCTTTCACACCCTTGCTGCAACTCAAGAATTTCACCGCCATACCCGTCTCTACTCGAAAGGAAGCACGATGGTCCCGCCCACATCCAGAGGAGCCCCGTTTCCCCCTCGTAGCTCGAGATGAGGGATCCTTTCCCTGCTTTCAACAGGAAAGATTTCCCGGCGTTCCCGTCGCATCTCAAGAGGAGGCACTCTCAACAGGAAAGGCGAGAGGAACTCCATGGTCGTACCACCATTCCAAGAGTCCCCCAGATGTCTCAGTCCATTCCATAGGAACCTTTTTGCCCTGCACTGGCTCATCTTTCACGCCGAGGATCGACTCACACCACGGTGGCACGTGAGACAGCCCTGTGGGAAAGCCTCGAGGGAAAACCACAGATCCTTTGATCCACGCGACGGGAACCGAGACATTGCTGCTACAGCCTGGAAGGAAAGCGCACGTGCATGCCCCCACTAGAGACAAGGCCTGACTCCCCTGGGGAGACTCCAGAAGTACCCAAAGATCCATGTCAGCCCCTGAGAGGAATCCTCGGTTCCGGCCCTGACTCCACACAAGTTTTTGGCCCCGGTATCGACAGGAGAGGAATCCTGAGAGGCCCCCGAGCAACTCGCATGGGGACTGGCCTTTCCTGAGGCCACCAGGGCGGGTCCCTGAGGTCCCCGTCGTAACTCGAGAACACCTGCCGCAACTCGAGAAAATCCAGGAAGTTCTTCCTTCCAGGCGAGATGAGGACTATTTCCGATGAGGCCTCTGGAGACTAATGACACCTAACCTCTGGAACTTCGAAAGGGTCTTTCACACCCTTGCTGCAACTCAAGTAGTTCACCACCATACCCGTCTCCACTCGAGAGGAAGCACGATCGTCCCACCAAAACCAGAGGAGCCCCGTTTCCCCCTCGTAGCTCGAGATGAGGGATCCTTTCCCTGCTATCAACGGGAAAGTATTATCGGTGTTCCCGTCGCATCTCAAGAGGAGGCACTCTCAACAGGAAAGACGAGAGGAACTCCATGGTCGTACCACCATTCCAAGAGTCCCCCAGATGTCTCAGTCCATTCCAGAGGAACCTCTTTGCCCTGCACTGGCTCATCTTTCATGCCGAGGATCGACTCACACCACGGTGGCACGTGGGATAGCCCTGTGGGAAAGCCTCGAGGGAAAGCCTCGAGGGAAAACCACAGATCCTTTGATCCACGCGACGGGAAGCGTGACATTGCTGCTACAGCCTGGAAGGAAAGCGCACGTGCATGCCCCCACTCGAGACGAGGCCTGACTCCACTGGGGAGACTCCAGAAGTACCCAAAGATCGATGTCAGCCCCTGAGAGGAATCCTCGGTTCCGGCCCTGACTCCACACAATTTTTTGGCCCCGGTATCGACGGGAGAGGAATCCCGAGAGGACCCCTAGCAACTCGCATGGGGACTGGCCTCTCCTGAGGCCACCAGGGCCGGTCCCTGAGGTCCCCGTCGTAACTCGAGAACACCTGCCGCAACTCGAGAAAATCCAGGAAGTTCCCCCTTCCAGGCGAGATGAGGCCTATTTCCGATGAGGCCTCTGGAGACTAATGACACCAAACCTCTGGAACTTCGAAAGGGTCTTTCACACCCTTGCTGCAACTCAAGAAGTTCACCGCCTTACCCGTCTCCACTCGAGAGGAAGCACGATGGTCCCGCCCACATCCAGAGGAGCCCCGTTTCCCCCTCGTAGCTCGAGATGAGGGATCCTTTCCCTGCTTTCAACAGGAAAGAATTCCCGGCGTTCCCGTCGCATCTCTAGAGGAGGCACTCTCAACAGGAAAGGCGAGAGGAACTCCATGGTCGTACCACCATTCCAAGAGTCCCCCATATGTCTCAGTCCATTCCAGAGGAACCTCTTTGCCCTGCACTGGCTCATCTTTCACGCCGAGGATCGACTCACAACACGGTGGCACGTGGGACAGCCCTGTGGGAAAGCCTCGAGGGAAAGCCTCGAGGGAAAACCACAGATCCTTTGATCCACGCGACGGGAAGCGTGACATTGCTGCTACAGCCTGGAAGGAAAGCGCACGAGCATGCCCCCACTCGAGACGAGGCCTGACTCCCCTGGGGAGACTCCAGAAGTACCCAAAGATCCATGTCAGCCCCTGAGAGGAATCCTCGGTTCCGGCCCTGACTCCACACAAGCTTTTTGGCCCCGGTATCGACGGGAGAGGAATCCCGAGAGACCCCCTAGCAACTCGCATGGGGACTGGCCTCTCCTGAGGCCACCAGGGCGGGTCCCTGAGGTCCCCGTCGTAACTCGAGAACACCTGCCGCAACTCGAGAAAATCCAGGAAGTTCTCCCTTCCAGGCGAGATGAGGCCTATTTCCGATGAGGCCTCTGGAGACTAATGACACCAAACCTCTGGAACTTCGAAAGGGTCTTTCACACCCTTGCTGCAACTCAAGAAGTTCACCGCCATACCCGTCTCCACTCGAGAGGAAGCACGATGGTCCCGCCCACATCCAGAGGAGCCCCGTTTCCCCCTCGTAGCTCGAGATGAGGGATCCTTTCCCTGCTTTCAACGGGAAAGAATTCCCGGCGTTCCCGTCGCATCTCAAGAGGAGGCACTCTCAACAGGAAAGGCGAGAGGAACTCCATGGTCGTACCACCATTCCAAGAGTCCCCCAGATGTCTCAGTCCATTCCAGAGAAGCCTCTTTGCCCTGCACTGGCTCATCTTTCACGCCGAGGATCGACTCACACCACGGTGGCACGTGGGACAGCCCTGTGGGAAAGCCTCGAGCGAAAGCCTCGAGGGAAAACCACAGATCCTTTGATCCACGCGACGGGAAGAGTGACATTGCTGCTACAGCCTTCAAGGAAAGCGCACGTGCATGCCCTCACTCGAGACGAGGCCTGACTCCCCTGGGGAGACTCCAGAAGTACCCAAAGATCCATGTCAGCCCCTGAGAGGAATCCTCGGTTCCGGCCCTGACTCCACACAAGGTTTTTGGCCCCGGTATCGACGGGAGAGGAATCCCGAGAGGCCCCCTAGCAACTCGCATGGGTACTGGCCTCTCCTGAGGCCACCAGGGCGGGTCCCTGAGGTCCCCGTCGTAACTCGAGAACACCTGCCGCAACTCGAGAAAATCCAGGAAGTTCTCCCTTCCAGGCAAGATGAGGCCTATTTCCGATGAGGCGTCTGGAGACTAATGACACCTAAACTCTTGAACTTCGAAAGGGTCTTTCACACCCTTGCTGCAACTCAAGAAGTTCACCGCCATACCCGTCTCCACTCGAGAGGAAGCACGATGGTCCCGCCCACATCCAGAGGAGACCCGTTTCCCCCTCGGAGCTCGAGATGAGGGATCCATTCCCTGCTTTCAACGGGAAAGAATTCCCGGCGTTCCCGTCGCATCTCAAGAGGAGGCACTCTCAACAGGAAAGGCGAGAGGAACTCCATGGTCGTACCACCATTCCAAGAGTCCCCCAGATGTCTCAGTCCATTCCAGAGGAGCCTCTTTGCCCTGCACTGGCTCATCTTTCACGCCGAGGATCGACTCACACCACGGTGGCACGTGGGACAGCCCTGTGGGAAAGCCTCGAGGGAAAGCCTCGAGGGAAAACCACAGATCCTTTGATCCACGCGACGGGAAGCGTGACATTGCTGCTACAGCCTGGAAGGAAAGCGCACGTGCATGCCCCCACTCGAGACGAGTCCTGACTCCCCTGGGGAGACTCCAGAAGTACCCAAAGATCCATGTCAGCCCCTGAGAGGAATCCTCGGTTCCGGCCCTGACTCCACACAAGGTTTTTGGCCCCGGTATCGACGGGAGAGGAATCCCGAGAGGCCCCCTAGCAACTAGCATGGGGACTGGCCGTTCCTGAGGCCACCAGGGCGGGTCCCTGAGGTCCCCGTCTTAACTCGAGAACACCTGCCGCAACTCGAGAAAATCCAGGAAGTTCTCCTTTCCAGGCGAAATGAGGCCTATTTCCGATGAGGCGTCTGGAGACTAATGACACCTAACCTCTGGAACTTCGAAAGGGTCTTTCACACCCTTGCTGCAACTCAAGTAGTTCACCGCCATACCCGTCTCCACTCGAGAGGAAGCACGATCGTCACACCCACAACCAGAGGAGCCCCGTTTCCCCCTCGAGCTCAAGATGAGGGATCCTTTCCCTGCTTTAAATGGGAAAGAATTCCGGGGTTCCTGTCGCATCTCAAGAGGAGGCACTCTCAACAGGAAAGGCGAGAGGAACTCCATGGTCGTACCACCATTCCAAGAGACCCCAGATGTCTCAGTCCATTCCAGAGGAACCTCTTTGCCCTGCACTGGCTCATCTTTCACGCCGAGGATCGACTCACACCACGGTGGCACGTGGGACAGCCCTGTGGGAAAGCCTCGAGGGAAAGCCTCGAGGGAAAACCACAGATCCCTTGATCCACGCGACGGGAAGCGTGACATTGCTGCTACAGCCTGGAAGGAAAGCGCACGTGCATGCCCCCACTCGAAACGTGGCCTGACTCCCCTGGGGAGACTCCTGAAGTACCCAAAGATCCATGTCAGCCCCTGAGAGGAATGCTCGGTTCCGGCCCTGACTCCACACAAGGTTTTTGGCCCCGGTATCGACGGGAGAGGAGTCCCGAGAGGCCCCCTAGCAAATCGCATGGGGACTGGCCTCTCCTGAGGCCACCAGGGCGGGTCCCTGAGGTCCCCGTCTTAACTCGAGAACACCTGCCGCAACTCGAGAAAATCCAGGAAGTTCTCCCTTCCAGGCGAGATGAGGCCTATTTCCGATGAGGCGTCTGGAGACTAATGACACCTAACCTCTGGAACTTCGAAAGGGTCTTTCACACCCTTGCTGCAACTCAAGAAGTTCACCGCCATACCCGTCTCCACTCGAGAGGAAGCACGATGGTCCCGCCCACATCCAGAGGTGCCCCGTTTCCCCCTCGGAGCTCGAGATGTGGGATCCTTTCCCTGCTTTCAACGGGAAAGAATTCCCGGCGTTCCCGTCACATCTCAAGAGGAGGCACTCTCAACAGGAAAGGCGAGAGGAACTCCATGGTCGTACCACCATTCCAAGAGTCCCCCAGATGTCTCAGTCCACTCCAGAGGAACCTCTTTGCCCTGCACTGGCTCATCTTTCACGACGAGGATCGACTCACACCACGGTGTCACGTGGGACAGCCCTGTGGGAAAGCCTCAAGGGAAAGCCTCGATGGAAAACCACAGATCCTTTGATCCACGCGACGGGAAGCGTGACATTTCTGCTACAGGCTGGAAGGAAAGCGCACGTGCATGCCCCCACTCGAGACGAGGCCTGATTCCCCTCGGGAGACTCCAGAAAAACCCAAAGATCCATGTCAGCCCCTGAGAGGAATCCTCGGTTCCGGCCCTGACTCCACACAAGGATTTTGGTCCTGGTATCGACGGGAGAGAACTACCGAAAGGCACCCTAGCAACTCGAATGGGGACTGGCCTTTCCTGATGCCACCAGGGCGGGTCCCTGAGGTCCCCGTCGTAACTCGAGAACACCTGCTGCAACTCGAGAAAATCCAGGAAGTTCTCCCTTCCAGGCGAGATGAGGCCTATTTCCGATGAGGTGTCTGGAGACTAATGACACCTAACCTCTGGAACTTCGAAAGGGTCTTTCACACCCTTGCTGCAACTCAAGTAGTTCACCGCCATACCCGTCTCCACTCGAGAGGAAGCACGATCGTCCCACCCACAACCAGAGGAGCCCCGTTTCCCCCTCGTAGCTCGAGATGAGGGATCCTTTCCCTGCTTTAAATGGGAAAGAATTCCCGGTGTTCCTGTCGCATCTCAAGAGGAGGCACTCTCAACAGGAAAGGCGAGAGGAACTCCATGGTCGTACCACCATTCCAAGAGTCCCCCAGAAGTCTCAGTCCATTCCAGAGGAACCTGTTTGCCCTGCACTGGCTCATCTATCACGCCGAGGATCGACTCACACCACGGTGGCTCGTGGGAGAGCCCTGTGGGAAAGCCTCGAGGGTAAACCACAGATCCTTTGATCCACGCGACGGGAAGCGTGACATTGCTGCTACAGCCTGGAAGGAAAGCGCACGTGCATGCCCCCACTCGAGACGAGGACTGACTCCCCTGGGGAGACTCCAGAAGTACCCCAAGATCCATGTCAGCCCCTGAGTGGAATCCTCGGTTCCGGCCCTGACTCCACACAAGGTTTTTGGCCCCGTTATCGACGTGAGAGGAATCCCGAGAGGCCCCCTAGCACCTCGCATGGGGACTGGCCTTTCCTGAGGCCACCAGGCCGGTCCCTGAGGTCCCCGTCGTAAGTGGAGAACACCTGCCGCAACTCGAGAAAATCCAGGAAGTTCTCCCTTCCAGGCGAGATGAGGCCTATTTCCGATGAGGCGTCTGGACACTAATGACACCTAACCTCTGGAACTTCGAAAGGGTCTTTCACACCCTTGCTGCAACACAAGAAGTTCACCGCCATACCCGTCTCGACTCGAGAGGAAGCATGATGGTCCCGCCCACATCCAGAGGAGCCCCGTTTCCCCCTCGTAGCTCGAGATGAGGGATCCTTTCCCTGCTTTCAACGGGAAAGAATTCCCGGCGTTCCCGTCACATCTCAAGAGGAGGCACTCTCAACAGGAAAGGCGAGAGGAACTCCATGGTCGTACCACCATTCCAAGAGTCCCCCAGATGTCTCAGTCCATTCCAGAGGAACCTCTTTGCCCTGCACTGGCTCATCTTTCACGCCGAGGATCGAATCACACCACGGTGGCACGTGGGACAGCCCTGTGGGAAAGCCTCAAGGGAAAGCCTCGATTGAAAACCACAGATCCTTTGATCCACGCGACGGGAAGCGTGACATTGCTGCTACAGCCTGGAAGGAAAGCGCACGTGCATGCCCCCACTCGAGACGAGGCCTGACTCCCCTGGGGAGACTCCAGAAGTACCCCAAGATCCATGTCAGCCCGGAGAGGAATCCTCGGTTCCGGCCCTGACTCCACACAAGGTTTTTGGCCCCGGTATCGACGGAAGAGTAATCCCGAGAGGCCCCCGAGCACCTCGCATGGGGACTGGACTTTCCTGAGGCCACCAGGCCGGTCCCTGAGGTCCCCGTCGTAACTGGAGAACACCTGCCGCAACTCGAGAAAATCCAGGAAGTTCTCCCTTCCAGGCGAGATGAGGCCTATTTCTGATGAGGCGTCTGGAGACTAATGACACCTAACCTCTGGAACTTCGAAAGGGTCTTTCACACCCTTGCTGCAACTCAAGTAGTTCACCGCCATACCCGTCTCCACTCGAGAGGAAGCACGATCGTCCCACCCATAACCAGAGGAACCCCGTTTCCCCCTCGTAGCTCAAGATGAGGGATCCTTTCCCTGCTTTAAATGGGAAAGAATTCCGGGGTTCCCTTCGCATCTCAAGAGGAGGCACTCTCAACAGGAAAGGCGAGAGGAACTCCATGGTCGTACCACCATTCCAAGAGTCCCCCAGATGTCTCAGTCCATTCCAGAGGAACCTCTTTGCCCTGCACTGGCTCATCTTTCACGCCGAGGATCGACTCACACCACGGTGGCACGTGGGACAGCCCTGTGGGAAAGCCTCTAGGGAAAGCCTCGAGGGAAAACCACAGATCCCTTGATCCACGCGACGGGAAGCGTGACATTGCTGCTACAGCCTGGAAGGAAAGCGCACGTGCATGCCCCCACTCGAGACGAGGCCTGACTCCCCTGGGGAGACTCCAGAAGTACCCAAAGATCCATGTCAGCCCCTGAGAGGAATCCTCGGTTCCGGCCCTGACTCCGCACAAGGTTTTTGGCCCCGGTATCTACGGGAGAGGAATCCCGAGAGGCCCCCTAGCAACTCGCATGGGGACTGGCCTCTCCTGAGGCCACCAGGGCGGGTCCCTGAGGTCCCCGTCGTAACTCGAGAACACCTGCCACAACTCGAGAAAATCCAGGAAGTTCTCCCTTCCAGGCGAGATGAGGCCTATTTCCGATGAGGCGTCTGCAGACTAATGACACCTAACCTCTGGAACTTCGAAAGGGTCTTTCACACCCTTGCTGCAACTCAAGAAGTTCACCGCCATACCCGTTTCCACTCGAGAGGAAGCACGATGGTCCCGCCCACATCCAGAGGAGCCCCGTTTGCCCCTCGTAGCTCAGATGAGGGATCCTTTCCCTGCTTTCAACGGGAAAGAATTCCCGGCGTTTCCGTCGCATCTCAAGAGGAGGCACTCTCAACAGGAAAGGCGAGAGGAGCTCCATGGTCGTACCACCATTCCAAGAGTCCCGCAGATGTCTCAGTCCATTCCAGGGGAACCTCTTTGCCCTGTACTGGCTCATCTTTCACGCCGAGGATCGACTCACACCTCGGTGGCACGTGGGACAGCCCTGTGGGAAAGCCTCGAGGGAAAGCCTCGAGGGAAAACCACAGATCCTTTGATCCACGCGTCGGGAAGCATGACATTGCTGCTACAGCCTGGAAGGAAAGCGCACGTGCATGCCCCCACTCGAGACGAGGCCTGACTCCCCTGGGGAGACTCCAGAAGTACCCAAAGATCCATGTCAGCCCCTGAGAGGAATCCTCGGTTCCGGCCCTGACTCCACACAAGGTTTTTGGCCCCGGTATCGACGGGAGAGGAATCCCGAGAGGCCCCCTAGCAACTAGCATGGGGACTGGCCGTTCCTGAGGCCACCAGGGCGGGTCCCTGAGGTCCCAGTCGTAACTCGAGAACACCTGCCGCAACTCGAGAAAATCCAGGAAGTTCTCCTTTCCAGGCGAAATGAGGCCTATTTCCTATGAGGCGTCTGGAGACTAATGACACCTAACCTCTGGAACTTCGAAAGGGTCTTTCACACCCTTGCTGCAACTCAAGAATTTCACCGCCATACCCGTCTCCACTCGAGAGGAAGCACGATGGTCCCGCCCACATCCAGAGGAGCCCCGTTTCCCCCTCGTAGCTCGAGATGAGGGATCCTTTCCCTGCTTTCAACGGGAAAGAATTCCTGGCGTTCCCGTTGCATCTCAAGAGGAGGTATTCTCAACAGGAAAGGCAAGAGGAACTCCATGGTCGTACCACCATTCCAAGAGTCCCCCAGATGTCTCAGTCCATTCCAGAGGAACCTCTTTGCCCTGCACTGGCTCATCTTTCACGCCGAGAATCGACTCACACCACGGTGGCACGTGGGACAGCCCTGTGGGAAAGCCTCGAGGGAAAGCCTCGAGGGAAAACCACAGATCATTTGATCCACGTGACGGGAAGCGTGACATTGCTGCTACAGCCTGAAAGGAAAGCGCACGTGCATGCCCCCACTCGAGACGAGGCCTGACTCCACTGGGGAGACTCCAGAAGTACCCAAAGATCCATGTCAGCCCCTGAGAGGAATCCTCGGTTCCGGCCCTGACTCCACACAAAGTTTTTGGCCCCGGTATCGACGGGAGAGGAATCCCGAGAGGCCTCCTAGCAACTCGCATGGGGACTGGCCTCTCCGGAGGCCACCAGGGCGGGTCCCTGAGGTCCCCGTCGTAATTCGAGAACACCTGCCGCAACTCGAGAAAATCCAGGAAGTTCTCCCTTCCAGGCGAGATGAGGCCTATTTCCGATGAGGCCTCTGGAGTCTAATGACACCAAACCTCTGGAACTTCGAAAGGGTCTTTCACACCCTTGCTGCAACTCAAGAAGTTCACCGCCATACCCGTCTCCACTCGAGAGGAAGCACGATGGTCCCGCCCACATCCAGAGGAGCCCCGTTTCCCCCTCGTAGCTCGAGATGAGGGATCCTTTCCCTGCTTTCAACGGGAAAGAATTCCCGGCGTTCCCGTCGCATCTCAAGAGGAGGCACTCTCAACAGGAAAGGCGAGAGGAACTCCATGGTCGTACCACCATTCCAAGAGTCCCCCAGATGTCTCAGTCCATTCCAGAGGAACCTCTTTGCCCTGCACTGGCTCATCTTTCATGCCGAGGATCGACTCACACCACGGTGGCACGTGGGACAGCCCTGTGGGAAAGCCTCGAGGGAAAGCCTCGAGGGAAAACCACAGATCCTTTGATCCACGCGACGGGAAGCGTGACATTGCTGCTACAGCCTGGAAGGAAAGCGCACGTGCATGCCCCCACTCGAGACGAGGCCTGACTCCACTGGGGAGACTCCAGAAGTACCCAAAGATCGATGTCAGCCCCTGAGAGGAATCCTCGGTTCCGGCCCTGACTCCACACAAGGTTTTTGGCCCCGGTATCGACGGGAGAGGAATCCCGAGAGGACCCCTAGCAACTCGCATGGGGACTGGCCTATCCTGAGGCCACCAGGGCCGGTCCCTGAGGTCCCCGTCGTAACTCGAGAACACCTGCCGCAACTCGAGAAAATCCAGGAAGTTCTCCCTTCCAGGCGAGATGAGGCCTATTTCCGATGAGGCCTCTGGAGACTAATGACACCAAACCTCTGGAACTTCGAAAGGGTCTTTCACACCCTTGCTGCAACTCAAGAAGTTCACCGCCTTACCCGTCTCCACTCGAGAGGAAGCACGATGGTCCCGCCCACATCCAGAGGAGCCCCGTTTCCCCCTCGTAGCTCGAGATGAGGGATCCTTTCCCTGCTTTCAACGGGAAAGAATTCCCGGCGTTCCCGTCGCATCTCAAGAGGAGGCACTCTCAACAGGAAAGGCGAGAGGAACTCCATGGTCGTACCACCATTCCAAGAGTCCCCCAGATGTCTCAGTCCATTCCAGAGGAACCTCTTTGCCCTGCACTGGCTCATCTTTCACGCCGAGGATCGACTCACAACACGGTGGCACGTGGGACAGCCCTGTGGGAAAGCCTCGAGGGAAAGCCTCGAGGGAAAACCACAGATCCTTTGATCCACGCGACGGGAAGCGTGACATTGCTGCTACAGCCTGGAAGGAAAGCGCACGAGCATGCCCCCACTCGAGACGAGGCCTGACTCCCCTGGGGAGACTCCAGAAGTACCCAAAGATCCATGTCAGCCCCTGAGAGGAATCCTCGGTTCTGGCCTTGACTCCACACAAGGTTTTTGGCCCCGGTATCGACGGGAGAGGAATCCCGAGAGGCCCCCTAGCAACTCGCTTGGGGACTGGCCTCTCCTGAGGCCCCCAGGGCGGGTCCCTGAGGTCCCCGTCGTAACTCGAGAACACCTGCCGCAACTCGAGAAAATCCAGGAAGTTCTCCCTTCCAGGCGAGATGAGGCTTATTTCCGATGAGGCGTCTGGAGACTAATGACACCTAACCTCTGGAACTTCGAAAGGGTCTTTCACACCCTTACTGCGACTCAAGAAGTTCACCGCCATACCGGTCTCCACTCGAGAGGAAGCACGATGGTCCCGCCCACATCCAGAGGAGCCCCGTTTCCCCCTCGGAGCTCGAGATGAGGGATCCTTTCCCTGCTTTCAACGGGAAAGAATTCCCGGCGTTCCCGTCGCATCTCAAGAGGAGGCACTCTCAACAGGAAAGGCGAGAGGAACTCCATGGTCGTACCACCATTCCAAGAGTCCCCCAGATGTCTCAGTCCATTCCAGAGGAACCTCTTTGCCCTGCACTGGCTCATCTTTCACGCCGAGGATCGACTCACACCACGGTGGCACGTGGGACAGCCCTGTGGGAAAGCCTCGAGGGAAAGCCTCGAGGGAAAACCACAGATCCTTTGATCCACGCGACGGGAAGCGTGACATTGCTGCTACAGCCTGGAAGGAAAGCGCACGAGCATGCCCCCACTCGAGACGAGGCCTGACTCCCCTGGGGAGACTCCAGAAGTACCCAAAGATCCATGTCAGCCCCTGAGAGGAATCCTCGGTTCCGGCCCTGACTCCACACAAGCTTTTTGGCCCCGGTATCGACGGGAGAGGAATCCCGAGAGACCCCCTAGCAACTCGCATGGGGACTGGCCTCTCCTGAGGCCACCAGGGCGGGTCCCTGAGGTCCCCGTCGTAACTCGAGAACACCTGCCGCAACTCGAGAAAATCCAGGAAGTTCTCCCTTCCAGGCGAGATGAGGCCTATTTCCGATGAGGCCTCTGGAGACTAATGACACCAAACCTCTGGAACTTCGAAAGGGTCTTTCACACCCTTGCTGCAACTCAAGAAGTTCACCGCCATACCCGTCTCCACTCGAGAGGAAGCACGATGGTCCCTCCCACATCCAGAGGAGCCCCATTTCCCCCTCGTAGCTCGAGATGAGGGATCCTTTCCCTGCTTTCAACGGGAAAGAATTCCCGGCGTTCCCGTCGCATCTCAAGAGGAGCCACTCTCAACAGGAAAGGCGAGAGGAACTCCATGGTCGTACCACCATTCCAAGAGTCCCCCAGATGTCTCAGTCCATTCCAGAGGAACCTCTTTGCCCTGCACTGGCTCATCTTTCATGCCGAGGATCGACTCACACCACGGTGGCACGTGGGACAGCCTTGTGGGAAAGCCTCGAGGGAAAGCCTCGAGGGAAAACCACAGATCCTTTGATCCACGCGACGGGAAGCGTGACATTGCTGCTACAGCCTGGAAGGAAAGCGCACGTGCATGCCCCCACTCGAGACGAGGCCTGACTCCCCTGGGGAGACTCCAGAAGTACCCAAAGATCCATGTCAGCCCCTGAGAGGAATCCTCGGTTCCGGCCCTGACTCCACACAAGGTTTTTGGCCCCGTTATCGACGGGAGAGGAATCCCGAGAGGCCCCCTAGCAACTCGCATGGGGACTGGCCTCTCCTGAGGCCCCCAGGGCGGGTCCCTGAGGTCCCCGTCGTAACTCGAGAACACCTGCCGCAACTCGAGAAAATCCAGGAAGTTCTCCCTTCCAGGCGAGATGAGGCTTATTTCCAATGAGGCGTCTGGAGACTAATGACACCTAACCTCTGGAACTTCGAAAGGGTTTTTCACACCCTTACTGCGACTCAAGAAGTTCACCGCCATACCGGTCTCCACTCGAGAGGAAGCACGATGGTCCCGCCCACATCCAGAGGAGCCCCGTTTCCCCCTCGGAGCTCGAGATGAGGGATCCTTTCCCTGCTTTCAACGGGAAAGAATTCCCGGCGTTCCCGTCGCATCTCAAGAGGAGGCACTCTCAACAGGAAAGGCGAGAGGAACTCCATGGTCGTACCACCATTCCAAGAGTCCCCCAGATGTCTCAGTCCATTCCAGAGGAACCTCTTTGCCCTGCACTGGCTCATCTTTCACGCCGAGGATCGACTCACACCACGGTGGCACGTGGGACAGCCCTGTGGGAAAGCCTCGAGGGAAAGCCTCGAGGGAAAACCACAGATCCTTTGATCCACGCGACGGGAAGCGTGACATTGCTGCTACAGCCTGGAAGGAAAGTGCACGTGCATGCCCCCTCACGAAACGAGGCCTGTCTCCCCTGGCGAGACTCCAGAAGTATCCAAAGATCCATATCAGCCCCTGAGAGGAATCCTCGGTTCCGGCCCTGACTCCACACAAGGTTTTTGGCCCCGGTATCGACGGGAGAGGAATCCCGAGAGGCCCCCTAGCAACTCGCATGGGGACTGGCCTCTCCTGAGGCCACCAGGGCCGGTCCCTGAGGTCCCCGTCGTAACTCGAGAACACCTGCCGCAACTCGAGAAAATCCAGGAAGTTCTCCCTTCCAGGCGAGATGAGGCCTATTTCCGATGAGGCGTCTGGAGACTAATGACACCTAACCTCTGGAACTTCGAAAGGGTCTTTCACACCCTTGCTGCAACTCAAGAAGTTCACCACCATACCCGTCTCCACTCGAGAGGAAGCACGATGGTCCCGACAACATCCAAAGGAGCCCCGTTTCCCCCTCGTAGCTCGAGATGAGGGATCCTTTCCCTGCTTTCAACGGGAAAGAATTCCCTGCGTTCCCGTCGCATCTCATGAGGAGGCACTCTCAACAGGAAAGGCGAGAGGAACTCCATGGTCGTACCACCATTCCAAGAGTCCCCCAGATGTCTCAGTCCATTCCAGAGGAACCTCTTTGCCCTGCACTGGCTCATCTTTCACGCCGAGGATCGACTCACACCACGGTGGCACGTGGGACAGCCCTGTGGGAAAGCCTCGAGGGAAAGCCTCGAGGGAAAACCACAGATCCTTTGATCCACGCGACGGGAAGCGTGACATTGCTGCTACAGCCTGGAAGGAAAGCGCACGTGCATGCCCCCACTCGAGACGAGGCCTGACTCCCCTGGGGAGACTCCAGGAGTACCCAAAGATCCATGTCAGCCCCTGAGAGGAATCCTCGGTTCCGGCCCTGACTCCACACCAGGTTTTTGGCCCCGGTATCGACGGGAGAGGAATCCCGAGAGGCCCCCTAGCAACTCGCATGGGGACTGGCCTCTCCTGAGGCCACCAGGGCGGGTCCCTGAGGTCCCCGTCGTAACTCGAGAACACCTGCCGCAACTCGAGAAAATCCAGGAAGTTCTCCCTTCCAGGCGAGATGAGGCCTATTTCCGATGAGGCCTCTGGAGACTAATGACACCAAACCTCTGGAACTTCGAAAGGGTCTTTCACACCCTTGCTGCAACTCAAGAAGTTCACCGCCATACCCGTCTCCACTCGAGAGGAAGCACGATGGTCCCGCCCACATCCAGAGGAGCCCCGTTTCCCCCTCGTAGCTCAAGATGAGGGATCCTTTCCCTGCTTTCAACGGGAAAGAATTCCCGGCGTTCCCGTCGCATCTCAAGAGGAGGCACTCTCAACAGGAAAGGCGAGAGGAACTCCATGGTCGTACCACCATTCCAAGAGTCCCCCAGATGTCTCAGTCCATTCCAGAGGAACCTCTTTGCCCTGCACTGGCTCATCTTTCACGCCGAGGATCGACTCACACCACGGTGGCACGTGGGACAGCCCTGTGGGAAAGCCTCGAGGGAAAGCCTCGAGGGAAAACCACAGATCCTTTGATCCACGCGACGGGAAGCGTGACATTGCTGCTACAGCCTGGAAGGAAAGCGCACGAGCATGCCCCCACTCGAGAGAGGCCTGACTCCCCTGGGGAGACTCCAGAAGTACCCAAAGATCCATGTCAGCCCCTGAGAGGAATCCTCGGTTCCGGCCCTGACTCCACACAAGCTTTTTGGCCCCGGTATCGACGGGAGAGGAATCCCGAGAGACCCCCTAGCAACTCGCATGGGGACTGGCCTCTCCTGAGGCCACCAGGGGGGGTCCCAGAGGTCCCCGTCGTAACTCGAGAACACCTGCCGCAACTCGAGAAAATCCAGGAAGTTCTCCCTTCCAGGCGAGATGAGGCCTATTTCCGATGAGGCGTCTGGAGACTAATGACACCTAACCTCTGGAACTTCGAAAGGGTCTTTCACACCCTTCCTGCAACTCAAGAAGTTCACCACCATACCCGTCTCCACTCGAGAGGAAGCACGATGGTCCCGACCACATCCAAAGTAGCCCCGTTTCCCCCTCGTAGCTCGAGATGAGGGATCCTTTCCCTGCTTTCAACGGGAAAGAATTCCCTGCGTTCCGGTCGCATCTCAAGAGGAGGCACTCTCAACAGGAAAGGCGAGAGGAACTCCATGGTCGTACCACCATTCCAAGAGTCCCCCAGATGTCTCAGTCCATTCCAGAGGAACCTCTTTGCCCTGCACTGGCTCATCTTTCACGCCGAGGATCGACTCACACCACGGTGGCACGTGGGACAGCCCTGTGGGAAAGCCTCGAGGGAAAGCCTCGAGGGAAAACCACAGATCCTTTGATCCACGCGACGGGAAGCGTGACATTGCTGCTACAGCCTGGAAGGAAAGTGCACGTGCATGCCCCCTCACGAAACGAGGCCTGTCTCCCCTGGCGAGACTCCAGAAGTATCCAAAGATCCATATCAGCCCCTGAGAGGAATCCTCGGTTCCGGCCCTGACTCCACACAAGGTTTTTGGCCCCGGTATCGACGGGAGAGGAATCCCGAGAGGGCCCCTAGCAACTCGCATGGGGACTGGCCTCTCCTGAGGCCACCAGGGCCGGTCCCTGAGGTCCCCGTCGTAACTCGAGAACACCTGCCGCAACTCGAGAAAATCCAGGAAGTTCTCCCTTCCAGGCGAGATGAGGCCTATTTCCGATGAGGCGTCTGGAGACTAATGACACCTAACCTCTGGAACTTCGAAAGGGTCTTTCACACCCTTGCTGCAACTCAAGAAGTTCACCACCATACCCGTCTCCACTCGAGAGGAAGCACGATGGTCCCGACAACATCCAAAGGAGCCCCGTTTCCCCCTCGTAGCTCGAGATGAGTGATCCTTTCCCTGCTTTCAACGGGAAAGAATTCCCGGCGTTCCCGTCGCATCTCAAGAGGAGGCACTCTCAACAGGAAAGGCGAGAGGAACTCCATGGTCGTACCACCATTCCAAGAGTCCCCCAGATGTCTCAGTCCATTCCAGAGGAACCTCTTTGCCCTGCACTTGCTCATCTTTCACGGCGAGGATCGACTCACACCACGGTGGCACGTGGGACAGCCCTGTGGGAAAGCCTCGAGGGAAAGCCTCGAGGGAAAACCACAGATCCTTTGATCCACGCGACGGGAAGCGTGACATTGCTGCTACAGCCTGGAAGGAAATCGCACGTGCATGCCCCCTCACGAAACGAGGCCTCTCTCCCCTGGCGAGACTCCAGAAGTATCCAAAGATCCATATCAGCCCCTGAGAGGAATCCTCGGTTCCGGCCCTGACTCCACACAAGGTTTTTGGCCCCGGTATCGACGGGAGAGGAATCCCGAGAGGCCCCCTAGCAACTCGCATGGGGACTGGCCTCTCCTGAGGCCACCAGGGCGGGTCCCTGAGGTCCCCGTCGTAAGTCGAGAACACCTGCCGCAACTCGAGAAAATCCAGGAAGTTCTCCCTTCCAGGCGAGATGAGGCTTATTTCCGATGAGGCGTCTGGAGACTAATGACACCTAACCTCTGGAACTTCGAAAGGGTCTTTCACACCCTTGCTGCGACTCAAGAAGTTCACCGCCATACCCGTCTCCACTCGAGAGGAAGCACGATGGTCCCGCCCACATCCAGAAGAGCCCCGTTTCCCCCTCGTAGCTCGAGATGAGGGATCCTTTCCCTGCTTTCAACGGGAAAGAATTCCCGGCGTTCCCGTCGCATCTCAAGAGGAGGCACTCTCAACAGGAAAGGCGAGAGGAACTCCATGGTCGTACCACCATTCCATGAGTCCCCCAGATGTCTCAGTCCATTCCAGAGGAACCTCTTTGCCCTGCACTGGCTCATCTTTCACGCCGAGGATCGACTCACACCACGGTGGCACGTGGGACAGCCCTGTGGGAAAGCCTCGAGGGAAAGCCTCGAGGGAAAACCACAGATCCTTTGATCCACGCGACGGGAAGCGTGACATTGCTGCTACAGCCTGGAAGGAAAGTGCACGTGCATGCCCCCTCACGAAACGAGGCCTGTCTCCCCTGGCGAGACTCCAGAAGTATCCAAAGATCCATATCAGCCCCTGAGAGGAATCCTCGGTTCCGGCCCTGACTCCACACAAGGTTTTTGGCCCCGGTATCGACGGGAGAGGAATCCCGAGAGGGCCCCTAGCAACTCGCATGGGGACTGGCCTCTCCTGAGGCCACCAGGGCCGGTCCCTGAGGTCCCCGTCGTAACTCGAGAACACCTGCCGCAACTCGAGAAAATCCAGGAAGTTCTCCCTTCCAGGCGAGATGAGGCCTATTTCCGATGAGGCGTCTGGAGACTAATGACACCTAACCTCTGGAACTTCGAAAGGGTCTTTCACACCCTTGCTGCAACTCAAGAAGTTCACCACCATACCCGTCTCCACTCGAGAGGAAGCACGATGGTCCCGACAACATCCAAAGGAGCCCCGTTTCCCCCTCGTAGCTCGAGATGAGGGATCCTTTCCCTGCTTTCAACGGGAAAGAATTCCCGGCGTTCCCGTCGCATCTCAAGAGGAGGCACTCTCAACAGGAAAGGCGAGAGGAACTCCATGGTCGTACCACCATTCCAAGAGTCCCCCAGATGTCTCAGTCCATTCCAGAGGAACCTCTTTGCCCTGCACTGGCTCATCTTTCACGCCGAGGATCGACTCACACCACGGTGGCACGTGGGACAGCCCTGTGGGAAAGCCTCCAGGGAAAGCCTCGAGGGAAAACCACAGATCCTTTGATCCACGCGACGGGAAGCGTGACATTGCTGCTACAGCCTGGAAGGAAAGCGCACGTGCATGCCCCCACTCGAGACGAAGCCTGACTCCCCTGGGGAGACTCCAGAAGTACCCAAAGATCCATGTCAGCCCCTGAGAGGAATCCTCGGTTCCGGCCCTGACTCCACACAAGCTTTTTGGCCCCGGTATCGACGGGAGAGGAATCCCGAGAGGCCCCCTAGCAACTCGCATGGGGACTGGCCTCTCCTGAGGCCACCAGGGCGGGTCCCTGAGGTCCCCGTCGTAACTCGAGAACACCTGCCGCAACTCGAGAAAATCCAGGAAGTTCTCCCTTCCAGGCGAGATGAGGCCTATTTCCGATGAGGCCTCTGGAGACTAATGACACCAAACCTCTGGAACTTCGAAAGGGTCTTTCACACCCTTGCTGCAACTCAAGAAGTTCACCGTCATACCCGTCTCCACTCGAGAGGAAGCACGATGGTCCCGCCCACATCCAGAGGAGCCCCGTTTCCCCCTCGTAGCTCGAGATGAGGGATCCTTTCCCTGCTTTCAACGGGAAAGTATTCCCGGCGTTCCCGTCGCATCTCAAGAGGAGGAACTCTCAACAGGAAAGGCGAGAGGAACTCCATGGTCGTACCACCATTCCAAGAGTCCCCCAGATGTCTCAGTCCATTCCAGAGGAACCTCTTTGCCCTGCACTGGCTCATCTTTCACGCCGAGGATCGACTCACAACACGGTGGCACGTGGGACAGCCCTGTGGGAAAGCCTCGAGGGAAAGCCTCGAGGGAAAACCACAGATCCTTTGATCCACGCGACGGGAAGCGTGACATTGCTGCTACAGGCTGGAAGGAAAGCGCACGTGCATGCCCCCACTCGAGACGAGGCCTGACTCCCCTGGGGAGACTCCAGAAGTACCCAAAGATCCATGTCAGCCCCTGAGAGGAATCCTCGGTTCCGGCCCTGACTCCACACAAGGTTTTTGGCCCCAGTATCGACGGGAGAGGAATCCCGAGAGGCCCCCTAACAACTCGCATGGGGACTGGCCTCTCCTGAGGCCACCAGGGCGGGTCCCTGAGGTCCCCGTCGTAACTCGAGAACACCTGCCGCAACTCGAGAAAATCCAGGAAGTTCTCCCTTCCAGGCGAGATGAGGCCTATTTCCGATGAGGCGTCTGGAGACTAATGACACCTAACCTCTGGAACTTCGAAAGGGTCTTTCACACCCTTGCTGCAACTCAAGAAGTTCAACGCCATACCCGTCTCCACTCGAGAGGAAGCACGATGGTCCCGCCCACATCCAGAGGAGCCCCGTTTCCCCCTCGTAGCTCGAGATGAGGGATCCTTTGCCTGCTTTCAACGGGAAAGAATTCCCGGCGTTCCCGTCGCATCTCAAGAGGAGGCACTCTCAACAGGAAAGGCGAGAGGAACTCCATGGTCGTACCACCATTCCAAGAGTCCCCCAGATGTCTCAGTCCATTCCAGAGGAACCTCTTTGCCCTGCACTGGCTCATTTTTCACGCCGAGAATCGACTCACACCACGGTGTCACGTGGGACAGCCCTGTGGGAAAGCCTCGAGGGAAAGCCTCGAGGGAAAACCGCAGATCCTTTGATCCACGCGACGGGAAGCGTGACATTGCTGCTAAACCCTGGAAGGAAAGTGCACGTGCATTCCCCCACACGAGACGAGGCCTGTCTCCCCTGGCGAGACTCCAGAAGTACCCAAAGATCCATATCAGTCCCTGAGAGGAATCCTCGGTTCCGGCCCTGACTCCACACAAGGTTTTTGGCCCCGGTATCGACGGGAGAGGAATCCCGACGGGCCCCCTAGCAACACGCATAGGGACTGGCCTCTCCTGAGGCCAACAGGGCGGGTCCCTGAGGTCCCCGTCGTAACTCGAGAACACCTGCCGCAACTCGAGAAAATCAAGGAAGTTCTCCCTTCCAGGCGAGATGAGGCCTATTTCCGATGAGGCGTCTGGAGACTAATGACACCTAACCTCTGGAACTTCGAAAGGGTCTTTCACACCCTTGCTGCAACTCAAGAAGTTCACCGCCATACCCGTCTCCACTCGAGAGAAAGCACGATGGTCCCGCCCACATCCAGAGGAGCCCCGTTTCCCCCTCGTAGCTCGAGATGAGGGATCCTTTCCCTGCTTTCAACGGGAAAAAATTCCCGGCGTTCCCGTCGCATCTCAAGAGGAGGCACTCTCAACAGGAAAGGCGAGAGGAACTCCATGGTCGTACCACCATTCCAAGAGTCCCCCAGATGTCTCAGTCCATTCCAGAGGAACCTCTTTGCCCTGCACTGGCTCATCTTTCACGCCGAGGATCGACTCACACCACGGTGGCACGTGGGACAGCCCTGTGGGAAAGCCTCGAGGGAAAACCACACATCATTTGATCCACGCGACGGGAAGCGTGACATTGCTGCTACAGCCTGGAAGGAAAGTGCACGTGCATGCCCCCACTCGAGACGAGGCCTGACTCCCCTGGGGAGACTCCAGAAGTACCCAAAGATCCATGTCAGCCCCTGAGAGGAATCCTCGGTTCCGGCCCTGACTCCACACAAGGTTTTTGGCCCCGGTATCGACGGGAGAGGAATCCCGAGAGGCCCCCTAGCAACTCGCATAGGGACTGGCCTGTCCTGAGGCCACCAGGGCGGGTCCCTGAGGTCCCCGTCGTAACTCGAGAACACCTGCCGCAACTCGAGAAAATCCAGGAAGTTCTCCCTTCCAGGCGAGATGAGGCCTATTTCCGATGAGGCGTCTGGAGACTAATGACACCTAACCTCTGGAACTTCGAAAGGGTCTTTCACAGCCTTGCTGAAACTCAAGAAGTTCACCACCATACCCGTCTCCACTAGAGAGGAAGCACGATGGTCCCGCCCACATCCAGAGGAGCCCCGTTTCCCCCTCGTAGCTCGAGATGAGGGATCCTTTCCCTGCTTTCAACGGGAAAGAATTCCCGGCGTTCCCGTCGCGTCTCAAGAGGAGGCACTCTCAACAGGAAAGGCGAGAGGAACTCCATGGTCGTACCACCATTCCAAGAGTCCCCCAGATGTCTCAGTCCATTCCAGAGGAACCTCTTTGCCCTGCACTGGCTCATCTTTCACGCCGAGGATCGACTCACACCACGGTGGCACGTGGGACAGCCCTGTGGGAAAGCCTCGAGGGAAAGCCTCGAGGGAAAACCACAGATCCTTTGATCCACGCGACGGGAAGCGTGACATTGCTGCTACAGCCTGGAAGGAAAGCGCAATGCATGCCCCCACTCGAGACGAGGCCTGACTCCCCTGGGGAGACTCCAGAAGTACCCAAAGTTCCATGTCAGCCCCTGAGAGGAATCCTCGGTTCCGGCCCTGACTCCACACAAGGTTTTTGGCCCCGGTATCAACGGGAGAGGAATCCCGAGAGGCCCCCTAGCAACTCGCCTAGGGACTGGCCTTTCCTGAGGCCACCAGGGCGGGTCCCTGAGGTCCCCGTCGTAACTCGAGAACACCGGCCGCAACTCGAGAAAATCCAGGAAGTTCTCCCTTCCAGGCGAGATGAGGCCTATTTCCGATGAGGCCTCTGGAGACTAATGACACCTAACCTCTGGAACTTCGAAAGGGTCTTTAACACCCTTGCTGCAACTCTAGAAGTTCACCGCCATACCCGTCTCCACTAGAGAGGAAGCACGATGGTCCCGCCCACATCCAGAGGAGCCCCGTTTCCCCCTCGTAGCTCGAGATGAGGGATCCTTTCCCTGCTTTCAACGGGAAAAAATTCCCGGCGTTCCCGTCGCATCTCAAGAGGAGGCACTCTCAACAGGAAAGGCGAGAGGAACTCCATGGTCGTACCACCATTCCAAGAGTCCCCCAGATGTCTCAGTCCATTCCAGAGGAACCTCTTTGCCCTGCACTGGCTCATCTTTCACGCCGAGGATCGACTCACACCACGGTGGCACGTGGGACAGCCCTGTGGGAAAGCCTCGAGGGAAAACCACACATCATTTGATCCACGCGACGGGAAGCGTGACATTGCTGCTACAGCCTGGAAGGAAAGTGCACGTGCATGCCCCCACTCGAGACGAGGCCTGACTCCCCTGGGGAGACTCCAGAAGTACCCAAAGATCCATGTCAGCCCCTGAGAGGAATCCTCGGTTCCGGCCCTGACTCCACACAAGGTTTTTGGCCCCGGTATCGACGGGAGAGGAATCCCGAGAGGCCCCCTAGCAACTCGCATAGGGACTGGCCTGTCCTGAGGCCACCAGGGCGGGTCCCTGAGGTCCCCGTCGTAACTCGAGAACACCTGCCGCAACTCGAGAAAATCCAGGAAGTTCTCCCTTCCAGGCGAGATGAGGCCTATTTCCGATGAGGCGTCTGGAGACTAATGACACCTAACCTCTGGAACTTCGAAAGGGTCTTTCACACCCTTGCTGCAACTCAAGAAGTTCAACGCCATACCCGTCTCCACTCGAGAGGAAGCACGATGGTCCCGCCCACATCCAGAGGAGCCCCGTTTCCCCCTCGTAGCTCGAGATGAGGGATCCTTTCCCTGCTTTCAACGGGAAAGAATTCCCGGCGTTCCCGTCGCATCTCAAGAGGAGGCACTCTCAACAGGAAAGGCGAGAGGAACTCCATGGTCGTACCACCATTTCAAGAGTCCCCCAGATGTCTCAGTCCATTCCAGAGGAACCTCTTTGCCCTGCACTGGCTCATTTTTCACGCAGAGAATCGACTCACACCACGGTGTCACGTGGGACAGCCCTGTGGGAAAGCCTCGAGGGAAAGCCTCGAGGGAAAACCGCAGATCCTTTGATCCACGCGACGGGAAGCGTGACATTGCTGCTACAGCCTGGAAGGAAAGTGCACGTGCATTCCCCCACAGGAGACGAGGCCTGTCTCCCCTGGCGAGACTCCAGAAGTACCCAAAGATCCATATCAGTCCCTGAGAGGAATCCTCGGTTCCAGCCCTGACTCCACACAAGGTTTTTGGCCCCGGTATCGACGGGAGAGGAATCCCGAGAGGCCCCCTAGCAACTCGCATGGGGACTGGCCTCTCCTGAGGCCACCAGGGCGGGTCCCTGAGGTCCCCGTCGTAACTCGAGAACACCTGCCGCAACTCGACAAAATCCAGGAAGTTCTCCCTTCCAGGCGAGATGAGGCCTATTTCCGATGAGGCGTCTGGAGACTAATGACACCTAACCTCTGGAACTTCGAAAGGGTCTTTCACACCCTTGCTGCAACTCAAGAAGTTCACCGCCATACCCGTCTCCACTCGAGAGGAAGCACGATAGTCCCGCCCACATCCAGAGGAGCCCCGTTTCCCCCTCGTAGCTCGAGATGAGTGATCCTTTCCCTGCTTTCAACGGGAAAGAATTCCCGGCGTTCCCGTCGCATCTCAAGAGGAGGCACTCTCAACAGGAAAGGCGAGAGGAACTCCATGGTCGTACCACCATTCCAAGAGTCCCCCAGATGTCTCAGTCCATTCCAGAGGAAGCTCTTTGCCCTACACTGGCTCATCTTTCACGCCGAGGATCGACTCACACCACGGTGGCACGTGGGACAGCCCTGTGGGAAAGCCTCGAGGGAAAGCCTCGAGGGAAAACCACAGATCCTTTGATCCACGCGACGGGAAGCGTGACATTGCTGCTACAGCCTGGAAGGAAAGCGCACGTGCATGCCCCCACTCGAGACGAGGCCTGACTCCCCTGGGGAGACTCCAGAAGTACCCAAAGTTCCATGTCAGCCCCTGAGAGGAATCCTCGGTTCCGGCCCTGACTCCACACAAGGTTTTTGGCCCCGGTATCAACGGGAGAGGAATCCCGAGAGGCCCCCTAGCAACTCGCCTAGGGACTGGCCTTTCCTGAGGCCACCAGGGCGGGTCCCTGAGGTCCCCGTCGTAACTCGAGAACACCGGCCGCAACTCGAGAAAATCCAGGAAGTTCTCCCTTCCAGGCGAGATGAGGCCTATTTCCGATGAGGCCTCTGGAGACTAATGACACCTAACCTCTGGAACTTCGAAAGGGTCTTTCACACCCTTGCTGCAACTCTAGAAGTTCACCGCCATACCCGTCTCCACTAGAGAGGAAGCACGATGGTCCCGCCCACATCCAGAGGAGCCCCGTTTCCCCCTCGTAGCTCGAGATGAGGGATCCTTTCCCTGCTTTCAACGGGAAAGAATTCCCGGCGTTCCCGTCGCATCTCAAGAGGAGGCACTCTCAACAGGAAAGGCGAGAGGAACTCCATGGTCGTACCACCATTCCAAGAGTCCCCCAGATGTCTCAGTCCATTCCAGAGGAACCTCTTTGCCCTGCACTGGCTCATCTTTCACGCCGAGGATCGACTCACACCACGGTGGCACGTGGGACAGCCCTGTGGGAAAGCCTCGAGGGAAAGCCTCGAGGGAAACCCACAGATCCTTTGATCCACGTGACGGGAAGCATGACATTGCTGCTACAGCCTGAAAGGAAAGCGCACGTGCATGCCTCCATTCGAGACGAGGCCTGACTCCACTGGGGAGACTCCAGAAGTACCCAAAGATCCATGTCAGCCCCTGAGAGGAATCCTCGGTTCCGGCCCTGACTCCACACAAGGTTTTTGGCCCCGGTATCGACGGGAGAGGAATCCCGAGAGGCCCCCTAGCAACTCGCATGGGGACTGGCCTCTCCTGAGGCCACCAGGGCGGGTCCCTGAGGTCCCCGTCGAAACTCGAGAACACCTGCCGCAACTCGAGAAAATCCAGGAAGTTCTCCCTTCCAGGCGATATGAGGCCTATTTCCAATGAGGCGTCTGGAGACTAATGACACCTAACCTCTGGAACTTCGAAAGGGTCTTTCACACCCTTGCTGCAACTCAAGAAGTTCACCGCCATACCCGTCTCCACTCGAGAGGAAGCACGATGGTCCCGCCCACATCCAGAGGAGCCCCGTTTTCCCCTCGGTGCTCGAGATGAGGGAACCTTTCCCTGCTTTCAAGGGGAAAGAATTCCCGGCGTTCCCGTCGCATCTCAAGAGGAGGCACTCTCAACAGGAAAGGCGAGAGGATCTCCATGGTCGTACCACCATTCCAAGAGTCCCCCAGATGTCTCAGTCCATTCCAGAGGAACCTCTTTGCCCTGCACTGGCTCATCTTTCACGCCGAGGATCGACTCACACCACGGTGGCACGTGGGACAGCCCTGTGGGAAAGCCTCGAGGGAAAGCCTCGAGGGAAAACCACAGATCCTTTGATCCACGCGACGGGAAGCGTGACATTGCTACTACAGCCTGGAAGGAAAGCGCACGTGCATGCCCCCACTCGAGACGAGGTCTAACTCCACTGGGGAGACTCCAGAAGTACCCAAAGATCCATGTCAGCCCCTGAGAGGAATCCTCGGTTCCGGCCCTGACTCCACACAAGGTTTTTGGCCCCGGTATCGACGGGAGAGGAATCCCGAGAGGCCCCCTAGCAACTCGCATGGGGACTGGCTTCTCCTGAGGCCACCAGGGCGGGTCCCTGAGGTCCCCGTCGTAACTCGAGAACACCTGCCGCAACTCGAGAAAATCCAGGAAGTTCTCCCTTCCAGGCGAGATGAGGCCTATTTCCGATGAGGCCTCTGGAGACTAATGACACCAAACCTCTGGAACTTCGAAAGGGTCTTTCACACCCTTGGTGCAACTCAAGAAGTTCACCGCCATACCCGTCTCCACTCGAGAGGAAGCACGATGGTCCCGCCCACATCGAGAGGAGCCCCGTTTCCCCCTCGTAGCTCGAGATGAGGGATCCTTTCCCTGCTTTCAACGGGAAAGAATTCCCGGCGTTCCCGTCGCATCTCAAGAGGAGGCACTCTCAACAGGAAAGGCGAGAGGAACTCCATGGTCGTACCACCATTCCAAGAGTCCCCCAGATGTCTCAGTCCATTTCAGAGGAACCTCTTTGCCCTGCACTGGCTCATCTTTCACTCCGAGGATCGACTCACAACACGGTGGCACGTGGGACAGCCCTGTGGGAAAGCCTCGAGGGAAAGCCTCGAGGGAAAACCACAGATCCTTTGATCCACGCGACGGGAAGCGTGACATTGCTGCTACAGCCTGGAAGGAAAGCGCACATGCATTCCCCACTCGAGACGAGGCCTGACTCCCCTGGGGAGACTCCAGAAGTACCCAAAGATCCATGTCAGCCCCTGAGAAGAATCCTCGGTTCCGGCCCTGACTCCACACAAGCTTTTTGGCCCCGGTATCGACGGGAGAGGAATTCCGAGAGACCCCCTAGCAACTCGCATGGGGACTGGCCTCTCCTGAGGCCACCAGGGCGGGTCCCTGAGGTCCCCGTCGTAACTCGAGAACACCTGCCGCAACTCGAGAAAATCCAGGAAGTTCTCCCTTCCAGGCGAGATGAGGCCTATTTCCGATGAGGCCTCTGGAGACTATTGACACCAAACCTCTGGAACTTCGAAAGGGTCTTTCACACCCTTGCTGCAACTCAAGAAGTTCACCGCCATACCCGTCTCCACTCGAGAGGAAGCACGATGGTCCCGCCCACATCCAGAGGAGCCCCGTTTCCCCCTCGTAGCTCGAGATGAGGGATCCTTTCCCTGGTTTCAACGGGAAAGAATTCCCGGCGTTCCCGTCGCATCTCAAGAGGAGGCACTCTCAACAGGAAAGGCGAGAGGAACTCCATGGTCGTACCACCATTCCAAGAGTCCCCCAGATGTCTCAGTCCATTCCAGAGGAACCTCTTTGCCCTGCACTGGCTCATCTTTCACGCCGAGGATCGACTCACACCACGGTGGCACGTGGGACAGCCCTGTGGGAAAGCCTCGAGGGAAAGCCTCGAGGGAAAACCACAGATCCTTTGATCCACGCGACGGGAAGCGTGACATTGCTGCTACAGCCTGGAAGGAAAGCGCACGTGCATGCCCCCACTCGAGACGAGGCCTGACTCCCCTGGGGAGACTCCAGAAGTACCCAAAGATCCATGTCAGCCCCTGAGAGGAATCCTCGGTTCCGGCCCTGACTCCACACAAGCTTTTTGGCCCCGGTATCGACGGGAGAGGAATCCCGAGAGGCCCCCTAGCAACTCGCATGGGGACTGGCCTCTCCTGAGGCCACCAGGGCCGGTCCCTGAGGTCCCCGTCGTTACTCGAGAACACCTGCCGCAACTCGAGAAAATCCAGGAAGTTCTCCCTTCCAGGCGAGATGAGGCTTATTTCCGATGAGGCGTCTGGAGACTAATGACACCTAACCTCTGGAACTTCGAAAGGGTCTTTCACATCCTTGCTGCAACTCAAGAAGTTCACCACCATACCCGTCTCCACTCGAGAGGAAGCACGATGGTCCCGACCACATCCAGAGGAGCCCCGTTTCCCCCTCGTAGCTCGAGATGAGGGATCCTTTCCCTGCTTTCAACGGGAAAGAATTCCCTGCGTTCCCGTCGCATCTCAAGAGGAGGCACTCTCAACAGGAAAGGCGAGAGGAATTCCATGGTCGTACCACCATTCCAAGAGTCCCCCAGATGTCTCAGTCCATTCCAGAGGAAGCTCTTTGCCCTGCACTGGCTCATCTTTCACGCCGAGTATCGACTCACACCACGGTGGCACGTGGGACAGCCCTGTGGGAAAGCCTCGAGGGAAAACCACACATCATTTGATCCACGCGACGGGAAGCGTGACATTGCTGCTACAGCCTGGAAGGAAAGTGCACGTGCATGCCCCCACTCGAGACGAGGCCTGACTCCCCTGGGGAGACTCCAGAAGTACCCAAAGATCCATGTCAGCCCCTGAGAGGAATCCTCGGTTCCGGCCCTGACTCCACACAAGGTTTTTGGCCCCGGTATCGACGGGAGAGGAATCCCGAGAGGCCCCCTAGCAACTCGCATAGGGACTGGCTTCTCCTGAGGCCACCAGGGCGGGTCCCTGAGGTCCCCGTCGTAACTCGAGAACACCTGCCGCAACTCGAGAAAATCAAGGAAGTTCTCCCTTCCAGGCGAGATGTGGCCTATTTCCGATGAGGCGTCTGGAGACTAATGACACCTAACCTCTGGAACTTCGAAAGGGTCTTTCACAGCCTTGCTGCAACTCAAGAAGTTCACCACCATACCCGTCTCCACTAGAGAGGAAGCACGATGGTCCCGCCCACATCCAGAGGAGCCCCGTTTCCCCCTCGTAGCTCGAGATGAGGGATCCTTTCCCTGCTTTCAACGGGAAAGAATTCCCGGCGTTCCCGTCGCATCTCAACAGGAGGCACTCTCAACAGGAAAGGCGAGAGGAACTCCATGGTCGTACCACCATTCCAAGAGTCCCCCAGATGTCTCAGTCCATTCCAGAGGAACCTCTTTGCCCTGCACTGGCTCATCTTTCACGCCGAGGATCAACTCACACCACGGTGGCACGTGGGACAGCCCTGTGGGAAAGCCTCGAGGGAAAGCCTCGAGGGAAAACCACAGATCCTTTGATCCACGTGACGGGAAGCGTGACATTGCTGCTACAGCCTGAAAGGAAAGCGCACGTGCATGCCCCCACTCGAGACGAGGCCTGACTCCACTGGGGAGACTCCAGAAGTACCCAAAGATCCATGTCAGCCCCTGAGAGGAATCCTCGGTTCCGGCCCTGACTCCACACAAGCTTTTTGGCCCCGGTATCGACGGGAGAGGAATCCCGAGAGGCCCCCTAGCAACTCGCATGGGGACTGGCCTCTCCTGAGGCCACCAGGGCGGGTTCCTGAGGTCCCCGTCGAAACTCGAGAACACCTGCCGCAACTCGAGAAAATCCAGGAAGTTCTCCCTTCCAGGCGAGATGAGGCCTATTTCCGATGAGGCGTCTGGAGTCTAATGACACCTAACCTCTGGAACTTCGAAAGGGTCTTTCACACCCTTGCTGCAACTCAAGAAGTTCACCGCCATACCCGTCTCCACTCGAGAGGAAGCACGATGGTCCCGCCCACATCCAGAGGAGCCCCGTTTCTCCCTCGTAGCTCGAGATGAGGGATCCTTTCCCTGCTTTCAACGGGAAAGAATTCCCGGCGTTCCCGTCGCATCTCAAGAGGAGGCACTCTCAACAGGAAAGGCGAGAGGAACTCCATGGTCGTACCACCATTCCAAGAGTCCCCCAGATGTCTCAGTCCATTCCAGAGGAACCTCTTTGCCCTGCACTGGCTCATCTTTCACGCCGAGGATCGACTCACACCACGGTGGCACGTGGGACAGCCCTGTGGGAAAGCCTCGAGGGAAAGCCTCGAGGGAAAACCACAGATCCTTTGATCCAAGCGACGGGAAGCGTGACATTGCTGCTAAAGCCTGGAAGGAAAGCGCACGCGCATGCCCCCACTCGAGACGAGGCCTGACTCCCGTGGGGAGACTCCAGAAGTACCCAAAGATCCATGTCAGCCCCTGAGAGGAATCCTCGGTTCCGGCCCTGACTCCACACAAGGTTTTTGGCCCCGGTATCGACGGGAGAGGAATCCCGAGAGGCCCCCTAACAACTCGCATGGGGACTGGCCTCTCCTGAGGCCACCAGGGCGGGTCCCTGAGGTCCCCGTCGTAACTCGAGAACACCTGCCGCAAATCGAGAAAATCCAGGAAGTTCTCCCTTCCAGGCGAGATGAGGCCTATTTCCGATGAGGCGTCTGGAGACTAATGACACCTAACCTCTGGAACTTCGAAAGGGTCTTTCACACCCTTGCTGCAACTCAAGAAGTTCACCGCCATACCCGTGTCCACTCAAGAGGAAGCACGAAGGTCCCGCCCACATCCAGAGGAGCCCCGTTTCCCCCTCGTAGCTCGAGATGAGGGATCCTTTCCCTGCTTTCAACGGGAAAGAATTCCCGGCGTTCCCGTCGCATCTCAAGAGGAGGCACTCTCAACAGGAAAGGCGAGAGGAACTCCATGGTCGTACCACCATTCCAAGAGTCCCCCAGATGTCTCAGTCCATTCCAGAGGAACCTCTTTGCCCTGCACTGGTTCATTTTTCACGCCGAGAATTGACTCACACCACGGTGTCACGTGGGACAGCCCTGTGGGAAAGCCTCGAGGGAAAGCCTCGAGGGAAAACCGCAGATCCTTTGATCCACGCGACGGGAAGCGTGACATTGCTGCTACAGCCTGGAAGGAAAGTGCACGTGCATGCCCCCACACGAGACGAGGCCTGTCTCCCCTGGCGAGTCTCCAGAAGTACCCAAAGATCCATATCAGTCCCTGAGAGGAATCCTCGGTTCCGGCCCTGACTCCACACAAGGTTTTTGGCCCCGGTATCGACGGGAGAGGAATCCCGAGGGGCCCCCTAGCAACACGCATAGGGACTGGCCTCTCCTGAGGCCAACAGGGCGGGTCCCTGAGGTCCCCGTCGTAACTCGAGAACACCTGCCGCAACTCGAGAAAATCCAGGAAGTTCTCCCTTCCAGGCGAGATGAGGCCTATTTCCGATGAGGCGTCTGGAGACTAATGACACCTAACCTCTGGAACTTCGAAAGGGTCTTTCACACCCTTGCTGCAACTCAAGAAGTTCACCGCCATACCCGTCTCCACTCGAGAGAAAGCACGATGGTCCCGCCCACATCCAGAGGAGCCCCGTTTCCCCCTCGTAGCTCGAGATGAGGGATCCTTTCCCTGCTTTCAACGGCAAAAAATTCCCGGCGTTCCCGTCGCATCTCAAGAGGAGGCACTCTCAACAGGAAAGGCGAGAGGAACTCCATGGTCGTACCACCATTCCAAGAGTCCCCCAGATGTCTCAGTCCATTCCAGAGGAACCTCTTTGCCCTGCACTGGCACATCTTTCACGCCGAGGATCGACTCACACCACGGTGGCACGTGGGACAGCCCTGTGGGAAAGGCTCGAGGGAAAGCCTCGAGGGAAAACCACAGATCCTTTGATCCACGCGACGGGAAGCGTGACATTGCTGCTACAGCCTGGAAGGAAAGCGCACGTGCATGCCCCCACTCGAGACGAGGCCTGACTCCACTGGGGAGACTCCAGAAGTACCCAAAGATCCATGTCAGCCCCTGAGAGGAATCCTCGGTTCCGGCCCTGACTCCACACAAGCTTTTTGGCCCCGGTATCGACGGGAGAGGAATCCCGAGAGGCCCCCTAGCAACTCGCATGGGGACTGGCCTCTCCTGTGGCCACCAGGGCCGGTCCCTGAGGTCCCCGTCGTTACTCGAGAACACCTGCCGCAACTCGAGAAAATCCAGGAAGTTCTCCCTTCCAGGCGAGATGAGGCTTATTTCCGATGAGGCGTCTGGAGACTAATGACACCTAACCTCTGGAACTTCGAAAGGGTCTTTCACACCCTTGCTGCAACTCAAGAAGTTCACCACCATACCCGTCTCCACTCGAGAGGAAGCACGATGGTCCCGACCACATCCAGAGGAGCCCCGTTTCCCCCTCGTAGCTCGAGATGAGGGATCCTTTCCCAGCTTTCAACGGGAAAGAATTCCCTGCGTTCCCGTCGCATCTCAAGAGGAGGCACTCTCAACAGGAAAGGCGAGAGGAACTCCATGGTCGTACCACCATTCCAAGAGTCCCCCAGATGTCTCAGTCCATTCCAGAGGAAGCTCTTTGCCCTGCACTGGCTCATCTTTCACGCCGAGGATCGACTCACACCACGGTGGCACGTGGGACAGCCCTGTGGGAAAGCCTCGAGGGAAAACCACAGATCCTTTGATCCACGCGACGGGAAGCGTGACATTGCTGCTACAGCCTGGAAGGAAAGTGCACGTGCATGCCCCCACTCGAGACGAGGCCTGACTCCCCTGGGGAGACTCCAGAAGTACCCAAAGATCCATGTCAGCCCCTGAGAGGAATCCTCGGTTCCGGCCCTGACTCCACACAAGGTTTTTGGCCCCGGTATCGACGGGAGAGGAATCCCGAGAGGCCCCCTAGCAACTCGCATAGGGACTGGCTTCTCCTGAGGCCACCAGGGCGGGTCCGTGAGGTCCCCGTCGTAACTCGAGAACACCTGCCGCAACTCGAGAAAATCCAGGAAGTTCTCCCTTCCAGGCGAGATGAGGCCTATTTCCGATGAGGCGTCTGGAGACTAATGACACCTAACCTCTGGAACTTCGAAAGGGTCTTTCACAGCCTTGCTGCAACTCAAGAAGTTCACCACCATACCCGTCTCCACTAGAGAGGAAGCACGATGGTCCCGCCCACATCCAGAGGAGCCCCGTTTCCCCCTCGTAGCTCGAGATGAGGGATCCTTTCCCTGCTTTCAACGGGAAAGAATTCCCGGCGTTCCCGTCGCATCTCAAGAGGAGGCACTCTCAACAGGAAAGGCGAGAGGAACTCCATGGTCGTACCACCATTCCAAGAGTCCCCCAGATGTCTCAGTCCATTCCAGAGGAACCTCTTTTCCCTGCACTGGCTCATCTTTCACGCCGAGGATCGACTCACACCACGGTGGCACGTGGGACAGCCCTGTGGGAAAGCCTCGAGGGAAAGCCTCGAGGGAAAACCACAGATCCTTTGATCCACGCGACAGGAAGCGTGACATTGCTGCTACAGCCTGGAAGGAAAGCGCACGTGCATGCCCCCACTCGAGACGAGGCCTGACTCCCCTGGGGAGACTCCAGAAGTACCCAAAGATCCATGTTAGCCCCTGAGAGGAATCCTCGGTTCCGGCCCTGACTCCACACAAGCTTTTTGGCCCCGGTATCAACGGGAGAGGAATCCCGAGAGGCCCCCTAGCAACTCGCCTAGGGACTGGCCTTTCCTGAGGCCACCAGGGCGGGTCCCTGAGGTCCCCGTCGTAACTCGAGAACACCTGCCGCAAATCGAGAAAATCCAGGATGTTCTCCCTTCCAGGCGAGATGAGGCCTATTTCCGATGAGGCGTCTGGAGACTAATGACACCTAACCTCTGGAACTTCGAAAGGGTCTTTCACACCCTTGCTGCAACTCAAGAAGTTCACCGCCATACCCGTCTCCACTAGAGAGGAAGCACGATGGTCCCGCCCACATCCAGAGGAGCCCCGTTTCCCCCTCGTAGCTCGAGATGAGGGATCCTTTCCCTGCTTTCAACGGGAAAGAATTCCCGGCGTTCCCGTCGCATCTCAAGAGGAGGCACTCTCAACAGGAAAGGCGAGAGGAACTCCATGGTCGTACCACCATTCCAAGAGTCCCCCAGATGTCTCAGTCCATTCCAGAGGAACCTCTTTGCCCTGCACTGGCTCATCTTTCACGCCGAGGATCAACTCACACCACGGTGGCACGTGGGACAGCCCTGTGGGAAAGCCTCGAGGGAAAGCCTCGAGGGAAAACCACATATCCTTTGATCCACGTGACGGGAAGCGTGACATTGCTGCTACAGCCTGAAAGGAAAGCGCACGTGCATGCCCCCACTCGAGACGAGGCCTGACTCCACTGGGGAGACTCCAGAAGTACCCAAAGATCCATGTCAGCCCCTGAGAGGAATCCTCGGTTCCGGCCCTGACTCCACACAAGGTTTTTGGCCCCGGTATCGACGGGAGAGGAATCCCGAGAGGCCCCCTAGCAACTCGCATGGGGACTGGCCTCTCCGGAGGCCACCAGGGCGGGTCCCTGAGGTCCCCGTCGTAATTTGAGAACACCTGCCGCAACTCGAGAAAATCCAGGAAGTTCTCCCTTCCAGGCGAGATGAGGCCTATTTCCGATGAGGCCTCTGGAGACTAATGACACCAAACCTCTGGAACTTCGAAAGGGTCTTTCACACCCTTGCTGCAACTCAAGAAGTTCACCGCCATACCCGCCTCCACTCGAGAGGAAGCACGATGGTCCCGCCCACATCCAGAGGAGCCCCGTTTCCCCCTCGTAGCTCGAGATGAGGGATCCTTTCCCTGGTTTCAACGGGAAAGAATTCCCGGCGTTCCCGTCGCATCTCAAGAGGAGGCACTCTCAACAGGAAAGGCGAGAGGAACTCCATGGTCGTACCACCATTCCAAGAGTCCCCCAGATGTCTCAGTCCATTCCAGAGGAACCTCTTTGCCCTGCACTGGCTCATCTTTCACGCCGAGGATCGACTCACAACACGGTGGCACTTGGGACAGCCCTGTGGGAAAGCCTCCAGGGAAAGCCTCGAGGGAAAACCACAGATCCTTTGATCCACGCGACGGGAAGCGTGACATTGCTGCTACAGCCTGGAAGGAAAGCGCACGTGCATGCCCCCACTCGAGACGAGGCCTGACTCCCCTGGGGAGACTCCAGAAGTACCCAAAGATCCATGTCAGCCCCTGAGAGGAATCCTCGGTTCCGGCCCTGACTCCACACAAGCTTTTTGGCCCCGGTATCGACGGGAGAGGAATCCCGAGAGGCCCCCTAGCAACTCGCATGGGGACTGGCCTCTTCTGAGGCCACCAGGGCGGGTCCCTGAGGTCCCCGTCGTAACTCGAGAACACCTGCCGCAACTCGAGAAAATCCAGGAAGTTCTCCCTTCCAGGCGAGATGAGGCCTATTTCCGATGAGGCCTCTGGAGACTAATGACACCAAACCTCTGGAACTTCGAAAGGGTCTTTCACACCCTTGCTGCAACTCAAGAAGTTCACCGCCATACCCGTCTCCACTCGAGAGGAAGCACGATGGTCCCGCCCACATCCAGAGGAGCCCCGTTTCCCCCTCGTAGCTCGAGATGAGGGATCCTTTCCCTGCTTTCAACGGGAAAGTATTCCCGGCGTTCCCGTCGCATCTCAAGAGGAGGCACTCTCAACAGGAAAGGCGAGAGGAACTCCATGGTCGTACCACCATTCCAAGAGTCCCCCAGATGTCTCAGTCCATTCCAGAGGAACCTCTTTGCCCTGCACTGGCTCATCTTTCACGCCGAGGATCGACTCACAACACGGTGGCACGTGGGACAGCCCTGTGGGAAAGCCTCGAGGGAAAGCCTCGAGGGAAAACCACAGATCCTTTGATCCACGCGACGGGAAGCGTGACATTGCTGCTACAGGCTGGAAGGAAAGCGCACGTGCATGCCCCCACTCGAGACGAGGCCTGACTCCCCTGGGGAGACTCCAGAAGTACCCAAAGATCCATGTCAGCCCCTGAGAGGAATCCTCGGTTCCGGCCCTGACTCCACACAAGGTTTTTGGCCCCAGTATCGACGGGAGAGGAATCCCGAGAGGCCCCCTAACAACTCGCATGGGGACTGGCCTCTCCTGAGGCCACCAGGGCGGGTCCCTGAGGTCCCCGTCGTAACTCGAGAACACCTGCCGCAACTCGAGAAAATCCAGGAAGTTCTCCCTTCCAGGCGAGATGAGGCCTATTTCCGATGAGGCGTCTGGAGACTAATGACACCTAACCTCTGGAACTTCGAAAGGGTCTTTCACACCCTTGCTGCAACTCAAGAAGTTCAACGCCATACCCGTCTCCACTCGAGAGGAAGCACGATGGTCCCGCCCACATCCAGAGGAGCCCCGTTTCCCCCTCGTAGCTCGAGATGAGGGATCCTTTGCCTGCTTTCAACGGGAAAGAATTCCCGGCGTTCACGTCGCATCTCAAGAGGAGGCACTCTCAACAGGAAAGGCGAGAGGAACTCCATGGTCGTACCACCATTCCAAGAGTCCCCCAGATGTCTCAGTCCATTCCAGAGGAACCTCTTTGCCCTGCACTGGCTCATTTTTCACGCCGAGAATCGACTCACACCACGGTGTCACGTGGGACAGCCCTGTGGGAAAGCCTCGAGGGAAAGCCTCGAGGGAAAACCGCAGATCCTTTGATCCACGCGACGGGAAGCGTGACATTGCTGCTACAGCCTGGAAGGAAAGTGCACGTGCATGCCCCCACACGAGACGAGGCCTGTCTCCCCTGGCGAGTCTCCAGAAGTACCCAAAGATCCATATCAGTCCCTGAGAGGAATCCTCGGTTCCGGCCCTGACTCCACACAAGGTTTTTGGCCCCGGTATCGACGGGAGAGGAATCCCGAGGGGCCCCCTAGCAACACGCATAGGGACTGGCCTCTCCTGAGGCCAACAGGGCGGGTCCCTGAGGTCCCCGTCGTAACTCGAGAACACCTGCCGCAACTCGAGAAAATACAGGAAGTTCTCCCTTCCAGGCGAGATGAGGCCTATTTCCGATGAGGCGTCTGGAGACTAATGACACCTAACCTCTGGAACTTCGAAAGGGTCTTTCACACCCTTGCTGCAACTCAAGAAGTTCACCGCCATACCCGTCTCCACTCGAGAGAAAGCACGATGGTCCCGCCCACATCCAGAGGAGCCCCGTTTCCCCCTCGTAGCTCGAGATGAGGGATCCTTTCCCTGCTTTCAACGGCAAAAAATTCCCGGCGTTCCCGTCGCATCTCAAGAGGAGGCACTCTCAACAGGAAAGGCGAGAGGAACTCCATGGTCGTACCACCATTCCAAGAGTCCCCCAGATGTCTCAGTCCATTCCAGAGGAACCTCTTTGCCCTGCACTGGCTCATCTTTCACGCCGAGGATCGACTCACACCACGGTGGCACGTGGGACAGCCCTGTGGGAAAGGCTCGAGGGAAAGCATCGAGGGAAAACCACAGATCCTTTGATCCACGCGACGGGAAGCGTGACATTGCTGCTACAGCCTGGAAGGAAAGCGCACGTGCATGCCCCCACTCGAGACGAGGCCTGACTCCCCTGGGGAGACTCCAGAAGTACCCAAAGTTCCATGTCAGCCCCTGAGAGGAATCCTCGGTTCCGGCCCTGACTCCACACAAGCTTTTTGGCCCCGGTATCGACGGGAGAGGAATCCCGAGAGGCCCCCTAGCAACTCGCATGGGGACTGGCCTCTCCTGTGGCCACCAGGGCCGGTCCCTGAGGTCCCCGTCGTTACTCGAGAACACCTGCCGCAACTCGAGAAAATCCAGGAAGTTCTCCCTTCCAGGCGAGATGAGGCTTATTTCCGATGAGGCGTCTGGAGACTAATGACACCTAACCTCTGGAACTTCGAAAGGGTCTTTCACACCCTTGCTGCAACTCAAGAAGTTCACCGCCATACCCGTCTCCACTCGAGAGAAAGCACGATGGTCCCGCCCACATCCAGAGGAGCCCCGTTTCCCCCTCGTAGCTCGAGATGAGGGATCCTTTCCCTGCTTTCAACGGGAAAAAATTCCCGGCGTTCCCGTCGCATCTCAAGAGGAGGCACTCTCAACAGGAAAGGCGAGAGGAACTCCATGGTCGTACCACCATTCCAAGAGTCCCCCAGATGTCTCAGTCCATTCCAGAGGAACCTCTTTGCCCTGCACTGGCTCATCTTTCACGCCGAGGATCGACTCACACCACGGTGGCACGTGGGACAGCCCTGTGGGAAAGCCTCGAGGGAAAACCACACATCATTTGATCCACGCGACGGGAAGCGTGACATTGCTGCTACAGCCTGGAAGGAAAGTGCACGTGCATGCCCCCACTCGAGACGAGGCCTGACTCCCCTGGGGAGACTCCAGAAGTACCCAAAGATCCATGTCAGCCCCTGAGAGGAATCCTCGGTTCCGGCCCTGACTCCACACAAGGTTTTTGGCCCCGGTATCGACGGGAGAGGAATCCCGAGAGGCCCCCTAGCAACTCGCATAGGGACTGGCCTGTCCTGAGGCCACCAGGGCGGGTCCCTGAGGTCCCCGTCGTAACTCGAGAACACCTGCCGCAACTCGAGAAAATCCAGGAAGTTCTCCCTTCCAGGCGAGATGAGGCCTATTTCCGATGAGGCGTCTGGAGACTAATGACACCTAACCTCTGGAACTTCGAAAGGGTCTTTCACAGCCTTGCTGAAACTCAAGAAGTTCACCACCATACCCGTCTCCACTAGAGAGGAAGCACGATGGTCCCGCCCACATCCAGAGGAGCCCCGTTTCCCCCTCGTAGCTCGAGATGAGGGATCCTTTCCCTGCTTTCAACGGGAAAGAATTCCCGGCGTTCCCGTCGCATCTCAAGAGGAGGCACTCTCAACAGGAAAGGCGAGAGGAACTCCATGGTCGTACCACCATTCCACGAGTCCCCCAGATGTCTCAGTCCATTTCAGAGGAACCTCTTTGCCCTGCACTGGCCCATCTTTCACTCCGAGGATCGACTCACAACACGGTGGCACGTGGGACAGCCCTGTGGGAAAGCCTCGAGGGAAAGCCTCGAGGGAAAACCACAGATCCTTTGATCCACGCGACGGGAAGCGTGACATTGCTGCTACAGCCTGGAAGGAAAGCGCACATGCATTCCCCACTCGAGACGAGGCCTGACTCCCCTGGGGAGACTCCAGAAGTACCCAAAGATCCATGTCAGCCCCTGAGAAGAATCCTCGGTTCCGGCCCTGACTCCACACAAGCTTTTTGGCCCCGGTATCGACGGGAGAGGAATTCCGAGAGACCCCCTAGCAACTCGCATGGGGACTGGCCTCTCCTGAGGCCACCAGGGCGGGTCCCTGAGGTCCCCGTCGTAACTCGAGAACACCTGCCGCAACTCGAGAAAATCCAGGAAGTTCTCCCTTCCAGGCGAGATGAGGCCTATTTCCGATGAGGCCTCTGGAGACTATTGACACCAAACCTCTGGAACTTCGAAAGGGTCTTTCACACCCTTGCTGCAACTCAAGAAGTTCACCGCCATACCCGTCTCCACTCGAGAGGAAGCACGATGGTCCCGCCCACATCCAGAGGAGCCCCGTTTCCCCCTCGTAGCTCGAGATGAGGGATCCTTTCCCGGGTTTCAACGGGAAAGAATTCCCGGCGTTCCCGTCGTATCTCAAGAGGAGGCACTCTCAACAGGAAAGGCGAGAGGAACTCCATGGTCGTACCACCATTCCAAGAGTCCCCCAGATGTCTCAGTCCATTCCAGAGGAACCTCTTTGCCCTGCACTGGCTCATCTTTCACGCCGAGGATCGACTCACACCACGGTGGCACGTGGGACATCCCTGTGGGAAAGCCTCGAGGGAAAGCCTGGAGGGAAAACCACAGATCCTTTGATCCACGCGACGGGAAGCGTGACATTGCTGCTACAGCCTGGAAGGAAAGCGCACGTGCATGCCCCCACTCGAGACGAGGCCTGACTCCCCTGGGGAGACTCCAGAAGTACCCAAAGATCCATGTCAGCCCCTGAGAGGAATCCTCGGTTCCGGCCCTGACTCCACACAAGCTTTTTGGCCCCGGTATCGACGGGAGAGGAATCCCGAGAGGCCCCCTAGCAACTCGCATGGGGACTGGCCTCTCCTGAGGCCACCAGGGCCGGTCCCTGAGGTCCCCGTCGTTACTCGAGAACACCTGCCGCAACTCGAGAAAATCCAGGAAGTTCTCCCTTCCAGGCGAGATGAGGCTTATTTCCGATGAGGCGTCTGGAGACTAATGACACCTAACCTCTGGAACTTCGAAAGGGTCTTTCACATCCTTGCTGCAACTCAAGAAGTTCACCACCATACCCGTCTCCACTCGAGAGGAAGCACGATGGTCCCGACCACATCCAGAGGAGCCCCTTTTCCCCCTCGTAGCTCGAGATGAGGGATCCTTTCCCTGCTTTCAACGGGAAAGAATTCCCTGCGTTCCCGTCGCATCTCAAGAGGAGGCAATCTCAACAGGAAAGGCGAGAGGAATTCCATGGTCGTACCACCATTCCAAGAGTCCCCCAGATGTCTCAGTCCATTCCAGAGGAAGCTCTTTGCCCTGCACTGGCTCATCTTTCACGCCGAGTATCGACTCACACCACGGTGGCACGTGGGACAGCCCTGTGGGAAAGCCTCGAGGGAAAACCACACATCATTTGATCCACGCGACGGGAAGCGTGACATTGCTGCTACAGCCTGGAAGGAAAGTGCACGTGCATGCCCCCACTCGAGACGAGGCCTGACTCCCCTGGGGAGACTCCAGAAGTACCCAAAGATCCATGTCAGCCCCTGAGAGGAATCCTCGGTTCCGGCCCTGACTCCACACAAGCTTTTTGGCCCCGGTATCGACGGGAGAGGAATCCCGAGAGGCCCCCTAGCAACTCGCATGGGGACTGGCCTCTCCTGAGGCCACCAGGGCGGGTTCCTGAGGTCCCCGTCGAAACTCGAGAACACCTGCCGCAACTCGAGAAAATCCAGGAAGTTCTCCCTTCCAGGCGAGATGAGGCCTATTTCCGATGAGGCGTCTGGAGTCTAATGACACCTAACCTCTGGAACTTCGAAAGGGTCTTTCACACCCTTGCTGCAACTCAAGAAGTTCACCGCCATACCCGTCTCCACTCGAGAGGAAGCACGATGGTCCCGCCCACATCCAGAGGAGCCCCGTTTCGCCCTCGTAGCTCGAGATGAGGGATCCTTTCCCTGCTTTCAACGGGAAAGAATTCCCGGCGTTCCCGTCGCATCTCAAGAGGAGGCACTCTCAACAGGAAAGGCGAGAGGAACTCCATGGTCGTACCACCATTCCAAGAGTCCCCCAGATGTCTCAGTCCATTCCAGAGGAACCTCTTTGCCCTGCACTGGCTCATCTTTCACGCCGAGGATCGACTCACACCACGGTGGCACGTGGGACAGCCCTGTGGGAAAGCCTCGAGGGAAAGCCTCGAGGGAAAACCACAGATCCTTTGATCCAAGCGACGGGAAGCGTGACATTGATGTTAAAGCCTGGAAGGAAAGCGCACGCTCATGCCCCCACTCGAGACGAGGCCTGACTCCCCTGGGGAGACTCCAGAAGTACCCAAAGATCCATGTCAGCCCCTGAGAGGAATCCTCGGTTCCGGCCCTGACTCCACACAAGGTTTTTGGCCCCGGTATCGACGGGAGAGGAATCCCGAGAGGCCCCCTAACAACTCGCATGGGGACTGGCCTCTCCTGAGGCCACCAGGGCGAGTCCCTGAGGTCCCCGTCGTAACTCGAGAACACCTGCCGCAAATCGAGAAAATCCAGGAAGTTCTCCCTTCCAGGCGAGATGAGGCCTATTTCCGATGAGGCGTCTGGAGACTAATGACACCTAACCTCTGGAACTTCGAAAGGGTCTTTCACACCCTTGCTGCAACTCAAGAAGTTCACCGCCATACCCGTGTCCACTCAAGAGGAAGCACGATGGTCCCGCCCACATCCAGAGGAGCCCCGTTTCCCCCTCGTAGCTCGAGATGAGGGATCCTTTCCCTGCTTTCAACGGGAAAGAATTCCCGGCGTTCCCGTCGCATCTCAAGTGGAGGCACTCTCAACAGGAAAGGCGAGAGGAACTCCATGGTCGTACCACCATTCCAAGAGTCCCCCAGATGTCTCAGTCCATTCCAGAGGAACCTCTTTGCCCTGCACTGGCTCATCTTTCACGCCGAGGATCGACTCACACCACGGTGGCACGTGGGACAGCCCTGTGGGAAAGGCTCGAGGGAAAGCCTCGAGGGAAAACCACAGATCCTTTGATCCACGCGACGGGAAGCGTGACATTGCTGCTACAGCCTGGAAGGAAAGCGCACGTGCATGCCCCCACTCGAGACGAGGCCTGACTCCACTGGGGAGACTCCAGAAGTACCCAAAGATCCATGTCAGCCCCTGAGAGGAATCCTCGGTTCCGGCCCTGACTCCACACAAGCTTTTTGGCCCCGGTATCGACGGGAGAGGAATCCCGAGAGGCCCCCTAGCAACTCGCATGGGGACTGGCCTCTCCTGTGGCCACCAGGGCCGGTCCCTGAGGTCCCCGTCGTTACTCGAGAACACCTGCCGCAACTCGAGAAAATCCGGGAAGTTCTCCCTTCCAGGCGAGATGAGGCTTATTTCCGATGAGGCGTCTGGAGACTAATGACACCTAACCTCTGGAACTTCGAAAGGGTCTTTCACACCCTTGCTGCAACACAAGAAGTTCACCACCATACCCGTCTCCACTCGAGAGGAAGCACGATGGTCCCGACCACATCCAGAGGAGCCCCGTTTCCCCCTCGTAGCTCGAGATGAGGGATCCTTTCCCTGCTTTCAACGGGAAAGAATTCCCTGCGTTCCCGTCGCATCTCAAGAGGAGGCACTCTCAACAGGAAAGGCGAGAGGAACTCCATGGTCGTACCACCATTCCAAGAGTCCCCCAGATGTCTCAGTCCATTCCAGAGGAAGCTCTTTGCCCTGCACTGGCTCATCTTTCACGCCGAGGATCGACTCACACCACGGTGGCACGTGGGACAGCCCTGTGGGAAAGCCTCGAGGGAAAACCACAGATCCTTTGATCCACGCGACGGGAAGCGTGACATTGCTGCTACAGCCTGGAAGGAAAGTGCACGTGCATGCCCCCACTCGAGACGAGGCCTGACTCCACTGGGGAGACTCCAGAAGTACCCAAAGATCCATGTCAGCCCCTGAGAGGAATCCTCGGTTCCGGCCCTGACTCCACACAAGGTTTTTGGCCCCGGTATCGACGGGAGAGGAATCCCGAGAGGCCCCCTAGCAACTCGCATAGGGACTGGCTTCTCCTGAGGCCACCAGGGCGGGTCCCTGAGGTCCCCGTCGTAACTCGAGAACACCTGCCGCAACTCGAGAAAATCCAGGAAGTTCTCCCTTCCAGGCGAGATGAGGCCTATTTCCGATGAGGCGTCTGGAGACTAATGACACCTAACCTCTGGAACTTCGAAAGGGTCTTTCACAGCCTTGCTGCAACTCAAGAAGTTCACCACCATACCCGTCTCCACTAGAGAGGAAGCACGATGGTCCCGCCCACATCCAGAGGAGCCCCGTTTCCCCCTCGTAGCTCGAGATGAGGGATCCTTTCCCTGCTTTCAACGGGAAAGAATTCCCGGCGTTCCCGTCGCATCTCAAGAGGAGGCACTCTCAACAGGAAAGGCGAGAGGAACTCCATGGTCGTACCACCATTCCAAGAGTCCCCCAGATGTCTCAGTCCATTCCAGAGGAAACTCTTTTCCCTGCACTGGCTCATCTTTCACGCCGAGGATCGACTCACACCACGGTGGCACGTGGGACAGCCCTGTGGGAAAGCCTCGAGGGAAAGCCTCGAGGGAAAACCACAGATCCTTTGATCCACGCGACGGGAAGCGTGACATTGCTGCTACAGCCTGGAAGGAAAGCGCACGTGCATGCCCCCACTCGAGACGAGGCCTGACTCCCCTGGGGAGACTCCAGAAGTACCCAAAGATCCATGTTAGCCCCTGAGAGGAATCCTCGGTTCCGGCCCTGACTCCACACAAGGTTTTTGGCCCCGGTATCAACGGGAGAGGAATCCCGAGAGGCCCCCTAGCAACTCGCCTAGGGACTGGCCTTTCCTGAGGCCACCAGGGCGGGTCCCTGAGGTCACCGTCTTAACTCGAGAACACCTGCCGCAACTCGAGAAAATCCAGGAAGTTCTCCCTTCCAGGCGAGATGAGGCCTATTTCCGATGAGGCCTCTGGAGACTAATGACACCTAACCTCTGGAACTTCGAAAGGGTCTTTCACACCCTTGCTGCAACTCAAGAAGTTCACCGCCATACCCGTCTCCACTAGAGAGGAAGCACGATGGTCCCGCCCACATCCAGAGGAGCCCCGTTTCCCCCTCGTAGCTCGAGATGAGGGATCCTTTCCCTGCTTTCAACGGGAAAGAATTCCCGGCGTTCCCGTCGCATCTCAAGAGGAGGCACTCTCAACAGGAAAGGCGAGAGGAACTCCATGGTCGTACCACCATTCCAAGAGTCCCCCAGATGTCTCAGTCCATTCCAGAGGAACCTCTTTGCCCTGCACTGGCTCATCTTTCACGCCGAGGATCAACTCACACCACGGTGGCACGTGGGACAGCCCTGTGGGAAAACCTCGAGGGAAAGCCTCGAGGGAAAACCACATATCCTTTGATCCACGTGACGGGAAGCGTGACATTGCTGCTACAGCCTGAAAGGAAAGCGCACGTGCATGCCCCCACTCGAGACGAGGCCTGACTCCACTGGGGAGACTCCAGAAGTACCCAAAGATCCATGTCAGCCCCTGAGAGGAATCCTCGGTTCCGGCCCTGACTCCACACAAGGTTTTTGGCCCCGGTATCGACGGGAGAGGAATCCCGAGAGGCCCCCTAGCAACTCGCATGGGGACTGGCCTCTCCGGAGGCCACCAGGGCGGGTCCCTGAGGTCCCCGTCGTAACTCGAGAACACCTGCCGCAACTCGAGAAAATCAAGGAAGTTCTCCCTTCCAGGCGAGATGAGGCCTATTTCCGATGAGGCGTCTGGAGACTAATGACACCTAACCTCTGGAACTTCGAAAGGGTCTTTCACACCCTTGCTGCAACTCAAGAAGTTCACCGCCATACCCGTCTCCACTCGAGAGAAAGCACGATGGTCCCGCCCACATCCAGAGGAGCCCCGTTTCCCCCTCGTAGCTCGAGATGAGGGATCCTTTCCCTGCTTTCAACGGGAAAAAATTCCCGGCGTTCCCGTCGCATCTCAAGAGGAGGCACTCTCAACAGGAAAGGCGAGAGGAACTCCATGGTCGTACCACCATTCCAAGAGTCCCCCAGATGTCTCAGTCCATTCCAGAGGAACCTCTTTGCCCTGCACTGGCTCATCTTTCACGCCGAGGATCGACTCACACCACGGTGGCACGTGGGACAGCCCTGTGGGAAAGCCTCGAGGGAAAACCACACATCATTTGATCCACGCGACGGGAAGCGTGACATTGCTGCTACAGCCTGGAAGGAAAGTGCACGTGCATGCCCCCACTCGAGACGAGGCCTGACTCCCCTGGGGAGACTCCAGAAGTACCCAAAGATCCATGTCAGCCCCTGAGAGGAATCCTCGGTTCCGGCCCTGACTCCACACAAGGTTTTTGGCCCCGGTATCGACGGGAGAGGAATCCCGAGAGGCCCCCTAGCAACTCGCATAGGGACTGGCCTGTCCTGAGGCCACCAGGGCGGGTCCCTGAGGTCCCCGTCGTAACTCGAGAACACCTGCCGCAACTCGAGAAAATCCAGGAAGTTCTCCCTTCCAGGCGAGATGAGGCCTATTTCCGATGAGGCGTCTGGAGACTAATGACACCTAACCTCTGGAACTTCGAAAGGGTCTTTCACAGCCTTGCTGAAACTCAAGAAGTTCACCACCATACCCGTCTCCACTAGAGAGGAAGCACGATGGTCCCGCCCACATCCAGAGGAGCCCCGTTTCCCCCTCGTAGCTCGAGATGAGGGATCCTTTCCCTGCTTTCAACGGGAAAGAATTCCCGGCGTTCCCGTCGCGTCTCAAGAGGAGGCACTCTCAACAGGAAAGGCGAGAGGAACTCCATGGTCGTACCACCATTCCAAGAGTCCCCCAGATGTCTCAGTCCATTCCAGAGGAACCTCTTTGCCCTGCACTGGCTCATCTTTCACGCCGAGGATCGACTCACACCACGGTGGCACGTGGGACAGCCCTGTGGGAAAGCCTCGAGGGAAAGCCTCGAGGGAAAACCACAGATCCTTTGATCCACGCGACGGGAAGCGTGACATTGCTGCTACAGCCTGGAAGGAAAGCGCACGTGCATGCCCCCACTCGAGACGAGGCCTGACTCCCCTGGGGAGACTCCAGAAGTACCCAAAGTTCCATGTCAGCCCCTGAGAGGAATCCTCGGTTCCGGCCCTGACTCCACACAAGGTTTTTGGCCCCGGTATCAACGGGAGAGGAATCCCGAGAGGCCCCCTAGCAACTCGCCTAGGGACTGGCCTTTCCTGAGGCCACCAGGGCGGGTCCCTGAGGTCCCCGTCGTAACTCGAGAACACCGGCCGCAACTCGAGAAAATCCAGGAAGTTCTCCCTTCCAGGCGAGATGAGGCCTATTTCCGATGAGGCCTCTGGAGACTAATGACACCTAACCTCTGGAACTTCGAAAGGGTCTTTCACACCCTTGCTGCAACTCTAGAAGTTCACCGCCATACCCGTCTCCACTAGAGAGGAAGCACGATGGTCCCGCCCACATCCAGAGGAGCCCCGTTTCCCCCTCGTAGCTCGACATGAGGGATCCTTTCCCTGCTTTCAACGGGAAAGAATTCCCGGCGTTCCCGTCGCATCTCAAGAGGAGGCACTCTCAACAGGAAAGGCGAGAGGAACTCCATGGTCGTACCACCATTCCAAGAGTCCCCCAGATGTCTCAGTCCATTCCAGAGGAACCTCTTTGCCCTGCACTGGCTCATCTTTCACGCCGAGGATCGACTCACACCACGGTGGCACGTGGGACAGCCCTGTGGGAAAGCCTCGAGGGAAAGCCTCGAGGGAAACCCACAGATCCTTTGATCCACGTGACGGGAAGCGTGACATTGCTGCTACAGCCTGAAAGGAAAGCGCACGTGCATGCCTCCATTCGAGACGAGGCCTGACTCCACTGGGGAGACTCCAGAAGTACCCAAAGATCCATGTCAGCCCCTGAGAGGAATCCTCGTTTCCGGCCCTGACTCCACACAAGGTTTTTGGCCCCGGTATCGACGGGAGAGGAATCCCGAGAGGCCTCCTAGCAACTCGCATGGGGACTGGCCTCTCCTGAGGCCACCAGGGCGGGTCCCTGAGGTCCCCGTCGAAACTCGAGAACACCTGCCGCAACTCGAGAAAATCCAGGAAGTTCTCCCTTCCAGGCGATATGAGGCCTATTTCCGATGAGGCGTCTGGAGACTAATGACACCTAACCTCTGGAACTTCGAAAGGGTCTTTCACACCCTTGCTGCAACTCAAGAAGTTCACCGCCATACCCGTCTCCACTCGAGAGGAAGCACGATGGTCCCGCCCACATCCAGAGGAGCCCCGTTTCCCCCTCGTAGCTCGAGATGAGGGATCCTTTCCCTGCTTTCAACGGGAAAGAATTCCCTGCGTTCCCGTCGCATCTCAAGAGGAGGCACTCTCAACAGGAAAGGCGAGAGGAATTCCATGGTCGTACCACCATTCCAAGAGTCCCCCAGATGTCTCAGTCCATTCCAGAGGAAGCTCTTTGCCCTGCACTGGCTCATCTTTCACGCCGAGTATCGACTCACACCACGGTGGCACGTGGGACAGCCCTGTGGGAAAGCCTCGACGGAAAACCACACATCATTTGATCCACGCTACGGGAAGCGTGACATTGCTGCTACAGCCTGGATGGAAAGTGCACGTGCATGCCCCCACTCGAGACGAGGCCTGACTCCCCTGGGGAGACTCCAGAAGTACCCAAAGATCCATGTCAGCCCCTGAGAAGAATCCTCGGTTCCGGCCCTGACTCCACACAAGGTTTTTGGCCCCGGTATCGACGGGAGAGGAATCCCGAGAGGCCCCCTAGCAACTCGCATAGGGACTGGCTTCTCCTGAGGCCACCAGGGCGGGTCCCTGAGGTCCCCGTCGTAACTCGAGAACACCTGCCGCAACTCGAGAAAATCAAGGAAGTTCTCCCTTCCAAGCGAGATGAGGCCTATTTCCGATGAGGCGTCTGGAGACTAATGACACCTAACCTCTGGAACTTCGAAAGGGTCTTTCACAGCCTTGCTGCAACTCAAGAAGTTCACCACCATACCCGTCTCCACTAGAGAGGAAGCACGATGGTCCCGCCCACATCCAGAGGAGCCCCGTTTCCCCCTCGTAGCTCGAGATGAGGGATCCTTTCCCTGCTTTCAACGGGAAAGAATTCCCGGCGTTCCCGTCGCATCTCAAGAGGAGGCACTCTCAACAGGAAAGGCGAGAGGAACTCCATGGTCGTACCACCATTCCAAGAGTCCCCCAGATGTCTCAGTCCATTCCAGAGGAACCTCTTTGCCCTGCACTGGCTCATCTTTCACGCCGAGGATCAACTCACACCACGGTGGCACGTGGGACAGCCCTGTGGGAAAGCCTCGAGGGAAAGCCTCGAGGGAAAACCACATATCCTTTGATCCACGTGACGGGAAGCGTGACATTGCTGCTACAGCCTGAAAGGAAAGCGCACGTGCATGCCCCCACTCGAGACGAGGCCTGACTCCACTGGGGAGACTCCAGAAGTACCCAAAGATCCATGTCAGCCCCTGAGAGGAATCCTCGGTTCCGGCCCTGACTCCACACAACCTTTTTGGCCCCGGTAACGACGGGAGAGGAATCCCGAGAGGCCCCCTAGCAACTCGCATGGGGACTGGCCTCTCCTGAGGCCACCAGGGCGGGTTCCTGAGGTCCCCGTCCAAACTCGAGAACACCTGCCGCAACTCGAGAAAATCCAGGAAGTTCTCCCTTCCAGGCGAGATGAGGCCTATTTCCGATGAGGCGTCTGGAGTCTAATGACACCTAACCTCTGGAACTTCGAAAGGGTCTTTCACACCCTTGCTGCAACTCAAGAAGTTCACCGCCATACCCGTCTCCACTCGAGAGGAAGCACGATGGTCCCGCCCACATCCAGAGGAGCCCCGTTTCGCCCTCGTAGCTCGAGATGAGGGATCCTTTCCCTGCTTTCAACGGGAAAGAATTCCCGGCGTTCCCGTCGCATCTCAAGAGGAGGCACTCTCAACAGGAAAGGCGAGAGGAACTCCATGGTCGTACCACCATTCCAAGAGTCCCCCAGATGTCTCAGTCCATTCCAGAGGAACCTCTTTGCCCTGCACTGGCTCATCTTTCACGCCGAGGATCGACTCACACCACGGTGGCACGTGGGACAGCCCTGTGGGAAAGCCTCGAGGGAAAGCCTCGAGGGAAAACCACAGATCCTTTGATCCAAGCGACGGGAAGCGTGACATTGCTGCTACAGCCTGGAAGGAAAGTGCACGTGCATGCCCCCACACGAGACGAGGCCTGTCTCCCCTGGCGAGTCTCCAGAAGTACCCAAAGATCCATATCAGTCCCTGAGAGGAATCCTCGGTTCCGGCCCTGACTCCACACAAGGTTTTTGGCCCCGGTATCGACGGGAGAGCAATACCGAGGGGCCCCCTAGCAACACGCATAGGGACTGGCCTCTCCTGAGGCCAACAGGGCGGGTCCCTGAGGTCCCCGTCGTAACTCGAGAACACCTGCCGCAACTCGAGAAAATCCAGGAAGTTCTCCCTTCCAGGCGAGATGAGGCCTATTTCCGATGAGGCGTCTGGAGACTAATGACACCTAACCTCTGGAACTTCGAAAGGGTCTTTCACACCCTTGCTGCAACTCAAGAAGTTCACCGCCATACCCGTCTCCACTCGAGAGAAAGCACGATGGTCCCGCCCACATCCAGAGGAGCCCCGTTTCCCCCTCGTAGCTCGAGATGAGGGATCCTTTCCCTGCTTTCAACGGCAAAAAATTCCCGGCGTTCCCGTCGCATCTCAAGAGGAGGCACTCTCAACAGGAAAGGCGAGAGGAACTCCATGGTCGTACCACCATTCCAAGAGTCCCCCAGATGTCTCAGTCCATTCCAGAGGAACCTCTTTGCCCTGCACTGGCTCATCTTTCACGCCGAGGATCGACTCACACCACGGTGGCACGTGGGACAGCCCTGTGGGAAAGGCTCGAGGGAAAGCCTCGAGGGAAAACCACAGATCCTTTGATCCACGCGACGGGAAGCGTGACATTGCTGCTACAGCCTGGAAGGAAAGCGCACGTGCATGCCCCCACTCGAGACGAGGCCTGACTCCACTGGGGAGACTCCAGAAGTACCCAAAGATCCATGTCAGCCCCTGAGAGGAATCCTCGGTTCCGGCCCTGACTCCACACAAGCTTTTTGGCCCCGGTATCGACGGGAGAGGAATCCCGAGAGGCCCCCTAGCAACTCGCATGGGGACTGGCCTCTCCTGTGGCCACCAGGGCCGGTCCCTGAGGTCCCCGTCGTTACTCGAGAACACCTGCCGCAACTCGAGAAAATCCAGGAAGTTCTCCCTTCCAGGCGAGATGAGGCTTATTTCCGATGAGGCGTCTGGAGACTAATGACACCTAACCTCTGGAACTTCGAAAGGGTCTTTCACACCCTTGCTGCAACTCAAGAAGTTCACCACCATACCCGTCTCCACTCGAGAGGAAGCACGATGGTCCCGACCACATCCAGAGGAGCCCCGTTTCCCCCTCGTAGCTCGAGATGAGGGATCCTTTCCCTGCTTTCAACGGGAAAGAATTCCCTGCGTTCCCGTCGCATCTCAAGAGGAGGCACTCTCAACAGGAAAGGCGAGAGGAACTCCATGGTCGTACCACCATTCCAAGAGTCCCCCAGATGTCTCAGTCCATTCCAGAGGAAGCTCTTTGCCCTGCACTGGCTCATCTTTCACGCCGAGTATCGACTCACACCACGGTGGCACGTGGGACAGCCCTGTGGGAAAGCCTCGAGGGAAAACCACACATCATTTGATCCACGCGACGGGAAGCGTGACATTACTGCTACAGCCTGGAAGGAAAGTGCACGTGCATGCCCCCACTCGAGACGAGGCCTGACTCCCCTGGGGAGACTCCAGAAGTACCCAAAGATCCATGTCAGCCCCTGAGAGGAATTCTCGGTTCCGGCCCTGACTCCACACAAGCTTTTTGGCCCCGGTATCGACGGGAGAGGAATCCCGAGAGGCCCCCTAGCAACTCGCATGGGGACTGGCCTCTCCTGAGGCCACCAGGGCGGGTTCCTGAGGTCCCCGTCGAAACTCGAGAACACCTGCCGCAACTCGAGAAAATCCAGGAAGTTCTCCCTTCCAGGCGAGATGAGGCCTATTTCCGATGAGGCGTCTGGAGTCTAATGACACCTAACCTCTGGAACTTCGAAAGGGTCTTTCACACCCTTGCTGCAACTCAAGAAGTTCACCGCCATACCCGTCTCCACTCGAGAGGAAGCACGATGGTCCCGCCCACATCCAGAGGAGCCCCGTTTCGCCCTCGTAGCTCGAGATGAGGGATCCTTTCCCTGCTTTCAACGGGAAAGAATTCCCGGCGTTCCCGTCGCATCTCAAGAGGAGGCACTCTCAACAGGAAAGGCGAGAGGAACTCCATGGTCGTACCACCATTCCAAGAGTCCCCCAGATGTCTCAGTCCATTCCAGAGGAACATCTTTGCCCTGCACTGGCTCATCTTTCACGCCGAGGATCGACTCACACCACGGTGGCACGTGGGACAGCCCTGTGGGAAAGCCTCGAGGGAAAGCCTCGAGGGAAAACCACAGATCCTTTGATCCAAGCGACGGGAAGCGTGACATTGATGTTAAAGCCTGGAAGGAAAGCGCACGCGCATGCCCCCACTCGAGACGAGGCCTGACTCCCCTGGGGAGACTCCAGAAGTACCCAAAGATCCATGTCAGCCCCTGAGAGGAATCCTCGGTTCCGGCCCTGACTCCACACAAGGTTTTTGGCCCCGGTATCGACGGGAGAGGAATCCCGAGAGGCCCCCTAACAACTCGCATGGGGACTGGCCTCTCCTGAGGCCACCAGGGCGGGTCCCTGAGGTCCCCGTCGTAACTCGAGAACACCTGCCGCAAATCGAGAAAATCCAGGAAGTTCTCCCTTCCAGGCGAGATGAGGCCTATTTCCGATGAGGCGTCTGGAGACTAATGACACCTAACCTCTGGAACTTCGAAAGGGTCTTTCACACCCTTGCTGCAACTCAAGAAGTTCACCGCCATACCCGTGTCCACTCAAGAGGAAGCACGATGGTCCCGCCCACATCCAGAGGAGCCCCGTTTCCCCCTCGTAGCTCGAGATGAGGGATCCTTTCCCTGCTTTCAACGGGAAAGAATTCCCGGCGTTCCCGTCGCATCTCAAGAGGAGGCACTCTCAACAGGAAAGGCGAGAGGAACTCCATGGTCGTACCACCATTCCAAGAGTCCCCCAGATGTCTCAGTCCATTCCAGAGGAACCTCTTTGCCCTGCACTGGCTCATCTTTCACGCCGAGGATCGACTCACACCACGGTGGCACGTGGGACAGCCCTGTGGGAAAGGCTCGAGGGAAAGCCTCGAGGGAAAACCACAGATCCTTTGATCCACGCGACGGGAAGCGTGACATTGCTGCTACAGCCTGGAAGGAAAGCGCACGTGCATGCCCCCACTCGAGACGAGGCCTGACTCCACTGGGGAGACTCCAGAAGTACCCAAAGATCCATGTCAGCCCCTGAGAGGAATCCTCGGTTCCGGCCCTGACTCCACACAAGCTTTTTGGCCCCGGTATCGACGGGAGAGGAATCCCGAGAGGCCCCCTAGCAACTCGCATGGGGACTGGCCTCTCCTGTGGCCACCAGGGCCGGTCCCTGAGGTCCCCGTCGTTACTCGAGAACACCTGCCGCAACTCGAGAAAATCCGGGAAGTTCTCCCTTCCAGGCGAGATGAGGCTTATTTCCGATGAGGCGTCTGGAGACTAATGACACCTAACCTCTGGAACTTCGAAAGGGTCTTTCACACCCTTGCTGCAACACAAGAAGTTCACCACCATACCCGTCTCCACTCGAGAGGAAGCACGATGGTCCCGACCACATCCAGAGGAGCCCCGTTTCCCCCTCGTAGCTCGAGATGAGGGATCCTTTCCCTGCTTTCAACGGGAAAGAATTCCCTGCGTTCCCGTCGCATCTCAAGAGGAGGCACTCTCAACAGGAAAGGCGAGAGGAACTCCATGGTCGTACCACCATTCCAAGAGTCCCCCAGATGTCTCAGTCCATTCCAGAGGAAGCTCTTTGCCCTGCACTGGCTCATCTTTCACGCCGAGGATCGACTCACACAACGGTGGCACGTGGGACAGCCCTGTGGGAAAGCCTCGAGGGAAAACCACAGATCCTTTGATCCACGCGACGGGAAGCGTGACATTGCTGCTACAGCCTGGAAGGAAAGTGCACGTGCATGCCCCCACTCGAGACGAGGCCTGACTCCACTGGGGAGACTCCAGAAGTACCCAAAGATCCATGTCAGCCCCTGAGAGGAATCCTCGGTTCCGGCCCTGACTCCACACAAGGTTTTTGGCCCCGGTATCGACGGGAGAGGAATCCCGAGATGCCCCCTAGCAACTCGCATAGGGACTGGCTTCTCCTGAGGCCACCAGGGCGGGTCCCTGAGGTCCCCGTCGTAACTCGAGAACACCTGCCGCAACTCGAGAAAATCCAGGAAGTTCTCCCTTCCAGGCGAGATGAGGCCTATTTCCGATGAGGCGTCTGGAGACTAATGACACCTAACCTCTGGAACTTCGAAAGGGTCTTTCACAGCCTTGCTGCAACTCAAGAAGTTCACCACCATACCCGTCTCCACTAGAGAGGAAGCACGATGGTCCCGCCCACATCCAGAGGAGCCCCGTTTCCCCCTCGTAGCTCGAGATGAGGGATCCTTTCCCTGCTTTCAACGGGAAAGAATTCCCGGCGTTCCCGTCGCATCTCAAGAGGAGGCACTCTCAACAGGAAAGGCGAGAGGAACTCCATGGTCGTACCACCATTCCAAGAGTCCCCCAGATGTCTCAGTCCATTCCAGAGGAAACTCTTTTCCCTGCACTGGCTCATCTTTCACGCCGAGGATCGACTCACACCACGGTGGCACGTGGGACAGCCCTGTGGGAAAGCCTCGAGGGAAAGCCTCGAGGGAAAACCACAGATCCTTTGATCCACGCGACGGGAAGCGTGACATTGCTGCTACAGCCTGGAAGGAAAGCGCACGTGCATGCCCCCACTCGAGACGAGGCCTGACTCCCCTGGGGAGACTCCAGAAGTACCCAAAGATCCATGTTAGCCCCTGAGAGGAATCCTCGGTTCCGGCCCTGACTCCAAACAAGGTTTTTGGCCCCGGTATCAACGGGAGAGGAATCCCGAGAGGCCCCCTAGCAACTCGCCTAGGGACTGGCCTTTCCTGAGGCCACCAGGGCGGGTCCCTGAGGTCACCGTCTTAACTCGAGAACACCTGCCGCAACTCGAGAAAATCCAGGAAGTTCTCCCTTCCAGGCGAGATGAGGCCTATTTCCGATGAGGCCTCTGGAGACTAATGACACCTAACCTCTGGAACTTCGAAAGGGTCTTTCACACCCTTGCTGCAACTCAAGAAGTTCACCGCCATACCCGTCTCCACTAGAGAGGAAGCACGATGGTCCCGCCCACATCCAGAGGAGCCCCGTTTCCCCCTCGTAGCTCGAGATGAGGGATCCTTTCCCTGCTTTCAACGGGAAAGAATTCCCGGCGTTCCCGTCGCATCTCAAGAGGAGGCACTCTCAACAGGAAAGGCGAGAGGAACTCCATGGTCGTACCACCATTCCAAGAGTCCCCCAGATGTCTCAGTCCATTCCAGAGGAACCTCTTTGCCCTGCACTGGCTCATCTTTCACGCCGAGGATCAACTCACACCACGGTGGCACGTGGGACAGCCCTGTGGGAAAGCCTCGAGGGAAAGCCTCGAGGGAAAACCACATATCCTTTGATCCACGTGACGGGAAGCGTGACATTGCTGCTACAGCCTGAAAGGAAAGCGCACGTGCATGCCCCCACTCGAGACGAGGCCTGACTCCACTGGGGAGACTCCAGAAGTACCCAAAGATCCATGTCAGCCCCTGAGAGGAATCCTCGGTTCCGGCCCTGACTCCACACAAGCTTTTTGGCCCCGGTATCGACGGGAGAGGAATCCCGAGAGGCCCCCTAGCAACTCGCATGGGGACTGGCCTCTCCTGACGCCACCAGGGCGGGTCCCTGAGGTCCCCGTCGTAATTTGAGAACACCTGCCGCAACTCGAGAAAATCCAGGAAGTTCTCCCTTCCAGGCGAGATGAGGCCTATTTCCGATGAGGCGTCTGGAGTCTAATGACACCAAACCTCTGGAACTTCGAAAGGGTCTTTCACACCCTTGCTGCAAATCAAGAAGTTCACCGCCATACCCGCCGCCACTCGAGAGGAAGCACGATGGTCCCGCCCACATCCAGAGGAGCCCCGTTTCCCCCTCGTAGCTCGAGATGAGGGATCCTTTCCCTGGTTTCAACGGGAAAGAATTCCCGGCGTTCCCGTCGCATCTCAAGAGGAGGCACTCTCAACAGGAAAGGCGAGAGGAACTCCATGGTCGTACCACCATTCCAAGAGTCCCCCAGATGTCTCAGTCCATTCCAGAGGAACCTCTTTGCCCTGCACTGGCTCATCTTTCACGCCGAGGATCGACTCACAACACGGTGGCACTTGGGACAGCCCTGTGGGAAAGCCTCCAGGGAAAGCCTCGAGGGAAAACCACAGATCCTTTGATCCACGCGACGGGAAGCGTGACATTGCTGCTACAGCCTGGAAGGAAAGCGCACGTGCATGCCCCCACTCGAGACGAGGCCTGACTCCCCTGGGGAGACTCCAGAAGTACCCAAAGATCCATGTCAGCCCCTGAGAGGAATCCTCGGTTCCGGCCCTGACTCCACACAAGCTTTTTGGCCCCGGTATCGACGGGAGAGGAATCCCGAGAGGCCCCCTAGCAACTCGCATGGGGACTGGCCTCTCCTGAGGCCACCAGGGCGGGTCCCTGAGGTCCCCGTCGTAACTCGAGAACACCTGCCGCAACTCGAGAAAATCCAGGAAGTTCTCCCTTCCAGGCGAGATGAGGCCTATTTCCGATGAGGCCTCTGGAGACTAATGACACCAAACCTCTGGAACTTCGAAAGGGTCTTTCACACCCTTGCTGCAACTCAAGAAGTTCACCGCCATACCCGTCTCCACTCGAGAGGAAGCACGATGGTCCCGCCCACATCCAGAGGAGACCCGTTTCCCCCTCGTAGCTCGAGATGAGGGATCCTTTCCCTGCTTTCAACGGGAAAGTATTCCCGGCGTTCCCGTCGCATCTCAAGAGGAGGCACTCTCAACAGGAAAGGCGAGAGGAACTCCATGGTCGTACCACCATTCCAAGAGTCCCCCAGATGTCTCAGTCCATTCCAGAGGAACCTCTTTGCCCTGCACTGGCTCATCTTTCACGCCGAGGATCGACTCACAACACGGTGGCACGTGGGACAGCCCTGTGGGAAAGCCTCGAGGGATAGCCTCGAGGGAAAACCACAGATCCTTTGATCCACGCGACGGGAAGAGTGACATTGCTGCTACAGGCTGGAAGGAAAGCGCACGTGCATGCCCCCACTCGAGACGAGGCCTGACTCCCCTGGGGAGACTCCAGAAGTACCCAAAGATCCATGTCAGCCCCTGAGAGGAATCCTCGGTTCCGGCCCTGACTCCACACAAGGTTTTTGGCCCCAGTATCGACGGGAGAGGAATCCCGAGAGGCCCCCTAACAACTCGCATGGGGACTGGCCTCTCCTGAGGCCACCAGGGCGGGTCCCTGAGGTCCCCGTCGTAACTCGAGAACACCTGCCGCAACTCGAGAAAATCCAGGAAGTTCTCCCTTCCAGGCGAGATGAGGCCTATTTCCGATGAGGCGTCTGGAGACTAATGACACCTAACCTCTGGAACTTCGAAAGGGTCTTTCCCACCCTTGCTGCAACTCAAGAAGTTCAACGCCATACCCGTCTCCACTCGAGAGGAAGCACGATGGTCCCGCCCACATCCAGAGGAGCCCCGTTTCCCCCTCGTAGCTCGAGATGAGGGATCCTTTGCCTGCTTTCAACGGGAAAGAATTCCCGGCGTTCCCGTCGCATCTCAAGAGGAGGCACTCTCAACAGGAAAGGCGAGAGGAACTCCATGGTCGTACCACCATTCCAAGAGTCCCCCAGATGTCTCAGTCCATTCCAGAGGAAACTCTTTGCCCTGCACTGGCTCATTTTTCACGCCGAGAATCGACTCACACCACGGTGTCACGTGGGACAGCCCTGTGGGAAAGCCTCGAGGGAAAGCCTCGAGGGAAAACCGCAGATCCTTTGATCCACGCGACGGGAAGCGTGACATTGCTGCTACAGCCTGGAAGGAAAGTGCACGTGCATTCCCCCACACGAGACGAGGCCTGTCTCCCCTGGCGAGACTCCAGAAGTACCCAAAGATCCATATCAGTCCCTGAGAGGAATCCTCGGTTCCGGCCCTGACTCCACACAAGGTTTTTGGCCCCGGTATCGACGGGAGAGGAATCCCGACGGGCCCCCTAGCAACACGCATAGGGACTGGCCTCTCCTGAGGCCAACAGGGCGGGTCCCTGAGGTCCCCGTCGTAACTCGAGAACACCTGCCGCAACTCGAGAAAATCAAGGAAGTTCTCCCTTCCAGGCGAGATGAGGCCTATTTCCGATGAGGCGTCTGGAGACTAATGACACCTAACCTCTGGAACTTCGAAAGGGTCTTTCACACCCTTGCTGCAACTCAAGAAGTTCACCGCCATACCCGTCTCCACTCGAGAGAAAGCACGATGGTCCCGCCCACATCCAGAGGAGCCCCGTTTCCCCCTCGTAGCTCGAGATGAGGGATCCTTTCCCTGCTTTCAACGGGAAAAAATTCCCGGCGTTCCCGTCGCATCTCAAGAGGAGGCACTCTCAACAGGAAAGGCGAGAGGAACTCCATGGTCGTACCACCATTCCAAGAGTCCCCCAGATGTCTCAGTCCATTCCAGAGGAACCTCTTTGCCCTGCACTGGCTCATCTTTCACGCCGAGGATCGACTCACACCACGGTGGCACGTGGGACAGCCCTGTGGGAAAGCCTCGAGGGAAAACCACACATCATTTGATCCACGCGACGGGAAGCGTGACATTGCTGCTATAGCCTGGAAGGAAAGTGCACGTGCATGCCCCCACTCGAGACGAGGCCTGACTCCCCTGGGGAGACTCCAGAAGTACCCAAAGATCCATGTCAGCCCCTGAGAGGAATCCTCGGTTCCGGCCCTGACTCCACACAAGGTTTTTGGCCCCGGTATCGACGGGAGAGGAATCCCGAGAGGCCCCCTAGCAACTCGCATAGGGACTGGCCTGTCCTGAGGCCACCAGGGCGGGTCCCTGAGGTCCCCGTCGTAACTCGAGAACACCTGCCGCAACTCGAGAAAATCCAGGAAGTTCTCCCTTCCAGGCGAGATGAGGCCTATTTCCGATGAGGCGTCTGGAGACTAATGACACCTAACCTCTGGAACTTCGAAAGGGTCTTTCACAGCCTTGCTGAAACTCAAGAAGTTCACCACCATACCCGTCTCCACTAGAGAGGAAGCACGATGGTCCCGCCCACATCCAGAGGAGCCCCGTTTCCCCCTCGTAGCTCGAGATGAGGGATCCTTTCCCTGCTTTCAACGGGAAAGAATTCCCGGCGTTCCCGTCGCGTCTCAAGAGGAGGCACTCTCAACAGGAAAGGCGAGAGGAACTCCATGGTCGTACCACCATTCCAAGAGTCCCCCAGATGTCTCAGTCCATTCCAGAGGAACCTCTTTGCCCTGCACTGGCTCATCTTTCACGCCGAGGATCGACTCACACCACGGTGGCACGTGGGACAGCCCTGTGGGAAAGCCTCGAGGGAAAGCCTCGAGGGAAAACCACAGATCCTTTGATCCACGCGACGGGAAGCGTGACATTGCTGCTACAGCCTGGAAGGAAAGCGCACGTGCATGCCCCCACTCGAGACGAGGCCTGACTCCCCTGGGGAGACTCCAGAAGTACCCAAAGTTCCATGTCAGCCCCTGAGAGGAATCCTCGGTTCCGGCCCTGACTCCACACAAGGTTTTTGGCCCCGGTATCAACGGGAGAGGAATCCCGAGAGGCCCCCTAGCAACTCGCCTAGGGACTGGCCTTTCCTGAGGCCACCAGGGCGGGTCCCTGAGGTCCCCGTCGTAACTCGAGAACACCGGCCGCAACTCGAGAAAATCCAGGAAGTTCTCCCTTCCAGGCGAGATGAGGCCTATTTCCGATGAGGCCTCTGGAGACTAATGACACCTAACCTCTGGAACTTCGAAAGGGTCTTTCACACCCTTGCTGCAACTCTAGAAGTTCACCGCCATACCCGTCTCCACTAGAGAGGAAGCACGATGGTCCCGCCCACATCCAGAGGAGCCCCGTTTCCCCCTCGGTGCTCGAGATGAGGGATCCTTTCCCTGCTTTCAACGGGAAAGAATTCCCGGCGTTCCCGTCGCATCTCAAGAGGAGGCACTCTCAACAGGAAAGGCGAGAGGAACTCCATGGTCGTACCACCATTCCAAGAGTCCCCCAGATGTCTCAGTCCATTCCAGAGGAACCTCTTTGCCCTGCACTGGCTCATCTTTCACGCTGAGGATCGACTCACACCACGGTGGCACGTGGGACAGCCCTGTGGGAAAGCCTCGAGGGAAAGCCTGGAGGGAAAACCACAGATCCTTTGATCCACGCGACGGGAAGCGTGACATTGCTGCTACAGCCTGGAAGGAAAGCGCACGTGCATGCCCCCACTCGAGACGAGGCCTGACTCCCCTGGGGAGACTCCAGAAGTACCCAAAGATCCATGTCAGCCCCTGAGAGGAATCCTCGGTTCCGGCCCTGACTCCACACAAGCTTTTTGGCCCCGGTATCGACGTGAGAGGAATCCCGAGAGGCCCCCTAGCAACTCGCATGGGGACTGGCCTCTCCTGAGGCCACCAGGGCCGGTCCCTGAGGTCCCCGTCGTTACTCGAGAACACCTGCCGCAAATCGAGAAAATCCAGGAAGTTCTCCCTTCCAGGCGAGATGAGGCTTATTTCCGATGAGGCGTCTGGAGACTAATGACACCTAACCTCTGGAACTTCGAAAGGGTCTTTCACATCCTTGCTGCAACTCAAGAAGTTCACCACCATACCCGTCTCCACTCGAGAGGAAGCACGATGGTCCCGACCACATCCAGAGGAGCCCCGTTTCCCCCTCGTAGCTCGAGATGAGGGATCCTTTCCCTGCTTTCAACGGGAAAGAATTCCCTGCGTTCCCGTCGCATCTCAAGAGGAGGCACTCTCAACAGGAAAGGCGAGAGGAATTCCATGGTCGTACCACCATTCCAAGAGTCCCCCTGATGTCTCAGTCCATTCCAGAGGAAGCTCTTTGCCCTGCACTGGCTCATCTTTCACGCCGAGTATCGACTCACACCACGGTGGCACGTGGGACAGCCCTGTGGGAAAGCCTCGAGGGAAAACCACACATCATTTGATCCACGCGACGGGAAGCGTGACATTGCTGCTACAGCCTGGAAGGAAAGTGCACGTGCATGCCCCCACTCGAGACGAGGCCTGACTCCCCTGGGGAGACTCCAGAAGTACCCAAAGATCCATGTCAGCCCCTGAGAGGAATCCTCGGTTCCGGCCCTGACTCCACACAAGGTTTTTGGCTCCGGTATCGACGGGAGAGGAATCCCGAGAGGCCCCCTAGCAACTCGCATAGGGACTGGCTTCTCCTGAGGCCACCAGGGCGGGTCCCTGAGGTCCCCGTCGTAACTCGAGAACACCTGCCGCAACTCGAGAAAATCAAGGAAGTTCTCCCTTCCAAGCGAGATGAGGCCTATTTCCGATGAGGCGTCTGGAGACTAATGACACCTAACCTCTGGAACTTCGAAAGGGTCTTTCACAGCCTTGCTGCAACTCAAGAAGTTCACCACCATACCCGTCTCCACTAGAGAGGAAGCACGATGGTCCCGCCCACATCCAGAGGAGCCCCGTTTCCCCCTCGTAGCTCGAGATGAGGGATCCTTTCCCTGCTTTCAACGGGAAAGAATTCCCGGCGTTCCCGTCGCATCTCAAGAGGAGGCACTCTCAACAGGAAAGGCGAGAGGAACTCCATGGTCGTACCACCATTCCAAGAGTCCCCCAGATGTCTCAGTCCATTCCAGAGGAACCTCTTTGCCCTGCACTGGCTCATCTTTCACGCCGAGGATCAACTCACACCACGGTGGCACGTGGGACAGCCCTGTGGGAAAGCCTCGAGGGAAAGCCTCGAGGGAAAACCACATATCCTTTGATCCACGTGACGGGAAGCGTGACATTGCTGCTACAGCCTGAAAGGAAAGCGCACGTGCATGCCCCCACTCGAGACGAGGCCTGACTCCACTGGGGAGACTCCAGAAGTACCCAAAGATCCATGTCAGCCCCTGAGAGGAATCCTCGGTTCCGGCCCTGACTCCACACAACCTTTTTGGCCCCGGTAACGACGGGAGAGGAATCCCGAGAGGCCCCCTAGCAACTCGCATGGGGACTGGCCTCTCCTGAGGCCACCAGGGCGGGTTCCTGAGGTCCCCGTCGAAACTCGAGAACACCTGCCGCAACTCGAGAAAATCCAGGAAGTTCTCCCTTCCAGGCGAGATGAGGCCTATTTCCGATGAGGCGTCTGGAGTCTAATGACACCTAACCTCTGGAACTTCGAAAGGGTCTTTCACACCCTTGCTGCAACTCAAGAAGTTCACCGCCATACCCGTCTCCACTCGAGAGGAAGCACGATGGTCCCGCCCACATCCAGAGGAGCCCCGTTTCGCCCTCGTAGCTCGAGATGAGGGATCCTTTCCCTGCTTTCAACGGGAAAGAATTCCCGGCGTTCCCGTCGCATCTCAAGAGGAGGCACTCTCAACAGGAAAGGCGAGAGGAACTCCATGGTCGTACCACCATTCCAAGAGTCCCCCAGATGTCTCAGTCCATTCCAGAGGAACCTCTTTGCCCTGCACTGGCTCATCTTTCACGCCGAGGATCGACTCACACCACGGTGGCACGTGGGACAGCCCTGTGGGAAAGCCTCGAGGGAAAGCCTCGAGGGAAAACCACAGATCCTTTGATCCAAGCGACGGGAAGCGTGACATTGCTGCTACAGCCTGGAAGGAAAGTGCACGTGCATGCCCCCACACGAGACGAGGCCTGTCTCCCCTGGCGAGTCTCCAGAAGTACCCAAAGATCCATATCAGTCCCTGAGAGGAATCCTCGGTTCCGGCCCTGACTCCACACAAGGTTTTTGGCCCCGGTATCGACGGGAGAGGAATCCCGAGGGGCCCCCTAGCAACACGCATAGGGACTGGCCTCTCCTGAGGCCAACAGGGCGGGTCCCTGAGGTCCCCGTCGTAACTCGAGAACACCTGCCGCAACTCGAGAAAATCCAGGAAGTTCTCCCTTCCAGGCGAGATGAGGCCTATTTCCGATGAGGCGTCTGGAGACTAATGACACCTAACCTCTGGAACTTCGAAAGGGTCTTTCACACCCTTGCTGCAACTCAAGAAGTTCACCGCCATACCCGTCTCCACTCGAGAGAAAGCACGATGGTCCCGCCCACATCCAGAGGAGCCCCATTTCCCCCTCGTAGCTCGAGATGAGGGATCCTTTCCCTGCTTTCAACGGCAAAAAATTCCCGGCGTTCCCGTCGCATCTCAAGAGGAGGCACTCTCAACAGGAAAGGCGAGAGGAACTCCATGGTCGTACCACCATTCCAAGAGTCCCCCAGATGTCTCAGTCCATTCCAGAGGAACCTCTTTGCCCTGCACTGGCTCATCTTTCACGCCGAGGATCGACTCACACCACGGTGGCACGTGGGACAGCCCTGTGGGAAAGGCTCGAGGGAAAGCCTCGAGGGAAAACCACAGATCCTTTGATCCACGCGACGGGAAGCGTGACATTGCTGCTACAGCCTGGAAGGAAAGCGCACGTGCATGCCCCCACTCGAGACGAGGCCTGACTCCACTGGGGAGACTCCAGAAGTACCCAAAGATCCATGTCAGCCCCTGAGAGGAATCCTCGGTTCCGGCCCTGACTCCACACAAGCTTTTTGGCCCCGGTATCGACGGGAGAGGAATCCCGAGAGGCCCCCTAGCAACTCGCATGGGGACTGGCCTCTCCTGTGGCCACCAGGGCCGGTCCCTGAGGTCCCCGTCGTTACTCGAGAACACCTGCCGCAACTCGAGAAAATCCAGGAAGTTCTCCCTTCCAGGCGAGATGAGGCTTATTTCCGATGAGGCGTCTGGAGACTAATGACACCTAACCTCTGGAACTTCGAAAGGGTCTTTCACACCCTTGCTGCAACTCAAGAAGTTCACCACCATACCCGTCTCCACTCGAGAGGAAGCACGATGGTCCCGACCACATCCAGAGGAGCCCCGTTTCCCCCTCGTAGCTCGAGATGAGGGATCCTTTCCCTGCTTTCAACGGGAAAGAATTCCCTGCGTTCCCGTCGCATCTCAAGAGGAGGCACTCTCAACAGGAAAGGCGAGAGGAACTCCATGGTCGTACCACCATTCCAAGAGTCCCCCAGATGTCTCAGTCCATTCCAGAGGAAGCTCTTTGCCCTGCACTGGCTCATCTTTCACGCCGAGGATCGACTCACACCACGGTGGCACGTGGGACAGCCCTGTGGGAAAGCCTCGAGGGAAAACCACAGATCCTTTGATCCACGCGACGGGAAGCGTGACATTGCTGCTACAGCCTGGAAGGAAAGTGCACGTGCATGCCCCCACTCGAGACGAGGCCTGACTCCCCTGGGGAGACTCCAGAAGTACCCAAAGATACATGTCAGCCCCTGAGAGGAATCCTCGGTTCCGGCCCTGACTCCACACAAGGTTTTTGGCCCCGGTATCGACGGGAGAGGAATCCCGAGAGGCCCCCTAGCAACTCGCATAGGGACTGGCTTCTCCTGAGGCCACCAGGGCGGGTCCCTGAGGTCCCCGTCGTAACTCGAGAACACCTGCCGCAACTCGAGAAAATCCAGGAAGTTCTCCCTTCCAGGCGAGATGAGGCCTATTTCCGATGAGGCGTCTGGAGACTAATGACACCTAACCTCTGGAACTTCGAAAGGGTCTTTCACAGCCTTGCTGCAACTCAAGAAGTTCACCACCATACCCGTCTCCACTAGAGAGGAAGCACGATGGTCCCGCCCACATCCAGAGGAGCCCCGTTTCCCCCTCGTAGCTCGAGATGAGGGATCCTTTCCCTGCTTTCAACGGGAAAGAATTCCCGGCGTTCCCGTCGCATCTCAAGAGGAGGCACTCTCAACAGGAAAGGCGAGAGGAACTCCATGGTCGTACCACCATTCCAAGAGTCCCCCAGATGTCTCAGTCCATTCCAGAGGAACCTCTTTTCCCTGCACTGGCTCATCTTTCACGCCGAGGATCGACTCACACCACGGTGGCACGTGGGACAGCCCTGTGGGAAAGCCTCGAGGGAAAGCCTCGAGGGAAAACCACAGATCCTTTGATCCACGCGACGGGAAGCGTGACATTGCTGCTACAGCCTGGAAGGAAAGCGCACGTGCATGCCCCCACTCGAGACGAGGCCTGACTCCCCTGGGGAGACTCCAGAAGTACCCAAAGATCCATGTTAGCCCCTGAGAGGAATCCTCGGTTCCGGCCCTGACTTCACACAAGGTTTTTGGCCCCGGTATCGACGGGAGAGGAATCCCGAGAGGCCCCCTAGCAACTCGCCTAGGGACTGGCCTTTCCTGAGGCCACCAGGGCGGGTCCCTGAGGTCACCGTCTTAACTCGAGAACACCTGCCGCAACTAGAGAAAATCCAGGAAGTTCTCCCTTCCAGGCGAGATGAGGCCTATTTCCGATGAGGCCTCTGGAGACTAATGACTCCTAACCTCTGGAACTTCGAAAGGGTCTTTCACACCCTTGCTGCAACTCAAGAAGTTCACCGCCATACCCGTCTCCACTAGAGAGGAAGCACGATGGTCCCGCCCACATCCAGAGGAGCCCCGTTTCCCCCTCGTAGCTCGAGATGAGGGATCCTTTCCCTGCTTTCAACGGGAAAGAATTCCCGGCGTTCCCGTCGCATCTCAAGAGGAGGCACTCTCAACAGGAAAGGCGAGAGGAACTCCATGGTCGTACCACCATTCCAAGAGTCCCCCAGATGTCTCAGTCCATTCCAGAGGAACCTCTTTGCCCTGCACTGGCTCATCTTTCACGCCGAGGATCAACTCACACCACGGTGGCACGTGGGACAGCCCTGTGGGAAAGCCTCGAGGGAAAGCCTCGAGGGAAAACCACAGATCCTTTGATCCACGTGACGGGAAGCGTGACATTGCTGCTACAGCCTGAAAGGAAAGCGCACGTGCATGCCCCCACTCGAGACGAGGCCTGACTCCACTGGGGAGACTCCAGAAGTACCCAAAGATCCATGTCAGCCCCTGAGAGGAATCCTCGGTTCCGGCCCTGATTCCACACAAGCTTTTTGGCCCCGGTATCGACGGGAGAGGAATCCCGAGAGGCCCCCTAGCAACTCGCATGGGGACTGGCCTCTCCTGAGGCCACCAGGGCGGGTTCCTGAGGTCCCCGTCGAAACTCGAGAACACCTGCCGCAACTCGAGAAAATCCAGGAAGTTCTCCCTTCCAGGCGAGATGAGGCCTATTTCCGATGAGGCGTCTGGAGACTAATGACACCTAACCTCTGGAACTTTGAAAGGGTCTTTCACACCCTTGCTGCAACTCAAGAAGTTCACCGCCATACCCGTCTCCACTCGAGAGGAAGCACGATGGTCCCGCCCACATCCAGAGGAGCCCCGTTTCGCCCTCGTAGCTCGAGATGAGGGATCCTTTCCCTGCTTTCAACGGGAAAGAATTCCCGGCGTTCCCGTCGCATCTCAAGAGGAGGCACTCTCAACAGGAAAGGCGAGAGGAACTCCATGGTCGTACCACCATTCCAAGAGTCCCCCAGATGTCTCAGTCCATTCCAGAGGAACCTCTTTGCCCTGCACTGGCTCATCTTTCACGCCGAGGATCGACTCACACCACGGTGGCACGTGGGACAGCCCTGTGGGAAAGCCTCGAGGGAAAGCCTCGAGGGAAAACCACAGATCCTTTGATCCAAGCGACGGGAAGCGTGACATTGATGTTAAAGCCTGGAAGGAAAGCGCACGCGCATGCCCCCACTCGAGACGAGGCCTGACTCCCCTGGGGAGACTCCAGAAATACCCAAAGATCCATGTCAGCCCCTGAGAGGAATCCTCGGTTCCGGCCCAGACTCCACACAAGGTTTTTGGCCCCGGTATCGACGGGAGAGGAATCCCGAGAGGCCCCCTAACAACTCGCATGGGGACTGGCCTCTCCTGAGGCCACCAGGGCGGGTCCCTGAGGTCCCCGTCGTAACTCGAGAACACCTGCCGCAAATCGAGAAAATCCAGGAAGTTCTCCCTTCCAGGCGAGATGAGGCCTATTTCCGATGAGGCGTCTGGAGACTAATGACACCTAACCTCTGGAACTTCGAAAGGGTCTTTCACACCCTTGCTGCAACTCAAGAAGTTCACCGCCATACCCGTCTCCACTCGAGAGGAAGCACCATGGTCCCGCCCACATCCAGAGGAGCCCCGTTTACCCCTCGGAGTTCGAGATGAGGGATCCTTTCCCTGCTTTCAAGGGGAAAGAATTCCCGGCGTTCCCGTCGCATCTCAATAGGAGGCACTCTCAACAGGAAAGGCGAGAGAAACTCCATGGTCGTACCACCATTCCAAGAGTCCCCCAGATGTCTCAGTCCATTCCAGAGGAACCTCTTGGCCCTGCACTGGCTCATCTTTCACGCCGAGGATCGACTCACACCACGGTGGCACGTGGGACAGCCCTGTGGGAAAGCCTCGAGGGAAAGCCTCGAGGGAAAACCGCAGATCCTTTGATCCACGCGACGGGAAGCGTGACATTGCTGCTACAGCCTGGAAGGAAAGTGCACGTGCATGTCCCCACACGAGACGAGGCCTGTCTCCCCTGGCGAGTCTCCAGAAGTACCCAAAGATCCATATCAGTCCCTGAGAGGAATCCTCGGTTCCGGCCCTGACTCCACACAAGGTTTTTGGCCCCGGTATCGACGGGAGAGGAATCCCGAGGGGCCCCCTAGCAACACGCATAGGGACTGGCCTCTCCTGAGGCCAACAGGGCGGGTCCCTGAGGTCCCCGTCGTAACTCGAGAACACCTGCCGCAACTCGAGAAAATCCAGGAAGTTCTCCCTTCCAGGCGAGATGAGGCCTATTTCCGATGAGGCGTCTGGAGACTAATGACACCTAACCTCTGGAACTTCGAAAGGGTCTTTCACACCCTTGCTGCAACTCAAGAAGTTCACCGCCATACCCGTCTCCACTCGAGAGAAAGCACGATGGTCCCGCCCACATCCAGAGGAGCCCCGTTTCCCCCTCGTAGCTCGAGATGAGGGAACCTTTCCCTGCTTTCAACGGCAAAAAATTCCCGGCGTTCCCGTCGCATCTCAAGAGGAGGCACTCTCAACAGGAAAGGCGAGAGGAACTCCATGGTCGTACCACCATTCCAAGAGTCCCCCAGATGTCTCAGTCCATTCCAGAGGAACCTCTTTGCCCTGCACTGGCTCATCTTTCACGCCGAGGATCGACTCACACCTCGGTGGCACGTGGGACAGCCCTGTGGGAAAGGCTCGAGGGAAAGCCTCGAGGGAAAACCACAGATCCTTTGATCCACGCGACGGGAAGCGTGACATTGCTGCTACAGCCTGGAAGGAAAGCGCACGTGCATGCCCCCACTCGAGACGAGGCCTGACTCCACTGGGGAGACTCCAGAAGTACCCAAAGATCCATGTCAGCCCCTGAGAGGAATCCTCGGTTCCGGCCCTGACTCCACACAAGCTTTTTGGCCCCGGTATCGACGGGAGAGGAATCCCGAGAGGCCCCCTAGCAACTCGCATGGGGACTGGCCTCTCCTGTGGCCACCAGGGCCGGTCCCTGAGGTCCCCGTCGTTACTCGAGAACACCTGCCGCAACTCGAGAAAATCCAGGAAGTTCTCCCTTCCAGGCGAGATGAGGCTTATTTCCGATGAGGCGTCTGGAGACTAATGACACCTAACCTCTGGAACTTCGAAAGGGTCTTTCACACCCTTGCTGCAACTCAAGAAGTTCACCACCATACCCGTCTCCACTCGAGAGGAAGCACGATGGTCCCGACCACATCCAGAGGAGCCCCGTTTCCCCCTCGTAGCTCGAGATGAGGGATCCTTTCCCTGCTTTCAACGGGAAAGAATTCCCGGCGTTCCCGTCGCATCTCAAGAGGAGGCACTCTCAACAGGAAAGGCGAGAGGAACTCCATGGTCGTACCACCATTCCAAGAGTCCCCCAGATGTCTCAGTCCATTCCAGAGGAAGCTCTTTGCCCTGCACTGGCTCATCTTTCACGCCGAGGATCGACTCACACCACGGTGGCACGTGGGACAGCCCTGTGGGAAAGCCTCGAGGGAAAACCACAGATCCTTTGATCCACGCGACGGGAAGCGTGACATTGCTGCTACAGCCTGGAAGGAAAGTGCACGTGCATGCCCCCACTCGAGACGAGGCCTGACTCCCCTGGGGAGACTCCAGAAGTACCCAAAGATCCATGTCAGCCCCTGAGAGGAATCCTCGGTTCCGGCCCTGACTCCACACAAGGTTTTTGGCCCCGGTATCGACGGGAGAGGAATCCCGAGAGGCCCCCTAGCAACTCGCATAGGGACTGGCTTCTCCTGAGGCCACCAGGGCGGGTCCCTGAGGTCCCCGTCGTAACTCGAGAACACCTGCCGCAACTCGAGAAAATCCAGGAAGTTCTCCCTTCCAGGCGAGATGAGGCCTATTTCCGATGAGGCGTCTGGAGACTAATGACACCTAACCTCTGGAACTTCGAAAGGGTCTTTCACACCCTTGCTGCAACTCAAGAAGTTCACCGCCATACCCGTCTCCACTCGAGAGAAAGCACGATGGTCCCGCCCACATCCAGAGGAGCCCCGTTTCCCCCTCGTAGCTCGAGATGAGGGAACCTTTCCCTGCTTTCAACGGCAAAAAATTCCCGGCGTTCCCGTCGCATCTCAAGAGGAGGCACTCTCAACAGGAAAGGCGAGAGGAACTCCATGGTCGTACCACCATTCCAAGAGTCCCCCAGATGTCTCAGTCCATTCCAGAGGAACCTCTTTGCCCTGCACTGGCTCATCTTTCACGCCGAGGATCGACTCACACCTCGGTGGCACGTGGGACAGCCCTGTGGGAAAGGCTCGAGGGAAAGCCTCGAGGGAAAACCACAGATCCTTTGATCCACGCGACGGGAAGCGTGACATTGCTGCTACAGCCTGGAAGGAAAGCGCACGTGCATGCCCCCACTCGAGACGAGGCCTGACTCCACTGGGGAGACTCCAGAAGTACCCAAAGATCCATGTCAGCCCCTGAGAGGAATCCTCGGTTCCGGCCCTGACTCCACACAAGCTTTTTGGCCCCGGTATCGACGGGAGAGGAATCCCGAGAGGCCCCCTAGCAACTCGCATAGGGACTGGCTTCTCCTGAGGCCACCAGGGCGGGTCCCTGAGGTCCCCGTCGTAACTCGAGAACACCTGCCGCAACTCGAGAAAATCCAGGAAGTTCTCCCTTCCAGGCGAGATGAGGCCTATTTCCGATGAGGCGTCTGGAGACTAATGACACCTAACCTCTGGAACTTCGAAAGGGTCTTTCACAGCCTTGCTGCAACTCAAGAAGTTCACCACCATACCCGTCTCCACTAGAGAGGAAGCACGATGGTCCCGCCCACATCCAGAGGAGCCCCGGTTCCCCCTCGTATCTCGAGATGAGGGATCCTTTCCCTGCTTTCAACGGGAAAGAATTCCCGGCGTTCCCGTCGCATCTCAAGAGGAGGCACTCTCAACAGGAAAGACGAGAGGAACTCCATGGTCGTACCACCATTCCAAGAGTCCCCCAGATGTCTCAGTCCATTCCAGAGGAACCTCTTTGCCCTGCACTGGCTCATCTTTCACGCCGAGGATCGACTCACACCACGGTGGCACGTGGGACAGCCCTGTGGGAAAGCCTCGAGGGAAAGCCTCGAGGGAAAACCACAGATCCTTTGATCCACGCGACGGGAAGCGTGACATTGCTGCTACAGCCTGGAAGGAAAGCGCACGTGCATGCCCCCACTCGAGACGAGGCCTGACTCCCCTGGGGAGACTCCAGAAGTACCCAAAGATCCATGTCAGCCCCTGAGAGGAATCCTCGGTTCCGGCCCTGACTCCACACAAGCTTTTTGGCCCCGGTATCAACGGGAGAGGAATCCCGAGAGGCCCCCTAGCAACTCGCCTAGGGACTGGCCTTTCCTGAGGCCACCAGGGCGGGTCCCTGAGGTCCCCGTCGTAACTCGAGAACACCTGCCGCAACTCGAGAAAATCCAGGAAGTTCTCCCTTCCAGGCGAGATGAGGCCTATTTCCGATGAGGCCTCTGGAGACTAATGACACCTAACCTCTGGAACTTCGAAAGGGTCTTTCACACCCTTGCTGCAACTCAAGAAGTTCACCGCCATACCCGTCTCCACTAGAGAGGAAGCACGATGGTCCCGCCCACATCCAGAGGAGCCCCGTTTCCCCCTCGTAGCTCGAGATGAGGGATCCTTTCCCTGCTTTCAACGGGAAAGAATTCCCGGCGTTCCCGTCGCATCTCAAGAGGAGGCACTCTCAACAGGAAAGGCGAGAGGAACTCCATGGTCGTACCACCATTCCAAGAGTCCCCCAGATGTCTCAGTCCATTCCAGAGGAACCTCTTTGCCCTGCACTGGCTCATCTTTCACGCCGAGGATCGAATCACAACACGGTGGCACGTGGGACAGCCCTGTGGGAAAGCCTCGAGGGAAAGCCTCGAGGGAAAACCACAGATCCTTTGATCCACGCGACGGGAAGCGTGACATTGCTGCTACAGCCTGGAAGGAAAGCGCACATGCATGCCCCCACTCGAGACGAGGCCTGACTCCCCTGGGGAGACTCCAGAAGTACCCAAAGATCCATGTCAGCCCCTGAGAGGAATCCTCGGTTCCGGCCCTGACTCCACTCAAGGTTTTTGGCCCCGGTATCGACGGGAGAGGAATCCCGAGAGGCCCCCTAGCAACTCGCATGGGGACTGGCCTCTCCTGAGGCCACCAGGGCGGGTCCCTGAGTTCCCCGTCGTAACTTAAGAACACCTGCCACAACTCGAGAAAATCCAGGAAGTTCTCCCTTCCAGGCGAGATGAGGCCTATTTCCGATGAGGCGTCTGGAGACTAATGACACCTAACCTCTGGAACTTCGAAAGGGTCTTTCACAGCCTTGCTGCAACTCAAGAAGTTCACCACCATACCCGTCTCCACTAGAGAGGAAGCACGATGGTCCCGCCCACATCCAGAGGAGCCCCGGTTCCCCCTCGTATCTCGAGATGAGGGATCCTTTCCCTGCTTTCAACGGGAAAGAATTCCCGGCGTTCCCGTCGCATCTCAAGAGGAGGCACTCTCAACAGGAAAGACGAGAGGAACTCCATGGTCGTACCACCATTCCAAGAGTCCCCCAGATGTCTCAGTCCATTCCAGAGGAACCTCTTTGCCCTGCACTGGCTCATCTTTCACGCCGAGGATCGACTCACACCACGGTGGCACGTGGGACAGCCCTGTGGGAAAGCCTCGAGGGAAAGCCTCGAGGGAAAACCACAGATCCTTTGATCCACGCGACGGGAAGCGTGACATTGCTGCTACAGCCTGGAAGGAAAGCGCACGTGCATGCCCCCACTCGAGACGAGGCCTGACTCCCCTGGGGAGACTCCAGAAGTACCCAAAGATCCATGTCAGCCCCTGAGAGGAATCCTCGGTTCCGGCCCTGACTCCACACAAGCTTTTTGGCCCCGGTATCAACGGGAGAGGAATCCCGAGAGGCCCCCTAGCAACTCGCCTAGGGACTGGCCTTTCCTGAGGCCACCAGGGCGGGTCCCTGAGGTCCCCGTCGTAACTCGAGAACACCTGCCGCAACTCGAGAAAATCCAGGAAGTTCTCCCTTCCAGGCGAGATGAGGCCTATTTCCGATGAGGCCTCTGGAGACTAATGACACCTAACCTCTGGAACTTCGAAAGGGTCTTTCACACCCTTGGTGCAACTCAAGAAGTTCACCGCCATACCCGTCTCCACTCGAGAGGAAGCACGATGGTCCCGCCCACATCCAGAGGAGCCCCGTTTCCCCCTCGTAGCTCGAGATGAGGGATCCTTTCCCTGCTTTCAACGGGAAAGAATTCCCGGCGTTCCCGTCGCATCTCAAGAGGAGGCACTCTCAACAGGAAAGGCGAGAGGAACTCCATGGTCGTACCACCATTCCAAGAGTCCCCCAGATGTCTCAGTCCATTCCAGAGGAACCTCTTTGCCCTGCACTGGCTCATCTTTCACGCCGAGGATCGACTCACACCACGGTGGCACGTGGGACAGCCCTGAGGGAAAGCCTCGAGGGAAAACCACAGATCCTTTGATCCACGTGACGGGAAGCGTGACATTGCTGCTACAGCCTGGAAGGAAAGCGCACGTGCATGCCCCCACTCGAGACGAGGCCTGACTCCCCTGGGGAGACTCCAGAAGTACCCAAAGATCCATGTCAGCCCCTGAGAGGAATCCTCGGTTCCGGCCCTGACTCCACTCAAGGTTTTTGGCCCCGGTATCGACGGGAGAGGAATCCAGAGAGGCCCCCTAGCAACTCGCATGGGGACTGGCCTCTCCTGAGGCCACCAGGGCGGGTCCCTGAGTTCCCCGTCGTAACTTAAGAACACCTGCCACAACTCGAGAAAATCCAGGAAGTTCTCCCTTCCAGGCGAGATGAGGCCTATTTCCGATGAGGCGTCTGGAGACTAATGACACCTAACCTCTGGAACTTCGAAAGGGTCTTTCACAGCCTTGCTGCAACTCAAGAAGTTCACCACCATACCCGTCTCCACTAGAGAGGAAGCACGATGGTCCCGCCCACATCCAGAGGAGCCCCGGTTCCCCCTCGTATCTCGAGATGAGGGATCCTTTCCCTGCTTTCAACGGGAAAGAATTCCCGGCGTTCCCGTCGCATCTCAAGAGGAGGTACTCTCAACAGGAAAGACGAGAGGAACTCCATGGTCGTACCACCATTCCAAGAGTCCCCCAGATGTCTCAGTCCATTCCAGAGGAACCTCTTTGCCCTGCACTGGCTCATCTTTCACGCCGAGGATCGACTCACACCACGGTGGCACGTGGGACAGCCCTGTGGGAAAGCCTCGAGGGAAAGCCTCGAGGGAAAACCACAGATCCTTTGATCCACGCGACGGGAAGCGTGACATTGCTGCTACAGCCTGGAAGGAAAGCGCACGTGCATGCCCCCACTCGAGACGAGGCCTGACTCCCCTGGGGAGACTCCAGAAGTACCCAAAGATCCATGTCAGCCCCTGAGAGGAATCCTCGGTTCCGGCCCTGACTCCACACAAGCTTTTTGGCCCCGGTATCAACGGGAGAGGAATCCCGAGAGGCCCCCTAGCAACTCGCCTAGGGACTGGCCTTTCCTGAGGCCACCAGGGCGGGTCCCTGAGGTCCCCGTCGTAACTCGAGAACACCTGCCGCAACTCGAGAAAATCCAGGAAGTTCTCCCTTCCAGGCGAGATGAGGCCTATTTCCGATGAGGCCTCTGGAGACTAATGACACCTAACCTCTGGAACTTCGAAAGGGTCTTTCACACCCTTGCTGCAACTCAAGAAGTTCACCGCCATACCCGTCTCCACTAGAGAGGAAGCACGATGGTCCCGCCCACATCCAGAGGAGCCCCGTTTCCCCCTCGTAGCTCGAGATGAGGGATCCTTTCCCTGCTTTCAACGGGAAAGAATTCCCGGCGTTCCCGTCGCATCTCAAGAGGAGGCACTCTCAACAGGAAAGGCGAGAGGAACTCCATGGTCGTACCACCATTCCAAGAGTCCCCCAGATGTCTCAGTCCATTCCAGAGGAACCTCTTTGCCCTGCACTGGCTCATCTTTCACGCCGAGGATCGACTCACACCACGGTGGCACGTGGGACAGCCCTGTGGGAAAGCCTCGAGGGAAAGCCTCGAGGGAAAACCACAGATCCTTTGATCCAAGTGACGGGAAGCGTGACATTGCTGCTAAAGCCTGGAAGGAAAGCGCACGCGCATTCCCCCACTCGAGACGAGGCCTGAGTCCCCTGGGGAGACTCCAGAAGTACCCAAAGATCCATGTCAGCCCCTGAGAGGAATCCTCGGTTCCGGCCCTGACTCCACACAAGGTTTTTGGCCCCGGTATCGACGGGAGAGGAATCCCGAGAGGCCCCCTAACAACTCGCATGGGGACTGGCCTCTCCTGAGGCCACCAGGGCGGGTCCCTGAGGTCCCCGTCGTAACTCGAGAACACCTGCCCCAAATCGAGAAAATCCAGGAAGTTCTCCCTTCCAGGCGAGATGAGGCCTATTTCCGATGAGGCGTCTGGAGACTAATGACACCTAACCTCTGGAACTTCGAAAGGGTCTTTCACAACCTTTCTGCAACTCAAGAAGTTCACCGCCATACCCGTGTCCACTCAAGAGGAAGCACGATGGTCCTGCCCACATCCAGAGGAGCCCCGTTTCCCCCTCGTAGCTCGAGATGAGGGATCCTTTCCCTGCTTTCAACGGGAAAGAATTCCCGGCGTTCCCGTCGCATCTCAAGAGGAGGCACTCTCAACAGGAAAGGCGAGAGGAACTCCATGGTCGTACCACCATTCCAAGAGTCCCCCAGATGTCTCAGTCCATTCCAGAGGAACCTCTTTGCCCTGCACTGGCGCATTTTTCACGCCGAGAATCGACTCACACCACGGTGTCACGTGGGACAGCCCTGTGGGAAAGCCTCGAGGGAAAGCCTCGAGGGAAAACCGCAGATCCTTTGATCCACGCGACGGGAAGCGTGACATTGCTGCTACAGCCTGGAAGGAAAGTGCACGTGCATGCCCCCACACGAGACGAGGCCTGTCTCCCCTGGCGAGACTCCAGAAGTACCCAAAGATCCATATCAGCCCCTGAGAGGAATCCTCGGTTCCGGCCCTGACTCCACACAAGGTTTTTGGCCCCGGTATCGACGGGAGAGGAATCCCGAGAGGCCCCCTAACAACTCGCATGGGGACTGGCCTCTCCTGAGGCCACCAGGGCGGGTCCCTGAGGTCCCCGTCGTAACTCGAGAACACCTGCCCCAAATCGTGAAAATCCAGGAAGTTCTCCCTTCCAGGCGAGATGAGGCCTATTTCCGATGAGGCGTCTGGAGACTAATGACACCTAACCTCTGGAACTTCGAAAGGGTCTTTCACAACCTTGCTGCAACTCAAGAAGTTCACCGCCATACCCGTGTCCACTCAAGAGGAAGCACGATGGTCCCGCCCACATCCAGAGGAGCCCCGTTTCCCCCTCGTAGCTCGAGATGAGGGATCCTTTCCCTGCTTTCAACGGGAAAGAATTCCCGGCGTTCCCGTCGCATCTCAAGAGGAGGCACTCTCAACAGGAAAGGCGAGAGGAACTCCATGGTCGTACCACCTTTCCAAGAGTCCCCCAGATGTCTCAGTCCATTCCAGAGGAACCTCTTTGCCCTGCACTGGCTCATTTTTCACGCCGAGAATCGACTCACACCACGGTGTCACGTGGGACAGCCCTGTGGGAAAGCCTCGAGGGAAAGCCTCGAGGGAAAACCGCAGATCCTTTGATCCACGCGACGGGAAGCGTGACATTGCTGCTACAGCCTGGAAGGAAAGTGCACGTGCATGCCCCCACACGAGACGAGGCCTGTCTCCCCTGGCGAGACTCCAGAAGTACCCAAAGATCCATGTCAGCCCCTGAGAGGAATCCTCGGTTCCGGCCCTGACTCCACACAAGGTTTTTGGCCCCGGTATCGACGGGAGAGGAATCCCGAGGGGCCCCCTAGCAACACGCATAGGGACTGGCCTCTCCTGAGGCCAACAGGGCGGGTCCCTGAGGTCCCCGTCGTAACTCGAGAACACCTGCCGCAACTCGAGAAAATCAAGGAAGTTCTCCCTTCCAGGCGAGATGAGGCCTATTTCCGATGAGGCGTCTGGAGACTAATGACACCTAACCTCTGGAACTTCGAAAGGGTCTTTCACACCCTTGCTGCAACTCAAGAAGTTCACCGCCATACCCGTCTCCACTCGAGAGGAAGCACGATGGTCCCGCCCACATCCAGAGGAGCCCCGTTTCCCCCTCGTAGCTCGAGATGAGGGATCCTTTCCCTGCTTTAAACGGGAAAGAATTCCCGGCGTTCCCGTCGCATCTCAAGAGGAGGCACGCTCAACAGGAAAGGCGAGAGGAACTCCATGGTCGTACCACCATTCCAAGAGTCCCCCAGATGTCTCAGTCCATTCCAGAGGAACCTCTTTGCCCTGCACTGGCTCATCTTTCACGCCGAGGATCGACTCACACCACGGTGGCACGTGGGACAGCCCTGTGGGAAAGCCTCGAGGGAAAACCACACATCATTTGATCCACGCGACGGGAAGCGTGACATTGCTGCTATAGCCTGGAAGGAAAGTGCACGTGCATGCCCCCACTCGAGACGAGGCCTGACTCCCCTGGGGAGACTCCAGAAGTACCCAAAGATCCATGTCAGCCCCTGAGAGGAATCCTCGGTTCCGGCCCTGACTCCACACAAGGTTTTTGGCCCCGGTATCGACGGGAGAGGAATCCCGAGAGGCCCCCTAGCAACTCGCATAGGGACTGGCCTCTCCTGAGGCCACCAGGGCGGGTCCCTGAGGTCCCCGTCGTAACTCGAGAACACCTGCCGCAACTCGAGAAAATCCAGGAAGTTCTCCCTTCCAGGCGAGATGAGGCCTATTTCCGATGAGGCCTCTGGAGACTAATGACACCTAACCTCTGGAACTTCGAAAGGGTCTTTCACACCCTTGCTGCAACTCAAGAAGTTCACCGCCATACCCGTCTCCACTAGAGAGGAAGCACGATGGTCCCGCCCACATCCAGAGGAGCCCCGTTTCCCCCTCGTAGCTCGAGATGAGGGATCCTTTCCCTGCTTTAAACGGGAAAGAATTCCCGGCGTTCCCGTCGCATCTCAAGAGGAGGCACTCTCAACAGGAAAGGCGAGAGGAACTCCATGGTCGTACCACCATTCCAAGAGTCCCCCAGATGTCTCAGTCCATTCCAGAGGAACCTCTTTGCCCTGCACTGGCTCATCTTTCACGCCGAGGATCGACTCACACCACGGTGGCACGTGGGACAGCCCTGTGGGAAAGCCTCGAGGGAAAGCCTCGAGGGAAAACCACAGATCCTTTGATCCACGCGACGGGAAGCGTGACATTGCTACTACAGCCTGGAAGGAAAGCGCACGTGCATGCCCCCACTCGAGACGAGGTCTGACTCCACTGGGGAGACTCCAGAAGTACCCAAAGATGCATGTCAGCCCCTGAGAGGAATCCTCGGTTCCGGCCCTGACTCCACACAAGGTTTTTGGCCCCGGTATCGACGGGAGAGGAATCCCGAGAGGCCCCCTAGCAACTCGCATGGGGACTGGCCTCTCCTGAGGCCACCAGGGCGGGTCCCTGAGGTCCCCGTCGTAACTCGAGAACACCTGCCGCAACTCGAGAAAATCCAGGAAGTTCTCCCTTCCAGGCGAGATGAGGCCTATTTCCGATGAGGCGTCTGGAGACTAATGACACCAAACCTCTGGAACTTCGAAAGGGTCTTTCACACCCTTGCTGCAACTCAAGAAGTTCACCGACATACCCGTCTCCACTCGAGAGGAAGCACGATGGTCCCGCCCACATCCAGAGGAGCCCCGTTTCCCCCTCGTAGCTCGAGATGAGGAATCCTTTCCCTGCTTTCAACGGGAAAGAATTCCCGGCGTTCCCGTCGCATCTCAAGAGGAGGCACTCTCAACAGGAAAGGCGAGAGGAACTCCATGGTCGTACCACCATTCCAAGAGTCCCCCAGATGTCTCAGTCCATTTCAGAGGAACCTCTTTGCCCTGCACTGGCTCATCTTTCACGCCGAGGATCGAATCACAACACGGTGGCACGTGGGACAGCCCTGTGGGAAAGCCTCGAGGGAAAGCCTCGAGGGAAAACCACAGATCCTTTGATCCACGCGACGGGAAGCGTGACATTGCTGCTACAGCCTGGAAGGAAAGCGCACATGCATGCCCCCACTCGAGACGAGGCCTGACTCCCCTGGGGAGACTCCAGAAGTACCCAAAGATCCATGTCAGCCCCTGAGAAGAATCCTCGGTTCCGGCCCTGACTCCACACAAGCTTTTTGGCCCCGGTATCGACGGGAGAGGAATCCCGAGAGACCCCCTAGCAACTCGCATGGGGACTGGCCTCTCCAGAGGCCACCAGGGCGGGTCCCTGAGGTCCCCGTCGTAACTCGAGAACACCTGCCGCAACTCGAGAAAATCCAGGAAGTTCTCCCTTCCAGGCGACATGAGGCCTATTTCCGATGAGGCCTCTGGAGACTATTGACACCAAACCTCTGGAACTTCGAAAGGGTCTTTCACACCCTTGCTGCAACTCAAGAAGTTCACCGCCATACCCGTCTCCACTCGAGAGGAAGCACGATGGTCCCGCCCACATCCAGAGGAGCCCCGTTTCCCCCTCGTAGCTCGAGATGAGGGATCCTTTCCCTGGTTTCAACGGGAAAGAATTCCCGGCGTTCCCGTCGAATCTCAAGAGGAGGCACTCTCAACAGGAAAGGCGAGAGGAACTCCATGGTCGTACCACCATTCCAAGAGTCCCCCAGATGTCTCAGTCCATTCCAGAGGAACCTCTTTGCCCTGCACTGGCTCATCTTTCACGCCGAGGATCGACTCACACCACGGTGGCACGTGGGACAGCCCTGTGGGAAAGCCTCGAGGGAAAGCCTCGAGGGAAAACCACAGATCCTTTGATCCACGCGACGGGAAGCGTGACATTGCTGCTACAGCCTGGAAGGAAAGCGCACGTGCATGCCCCCACTCGAGACGAGGCCTGACTCCCCTGGGGAGATTCCAGAAGTACCCAAAGATCCATGTCAGCCCCTGAGAGGAATCCTCGGTTCCGGCCCTGACTCCACCCAAGCTTTTTGGCCCCGGTATCGACGGGAGAGGAATCCCGAGAGGCCCCCTAGCAACTCGCATGGGGACTGGCCTCTCCTGAGGCCACCAGGGCCGGTCCCTGAGGTCCCCGTCGTTACTCGAGAACACCTGCCACAACTCGAGAAAATCCAGGAAGTTCTCCCTTCCAGGCGAGATGAGGCTTATTTCCGATGAGGCGTCTGGAGACTAATGACACCTAACCTCTGGAACTTCGAAAGGGTCTTTCACACCCTTGCTGCAACTCAAGAAGTTCACCACCATACCCGTCTCCACTCGAGAGGAAGCACGATGGTCCCGACCACATCCAAAGGAGCCCAGTTTCCCCCTCGTAGCTCGAGATGAGGGATCCTTTCCCTGCTTTCAACGGGAAAGAATTCCCTGCGTTCCCATCGCATCTCAAGAGGAAGCACTCTCAACAGGAAAGGCGAGAGGAACTCCATGGTCGTACCACCATTCCAAGAGTCCCCCAGATGTCTCAGTCCATTCCAGAGGAAGCTCTTTGCCCTGCACTGGCTCATCTTTCACGCCGAGGATCGACTCACACCACGGTGGCACGTGGGACAGCCCTGTGGGAAAGCCTCGAGGGAAAGCCTCGAGGGAAAACCACAGATCCTTTGATCCACGTGACGGGAAGCGTGACATTGCTGCTACAGCCTGGAAGGAAAGCGCACGTGCATGCCCCCACTCGAGACGAGGCCTGACTCCCCTGGGGAGACTCCAGAAGTACCCAAAGATCCATGTCAGCCCCTGAGAGGAATCCTCGGTTCCGGCCCTGACTCCACTCAAGGTTTTTGGCCCCGGTATCGACGGGAGAGGAATCCCGAGAGGCCCCCTAGCAACTCGCATGGGGACTGGCCTCTCCTGAGGCCACCAGGGCGGGTCCCTGAGTTCCCCGTCGTAACTTAAGAACACCTGCCGCAACTCGAGAAAATCCAGGAAGTTCTCCCTTCCAGGCGAGATGAGGCCTATTTCCGATGAGGCGTCTGGAGACTAATGACACCTAACCTCTGGAACTTCGAAAGGGTCTTTCACAGCCTTGCTGCAACTCAAGAAGTTCACCACCATACCCGTCTCCACTAGAGAGGAAGCACGATGGTCCCGCCCACATCCAGAGGAGCCCCGTTTCCCCCTCGTAGCTCGAGATGAGGGATCCTTTCCCTGCTTTCAACGGGATAGAATTCCCGGCGTTCCCGTCGCATCTCAAGAGGAGGCACTCTCAACAGGAAAGGCGAGAGGAACTCCATGGTCGTATCACCATTCCAAGAGTCCCCCAGATGTCTCAGTCCATTCCAGAGGAGCCTCTTTGCCCTGCACTGGCTCATCTTTCACGCCGAGGATCGACTCACACCACGGTGGCACGTGGGACAGCCCTGTGGGAAAGCCTCGAGGGAAAGCCTCGAGGGAAAACCACAGATCCTTTGATCCACGTGACGGGAAGCGTGACATTGCTGCTACAGCCTGGAAGGAAAGCGCACGTGCATGCCCCCACTCGAGACGAGGCCTGACTCCCCTGGGGAGACTCCAGAAGTACCCAAAGATCCATGTCAGCCCCTGAGAGGAATCCTCGGTTCCGGCCCTGACTCCACACAAGGTTTTTGGCCCCGGTATCAACGGGAGAGGAATCCCGAGAGGGCCCCTAGCAACTAGCCTAGGGACTGGCCTTTCCTGAGGCCACCAAGGCGGGTCCCTGAGGTCTCCGTCGTGACTCGAGAACACCTGCCGCAACTCGAGAAAATCCAGGAAGTTCTCCCTTCCAGGCGAGATGAGGCCTATTTCCGATGAGGCCTCTGGAGACTAATGACACCTAACCTCTGGAACTTCGAAAGGGTCTTTCACACCCTTGCTGCAACTCAAGAAGTTCACCGCCATACCCGTCTCCACTAGAGAGGAAGCACGATGGTCCCGCCCACATCCAGAGGAGCCCCGTTTCCCCCTCGTAGCTCGAGATGAGGGATCCTTTCCCTGCTTTCAACGGGAAAGAATTCCCTGCGTTCCCGTCGCATCTCAAGAGGAGGCACTCTCAACAGGAAAGGCGAGAGGAACTCCATGGTCGTACCACCATTCCAAGAGTCCCCCAGATGTCTCAGTCCATTCCAGAGGAACCTCTTTGCCCTGCACTGGCTCATCTTTCACGCCGAGGATCGACTCACACCACGGTGGCACGTGGGACAGCCCTGTGGGAAAGCCTCGAGGGAAAACCACACATCATTTGATCCACGCGACGGGAAGCGTGACATTGCTGCTACAGCCTGGAAGGAAAGTGCACGTGCATGCCCCCACTCGAGACGAGGCCTGACTCCCCTGGGGAGACTCCAGAAGTACCCAAAGATCCATGTCAGCCCCTGAGAGGAATCCTCGGTTCCGGCCCTGACTCCACACAAGGTTTTTGGCCCCGGTATCGACGGGAGAGGAATCCCGAGAGGCCCCCTAGCAACTCGCATAGGGACTGGCTTCTCCTGAGGCCACCAGGGCGGGTCCCTGAGGTCCCCGTCGTAACTCGAGAACACCTGCCGCAACTCGAGAAAATCCAGGAAGTTCTCCCTTCCAGGCGAGATGAGGCCTATTTCCGATGAGGCGTCTGGAGACTAATGACACCTAACCTCTGGAACTTCGAAAGGGTCTTTCACAGCCTTGCTGCAACTCAAGAAGTTCACCACCATACCCGTCTCCACTAGAGAGGAAGCACGATGGTCCGCCCACATCCAGAGGAGCCCTGTTTCCCCCTCGTAGCTCGAGATGAGGGATCCTTTCCCTGATTTCAACGGGAAAGAATTCCCGGCGTTCCCGTCGCATCTCAAGAGGAGGCACTCTCAACAGGAAAGGCGAGAGGAACTCCATGGTCGTACCACCATTCCAAGAGTCCCCCAGATGTCTCAGTCCATTCCAGAGGAACCTCTTTGCCCTGCACTGGCTCATCTTTCACGCCGAGGATCGACTCACACAACGGTGGCACGTGGGACAGCCCTGTGGGAAAGCCTCGAGGGAAAGCCTTGAGGGAAAACCACAGATCCTTTGATCCACGCGACGGGAAGCGTGACATTGCTGCTACAGCCTGGAAGGAAAGCGCACGTGCATGCCCCCACTCGAGACGAGGCCTGACTCCCCTGGGGAGACTCCAGAAGTACCCAAAGATCCATGTCAGCCCCTGAGAGGAATCCTCGGTTCCGGCCCTGACTCCACACAAGGTTTTTGGCCCCGGTATCAACGGGAGAGGAATCCCGAGAGGCCCCCTAGCAACTCGCCTAGGGACTGGCCTTTCCTGAGGCCACCAGGGCGGGTCCCTGAGGTCCCCGTCGTAACTCGAGAACACCTGCCGCAACTCGAGAAAATCCAGGAAGTTCTCCCTTCCAGGCGAGATGAGGCCTATTTCCGATGAGGCCTCTGGAGACTAATGACACCTAACCTCTGGAACTTCGAAAGGGTCTTTCACACCCTTGCTGCAACTCAAGAAGTTCACCGCCATACCCGTCTCCACTAGAGAGGAAGCACGATGGTCCCGCCCACATCCAGAGGAGCCCCGTTTCCCCCTCGTAGCTCGAGATGAGGGATCCTTTCCCTGCTTTCAACGGGAAAGAATTCCCGGCGTTCCCGTCGCATCTCAAGAGGAGGCACTCTCAACAGGAAAGGCGAGAGGAACTCCATGGTCGTACCACCATTCCAAGAGTCCCCCAGATGTCTCAGTCCATTCCAGAGGAACCTCTTTGCCCTGCACTGGCTCATTTTTCACGCCGAGAATCGACTCACACCACGGTGTCACGTGGGACAGCCCTGTGGGAAAGCCTCGAGGGAAAGCCTCGAGCGAAAACCGCAGATCCTTTTATCCACGCGACGGGAAGCATGACATTGCTGCTACAGCCTGGAAGGAAAGTGCACGTGCATGCCCCCACACGAGACGAGGCCTGTCTCCCCTGGCGAGTCTCCAGAAGTACCCAAAGATCCATATCAGTCCCTGAGAGGAATCCTCGGTTCCGGCCCTGACTCCACACAAGGTTTTTGGCCCCGGTATCGACGGGAGAGGAATCCCGAGGGGCCCCCTAGCAACACGCATAGGGACTGGCCTCTCCTGAGGCCAACAGGGCGGGTCCCTGAGGTCCCCGTCGTAACTCGAGAACACCTGCCGCAACTCGAGAAAATCAAGGAAGTTCTCCCTTCCAGGCGAGATGAGGCCTATTTCCGATGAGGCGTCTGGAGACTAATGAGACCTACCTCTGGAAATTCGAAAGGGTCTTTCACACCCTTGCTGCAACTCAAGAAGTTCACCGCCATACCCGTCTCCACTCGAGAGAAAGCACGATGGTCCCGCCCACATCCAGAGGAGCCCCGTTTCCCCCTCGTAGCTCGAGATGAAGGATCCTTTCCCTGCTTTCAACGGCAAAAAATTCCCGCCGTTCCCGTCGCATCTCAAGAGGAGGCACTCTCAACAGGAAAGGCGAGAGGAACTCCATGGTCGTACCACCATTCCAAGAGTCCCCCAGATGTCTCAGTCCATTCCAGAGGAACCTCTTTGCCCTGCACTGGCTCATCTTTCACGCCGAGGATCGACTCACACCACGGTGGCACGTGGGACAGCCCAGTGGGAAAGCCTCGAGGGAAAACCACACATCATTTGATCCACGCGACGGGAAGCGTGACATTGCTGCTACAGCCTGGAAGGAAAGTGCACGTGCATGCCTCCACTCGAGACGAGGCCTGACTCCCCTGGGGAGACTCCAGAAGTACCCAAAGATCCATGTCAGCCCCTGAGAGGAATCCTCGGTTCCGGCCCTGACTCCACACAAGGTTTTTGGCCCCGGTATCGACGGGAGAGGAATCCCGAGAGGCCCCCTAGCAACTCGCATAGGGACTGGCCTCTCCTGAGGCCACCAGGGCGGGTCCCTGAGGTCCCCGTCGTAACTCGAGAACACCTGCCGCAACTCGAGAAAATCCAGGAAGTTCTCCCATCCAGGCGAAATGAGGCCTATTTCCGATGAGGCGTCTGGAGACTAATGACACCTTACCTCTGGAACTTCGAAAGGGTCTTTCACAGCCTTGCTGCAACTCAAGAAGTTCACCACCATACCCGTCTCCACTAGAGAGGAAGCACGATGGTCCCGCCCACATCCAGAGGAGCCCCGTTTCCCCCTCGTAGCTCGAGATGAGGGATTCTTTCCCTGCTTTCAACGGGAAAGAATTCCCGGCGTTCCCGTCGCATCTCAAGAGGAGGCACTCTCAACAGGAAAGGCGAGAGGAACTCCATGGTCGTACCACCATTCCAAGAGTCCCCCAGATGTCTCAGTCCATTCCAGAGGAACCTCTTTGCCCTGCACTGGCTCATCTTTCACGCCCAGGATTGACTCACACCACGGTGGCACGTGGGACAGCCCTGTGGGAAAGCCTCGAGGGAAAGCCTCGAGGGAAAACCACAGATCCTTTGATCCACGCGACGGGAAGCGTGACATTGCTGCTACAGCCTGGAAGGAAAGCGCACGTGCATGCCCCCACTCGAGACGAGGCCTGACTCCCCTGGGGAGACTCCAGAAGTACCCAAAGATCCATGTCAGCCCCTGAGAGGAATCCTCGGTTCCGGCCCTGACTCCACACAAGGTTTTTGGCCCCGGTATCAACGGGAGAGGAATCCGAGAGGCCCCCTAGCAACTCGCCTAGGGACTGGCCTCTCCTGAGGCCACCAGGGCGGGTCCCTGAGGTCCCCGTCGTAACTCGAGAACACCTGCCGCAACTCGAGAAAATCCAGGAAGTTCTCCCTTCCAGGCGAGATGAGGCCTATTTCCGATGAGGCCTCTGGAGACTAATGACACCTAACCTCTGGAACTTCGAAAGGGTCTTTCACACCCTTGGTGCAACTCAAGAAGTTCACCGCCATACCCGTCTCCACTCGAGAGGAAGCACGATGGTCCCGCCCACATCCAGAGGAGCCCCGTTTCCCCCTCGTAGCTCGAGATGAGGGATCCTTTCCCTGCTTTCAACGGGAAAGAATTCCCGGCGTTCCCGTCGCATCTCAAGAGGAGGCACTCTCAACAGGAAAGGCGAGAGGAACTCCATGGTCGTACCACCATTCCAAGAGTCCCCCAGATGTCTCAGTCCATTCCAGAGGAACCTCTTTGCCCTGCACTGGCTCATCTTTCACGCCGAGGATCGACTCACACCACGGTGGCACGTGGGACAGCCCTGTGGGAAAGCCTCGAGGGAAAACCACAGTTCCTTTGATCCACGCGACGGGAAGCGTGATATTGCTGCTACAGCCTGGAAGGAAAGTGCACGTGCATGCCCCCACTGGAGACGAGGCCTGACTCCCCTGGGGAGACTCCAGAAGTACCCAAATATCCATGTCAGCCCCTGAGAGGAATCCTCGGTTCCGGCCCTGACTCCACACAAGGTTTTTGGCCCCGGTATCGACGGGAGAGGAATCCCGAGAGGCCCCCTAGCAACTCGCATAGGGACTGGCTTCTCCTGAGGCCACCAGGGCGGGTCCCTGAGGTCCCCGTCGTAACTCGAGAACACCTGCCGCAACTCGAGAAAATCCAGGAAGTTCTCCCTTCCAGGCGAGATGAGGCCTATTTCCGATGAGGCGTCTGGAGACTAATGACACCTAACCTCTGGAACTTCGAAAGGGTCTTTCACAGCCTTGCTGCAACTCAAGAAGTTCACCACCATACCCGTCTCCACTAGAGAGGAAGCACGATGGTCCCGCCCACATCCAGAGGAGCCCTGTTTCCCCCTCGTAGCTCGAGATGAGGGATCCTTTCCCTGCTTTCAACGGGAAAGAATTCCCGGCGTTCCCGTCGCATCTCAAGAGGAGGCACTCTCAACAGGAAAGGCGAGAGGAACTCCATGGTCGTACCACCATTCCAAGAGTCCCCCAGATGTCTCAGTCCATTCCAGAGGAACCTCTTTGCCATGCACTGGCTCATCTTTCACGCCGAGGATCGACTCACACCACGGTGGCACGTGGGACAGCCCTGTGGGAAAGCCTCGAGGGAAAGCCTCGAGGGAAAACCACAGATCCTTTGATCCACGCGACGGGAAGCGTGACATTGCTGCTACAGCCTGGAAGGAAAGCGCACGTGCATGCCCCCACTCGAGACGAGGCCTGACTCCCCTGGGGAGACTCCAGAAGTACCCAAAGATCCATGTCAGCCCCTGAGAGGAATCCTCGGTTCCGGCCCTGACTCCACACAAGGTTTTTGGCCCCGGTATCAACGGGAGAGGAATCCCGAGAGGCCCCCTAGCAACTCGCCTAGGGACTGGCCTTTCCTGAGGCCACCAGGGCGGGTCCCTGAGGTCCCCGTCGTAACTCGAGAACACCTGCCGCAACTCGAGAAAATCCAGGAAGTTCTCCCTTCCAGGCGAGATGAGGCCTATTTCCGATGAGGCCTCTGGAGACTAATGACACCTAACCTCTGGAACTTCGAAAGGTTCTTTCACACCCTTGCTGCAACTCAAGAAGTTCACCGCCATACCCGTCTCCACTCGAGAGGAAGCACGATGGTCCCGCCCACATCCAGAGGAGCCCCGTTTCCCCCTCGTAGCTCGAGATGAGGGATCCTTTCCCTGCTTTCAACGGGAAAGAATTCCCGGCGTTCCCGTCGCATCTCAAGAGGAGGCACTCTCAACAGGAAAGGCGAGAGGAACTCCATGGTCGTACCACCATTCCAAGAGTCCCCCAGATGTCTCAGTCCATTCCAGAGGAAGCTCTTTGCCCTGCACTGGCTCATCTTTCACGCCGAGGATCGACTCACACCACGGTGGCACGTGGGACAGCCCTGTGGGAAAGCCTCGAGGGAAAACCACAGATCCTTTGATCCACGCGACGGGAAGCGTGACATTGCTGCTACAGCCTGGAAGGAAAGTGCACGTGCATGCCCCCACTCGAGACGAGGCCTGACTCCCCTGGGGAGACTCCAGAAGTACCCAAAGATCCATGTCAGCCCCTGAGAGGAATCCTCGGTTCCGGCCCTGACTCCACACAAGGTTTTTGGCCCCGGTATCGACGGGAGAGGAATCCCGAGAGGCCCCCTAGCAACTCGCATGGGGACTGGCCTCTCCTGAGGCCACCAGGGCGGGTCCCTGAGGTCCCCGTCGTAACTCGAGAACACCTGCCGCAACTCGAGAAAATCCAGGAAGTTCTCCCTTCCAGGCGAGATGAGGCCTATTTCCGATGAGGCGTCTGGAGACTAAGGACACCTAACCTCTGGAACTTCGAAAGGGTCTTTCACACCCTTGCTGCAACTCAAGAAGTTCACCGCCATACCCGTCTCCACTCGAGAGGAAGCACGATGGTCCCGCCCACATCCAGAGGAGCCCCGTTTCCCCCTCGTAGCTCGAGATGAGGGATCCTTTCCCTGCTTTCAACGGGTAAGAATTCCCGGCGTTCCCGTCGCATATCAAGAGGAGGCACTCTCAACAGGAAAGGCGAGAGGAACTCCATGGTCGTACCACCATTCCAAGAGTCCCCCAGATGTCTCAGTCCATTCCAGAGGAAACTCTTTGCCCTGCACTGGCTCATCTTTCACGCCGAGGATCGACTCACACCACGGTGGCACGTGGGACAGCCCTGTGGGAAAGCCTCGAGGGAAAGCCTCGAGGGAAAACCACAGATCCTTTGATCCACGTGACGGGAAGCGTGACATTGCTGCTACAGCCTGGAAGGAAAGCGCACGTGCATGCCCCCACTCGAGACGAGGCCTGACTCCCCTGGGGAGACTCCAGAAGTACCCAAAGATCCATGTCAGGCCCTGAGAGGAATCCTCGGTTCCGGCCCTGACTCCACTCAAGGTTTTTGGCCCCGGTATCGACGGGAGAGGAATCCCGAGAGGCCCCCTAGCAACTCGCATGGGGACTGGCCTCTCCTGAGGCCACCAGGGCGGGTCCCTGTGTTCCCCGTCGTAACCTAAGAACACCTGCCGCAACTCGAGAAAATCCAGGAAGTTCTCCCTTCCAGGGGAGATGAGGCCTATTTCCGATGAGGCGTCTGGAGACTAATGACACCTAACCTCTGGAACTTTGAAAGGGTCTTTCACACCCTTGCTGCAACTCAAGAAGTTCTCCGCCATACCCGTCTCCACTCGAGAGGAAGCACGATGGTCCCGCCCACATCCAGAGGAGTCCCGTTTTCCCCTCGGTGCTCGAGATGAGGGATCCTTTCCCTGCTTTCAACGGGAAAGAATTCCCGGCGTTCCCGTCGCATCTCAAGAGGAGGCACTCTCAACAGGAAAGGCGAGAGGATCTCCATGGTCGTACCACCATTCCAAGAGTCCCCCAGATGTCTCAGTCCACTCCAGAGGAAGCTCTTTGCCCTGCACTGGCTCATCTTTCACGCCGAGGATCGACTCACACCACGGTGGCACGTGGGACAGCCCTGTGGGAAAGCCTCGAGGGAAAGCCTCGAGGGAAAACCACAGATCCCTTGATCCACGCGACGGGAAACGTGACATTGCTGCTACAGCCTGGAAGGAAAGCGCACGTGCATGCCCCCACTCGAGACGAGGCCTGACTCCCCTGGGGAGACTCCAGAAGTACCCAAAGATCCATGTCAGCCCCTGAGAGGAATCCTCGGTTCCGGCCCTGACTCCACACAAGGTTTTTGGCCCCGGTATCAACGGGAGAGGAATCCGAGAGGCCCCCTAGCAACTCGCCTAGGGACTGGCCTCTCCTGAGGCCACCAGGGCGGGTCCCTGAGGTCCCCGTCGTAACTCGAGAACACCTGCCGCAACTCGAGAAAATCCAGGAAGTTCTCCCTTCCAGGCGAGATGAGGCCTATTTCCGATGAGGCCTCTGGAGACTAATGACACCTAACCTCTGGAACTTCGAAAGGGTCTTTCACACCCTTGCTGCAACTCAAGAAGTTCACCGCCATACCCGTCTCCACTCGAGAGGAAGCACGATGGTCCCGCCCACATCCAGAGGAGCCCCGTTTCCCCCTCGTAGCTCGAGATGAGGGATCCTTTCCCTGCTTTCAACGGGAAGGAATTCCCGGCGTTCCCGTCGCATCTCAAGAGGAGGCACTCTCAACAGGAAAGGCGAGAGGAACTCCATGGTCGTACCACCATTCCAAGAGTCCCCCAGATGTCTCAGTCCATTCCAGAGGAACCTCTTTGCCCTGCACTGGCTCATCTTTCACGCCGAGGATCGACTCACACCACGGTGGCACGTGGGACAGCCCTGTGGGAAAGCCTCGAGGGAAAACCACAGATCCTTTGATCCACGCGACGGGAAGCGTGACATTGCTGCTACAGCCTGGAAGGAAAGTGCACGTGCATGCCCCCACTGGAGACGAGGCCTGACTCCCCTGGGGAGACTCCAGAAGTACCCAAAGATCCATGTCAGCCCCTGAGAGGAATCCTCGGTTCCGGCCCTGACTCCACACAAGGTTTTTGGCCCCGGTATCGACGGGAGAGGAATCCCGAGAGGCCCCCTAGCAACTCGCATAGGGACTGGCTTCTCCTGAGGCCACCAGGGCGGGTCCCTGAGGTCCCCGTCGTAACTCGAGAACACCTGCCGCAACTCGAGAAAATCCAGGAAGTTCTCCCTTCCAGGCGAGATGAGGCCTATTTCCGATGAGGCGTCTGGAGACTAATGACACCTAACCTCTGGAACTTCGAAAGGGTCTTTCACAGCCTTGCTGCAACTCAAGAAGTTCACCACCATACCCGTCTCCACTAGAGAGGAAGCACGATGGTCCCGCCCACATCCAGAGGAGCCCCGTTTCCCCCTCGTAGCTCGAGATGAGGGATCCTTTCCCTGCTTTAAACGGGAAAGAATTCCCGGCGTTCCCGTCGCATCTCAAGAGGAGGCACTCTCAACAGGAAAGGCGAGAGGAACTCCATGGTCGTACCACCATTCCAAGAGTCCCCCAGATGTCTCAGTCCATTCCAGAGGAACCTCTTTGCCCTGCACTGGCTCATCTTTCACGCCCAGGATTGACTCACACCACGGTGGCACGTGGGACAGCCCTGTGGGAAAGCCTCGAGGGAAAGCCTCGAGGGAAAACCACAGATCCTTTGATCCACGCGATGGGAAGCGTGACATTGCTGCTACAGCCTGGAAGGAAAGCGCACGTGCATGCCCCCACTCGAGACGAGGCCTGACTCCCCTGGGGAGACTCCAGAAGTACCCAAAGATCCATGTCAGCCCCTGAGAGGAATCCTCGGTTCCGGCCCTGACTCCACACAACGTTTTTGGCCCCGGTATCAACGGGAGAGGAATCCGAGAGGCCCCCTAGCAACTCGCCTAGGGACTGGCCTCTCCTGAGGCCACCAGGGCGGGTCCCTGAGGTCCCCGTCGTAACTCGAGAACACCTGCCGCAACTCGAGAAAATCCAGGAAGTTCTCCCTTCCAGGCGAGATGAGGCCTATTTCCGATGAGGCCTCTGGAGACTAATGACACCTAACCTCTGGAACTTCGAAAGGGTCTTTCACACCCTTGCTGCAACTCAAGAAGTTCACCGCCATACCCGTCTCCACTCGAGAGGAAGCACGATGGTCCCGCCCACATCCAGAGGAGCCCCGTTTCCCCCTCGTAGCTCGAGATGAGGGATCCTTTCCCTGCTTTCAACGGGAAAGTATTCCCGGCGTTCCCGTCGCATCTCAAGAAGAGGCACTCTCAACAGGAAAGGCGAGAGGAACTCCATGGTCGTACCACCATTCCAAGAGTCCCCCAGATGTCTCAGTCCATTCCAGAGGAACCTCTTTGCCCTGCACTGGCTCATCTTTCACGCCGAGGATCGACTCACACCACGGTGGCACGTGGGACAGCCCTGTGGGAAAGCCTCGAGGGAAAAGCACAGATCCTTTGATCCACGCGACGGGAAGCGTGACATTGCTGCTACAGCCTGGAAGGAAAGTGCACGTGCATGCCCCCACTGGAGACGAGGCCTGACTCCCCTGGGGAGACTCCAGAAGTACCCAAAGATCCATGTCAGCCCCTGAGAGGAATCCTCGGTTCCGGCCCTGACTCCACACAAGGTTTTTGGCCCCGGTATCGACGGGAGAGGAATCCCGAGAGGCCCCCTAGCAACTCGCATGGGGACTGGCCTCTCCTGAGACCACCAGGGCGGGTCCCTGTGTTCCCCGTCGTAGCTTAAGAACACCTGCCGCAACTCGAGAAAATCCAGGAAGTTCTCCCTTCCAGGCGAGATGAGGCCTATTTCCGATGAGGCGTCTGGAGACTAATGACACCTAACATCTGGAACTTTGAAAGGGTCTTTCACACCCTTGCTGCAACTCAAGAAGTTCTCCGCCATACCCGTCTCCACTCGAGAGGAAGCACGATGGTCCCGCCCACATCCAGAGGAGTCCCGTTTTCCCCTCGGTGCTCGAGATGAGGGATCCTTTCCCTGCTTTCAACGGGAAAGAATTCCCGGCGTTCCCGTCGCATCTCAAGAGGAGGCACTCTCAACAGGAAAGGCGAGAGGATCTCCATGGTCGTACCACCATTCCAAGAGTCCCCCAGATGTCTCAGTCCATTCCAGAGGAAGCTCTTTGCCCTGCACTGGCTCATCTTTCACGCCGAGGATCGACTCACACCACGGTGGCACGTGGGACAGCCCTGTGGGAAAGCCTCGAGGGAAAGCCTCGAGGGAAAACCACAGATCCTTTGATCCACGCGACGGGAAGCGTGACATTGCTGCTACAGCATGGAAGGAAAGCGCACGTGCATGCCCCCACTCGAGACGAGGTCTGACTCCACTGGGGAGACTACAGAAGTACCCAAAGATCCATGTCAGCCCTTGAGAGGAATCCTCGGTTCCGGCCCTGACTCCACACAAGGTTTTTGGCCCCGGTATCGACGGGAGAGGAATCCCGAGAGGCCCCCTAGCAACTCGCATGGGGACTGGCCTCTCCTGAGGCCACCAGGGCGGGTCCCTGAGGTCCCCGTCGTAACTCGAGAACACCTGCCGCAACTCGAGAAAATCCAGGAAGTTCTCCCTTCCAGGCGAGATGAGGCCTATTTCCGATGAGGCGTCTGGAGACTAATGACACCTAACCTCTGGAACTTTGAAAGGGTCTTTCACACCCTTGCTGCAACTCAAGAAGTTCTCCGCCATACCCGTCTCCACTCGAGAGGAAGCACGATGGTCCCGCCCACATCCAGAGGAGCCCCGTTTCCCCCTCGGTGCTCGAGATGAGGGATCCTTTCCCTGCTTTCAACGGGAAAGAATTCCCGGCGTTCCCGTCGCATCTCAAGAGGAGGCACTCTCAACAGGAAAGGCGAGAGGAACTCCATGGTCGTACCACCATTCCAAGAGTCCCCCAGATGTCTCAGTCCATTCCTGAGGAACCTCTTTGCCCTGCACTGGCTCATCTTTCACGCCGAGGATCGACTCACACCACGGTGGCACGTGGGACAGCCCTGTGGGAAAGCCTCGAGGGAAAGCCTCGAGGGAAAACCACAGATCCTTTGATCCATGCGACGGGAAGCGTGACATTGCTGCTATAGCCTGGAAGGAAAGCGCACGTGCATGCCCCCACTCGAGACGAGGTCTGACTCCACTGGGGAGACTCCAGAAGTACCCAAAGATCCATGTCAGCCCCTGAGAGGAATCCTCGGTTCCGGCCCTGACTCCACACAAGCTTTTTGGCCCCGGTATCGACGGGAGAGGAATCCCGAGAGGCCCCCTAGCAACTCGCATGGGGACTGGCCTCTCCTGAGGCCACCAGGGCGGGTCCCTGAGGTGCCCGTCGTAACTCGAGAACACCTGCCGCAACTCGAGAAAATCCAGGAAGTTCTCCCTTCCAGGCGAGATGAGGCCTATTTCCGATGAGGCCTCTGGAGACTAATGACACCAAACCTCTGGAACTTCGAAAGGGTCTTTCACACCCTTGGTGCAATTCAAGAAGTTCACCTCAATACCCGTCTTCACTCGAGAGGAAGCACGATGGTCCCGCCCACATCCAGAGGAGCCCCGTTTCCCCCTCGTAGCTCGAGATGAGGGATCCTTTCCCTGCTTTCAACGGGAAAGAATTCCCGGCGTTCCCGTCGCATCTCAAGAGGAGGCACTCTCAACAGGAAAGGCGAGAGGAACTCCATGGTCGTACCACCATTCCAAGAGTCCCCCAGATGTCTCAGTCCATTTCAGAGGAACCTCTTTGCCATGCACTGGCTCATCTTTCACGCCGAGGATCGACTCACAACACGGTGGCACGTGGGACAGCCCTGTGGGAAAGCCTCGAGGGAAAGCCTCGAGGGAAAACCACAGATCCTTTGATCCACGCGACGGGAAGCATGACATTGCTGCTACAGCCTGGAAGGAAAGCGCACATGCATGCCCCCACTCGAGACGAGGCCTGACTCCCCTGGGGAGACTCCAGAAGTACCCAAAGATCCATGTCAGCCCCTGAGAAGAATCCTCGGTTCCGGCCCTGACTCCACACAAGTTTTTGGCCCCGGTATCGACGGGAGAGGAATCCCGAGAGACCCCCTAGCAACTCGCATGGGGACTGGCCTCTCCTGAGGCCACCAGGGCGGGTCCCTGAGGTCCCCGTCGTAACTCGAGAACACCTGCCGCAACTCGAGAAAATCCAGGAAGTTCTCCCTTCCAGGCGAGATGAGGCCTATTTCCGATGAGGCCTCTGGAGACTAATGACACCAAACCTCTGGAACTTCGAAAGGGTCTTTCACACCCTTGCTGCAACTCAAGAAGTTCACCGCCATACCCGTCTCCACTCGAGAGGAAGTACGATGGTCCCGCCCACATCCAGAGGAGCCCCGTTTCCCCCTCGTAGCTCGAGATGAGGGATCCTTTCCCTGGTTTCAACGGGAAAGAATTCCCGGCGTTCCCGTCGCATCTCAAGAGGAGGCACTCTCAACAGGAAAGGCGAGAGGAACTCCATGGTCGTACCACCATTCCAAGAGTCCCCCAGATGTCTCAGTCCATTCCAGAGGAAACTCTTTGCCCTGCACTGGCTCATCTTTCACGCCGAGGATCGACTCACAACACGGTGGCACGTGGGACAGCCCTGTGGGAAAGCCTCGAGGGAAAGCCTCGAGGGAAAACCACAGATCCTTTGATCCACGCGACGGGAAGCGTGACATTGCTGCTACAGCCTGGAAGGAAAGCGCACGTGCATGCCCCCACTCGAGACGAGGCCTGACTCCCCTGGAGAGACTCCAGAAGTACCCAAAGATCCATGTCAGCCCCTGAGAGGAATCCTCGGTTCCGGCCCTGACTCCACACAAGCATTTTGGCCCCGGTATCGACGGGAGAGGAATCCCGAGAGGCCCCCTAGCAACTCGCATGGGGACTGGCCTCTCCTGAGGCCACCAGGGCCGGTCCCTGAGGTCCCCGTCGTAACTCGAGAACACCTGCCGCAACTCGAGAAAATCCAGGAAGTTCTCCCTTCCAGGCGAGATGAGGCCTATTTCCGATGAGGCGTCTGGAGACTAATGACACCTAACCTCTGGAACTTCGAAAGGGTCTTTCACACCCTTGCTGCAACTCAAGAAGTTCACCACCATACCCGTCTCCACTCGAGAGGAAGCACGATGGTCCCGACCACATCCAAAGGAGCCCCGTTTCCCCCTCGTAGCTCGAGATGAGGGATCCTTTCCCTGCTTTCAACGGGAAAGAATTCCCTGCGTTTCCGTCGCATCTCAAGAGGAGGCACTCTCAACAGGAAAGGCGAGAGGAACTCCATGGTCGTACCACCATTCCAAGAGTCCCCCAGATGTCTCAGTCCATTCCAGAGGAACCTCTTTGCCCTGCACTGGCTCATCTTTCACGCCGAGGATCGACTCACACCACGGTGGCACGTGGGACAGCCCTGTGGGAAAGCCTCGAGGGAAAGCCTCGAGGGAAAACCACAGATCCTTTGATCCACGCGACGGGAAGCGTGACATTGCTGCTACAGCCTGGAAGGAAAGCGCACGTGCATGCCCCCACTCGAGACGAGGCCTGACTCCACTGGGGAGACTCCAGAAGTACCCAAAGATCCATGTCAGCCCCTGAGAGGAATCCTCGGTTCCGGCCCTGACTCCACACAACACGGTGGCACGTGGGACAGCCCTGTGGGAAAGCCTCGAGGGAAAGCCTCGAGGAAAACCACAGATCCTTTGATCCACGCGACGGGAAGCGTGACATTGCTGCTACAGCCTGGAAGGAAAGCGCACGTGCATGCCCCCACTCGAGACGAGGCCTGACTCCCCTGGGGAGACTCCAGAAGTACCCAAAGATCCATGTCAGCCCCTGAGAGGAATCCTCGGTTCCGGCCCTGACTCCACACAAGGTTTTTGGCCCCAGTATCGACGGGAGAGGAATCCCGAGAGGCCCCCTAGCAACTCGCATGGGGACTGGCCTCTCCGGAGGCCACCAGGGCGGGTCCCTGAGGTCCCCGTCGTAATTCGAGAACACCTGCCGCAACTCGAGAAAATCCAGGACGTTCTCCCTTCCAGGCGAGATGAGGCCTATTTCCGATGAGGCCTCTGGAGACTAATGACACCAAACCTCTGGAACTTCGAAAGGGTCTTTCACACCCTTGCTGCAACTCAAGAAGTTCACCGCCATACCCGTCTCCACTCGAGAGGAAGCACGATGGTCCCGCCCACATCCAGAGGAGCCCAGTTTCCCCCTCGTAGCTCGAGATGAGGGATCCTTTCCCTGGTTTCAACGGGAAAGAATTCCCGGCGTTCCCGTCGCATCTCAAGAGGAGGCACTCTCAACAGGAAAGGCGAGAGGAACTCCATGGTCGTATCACCATTCCAAGAGTCCCCCAGATGTCTCAGTCCATTCCAGAGGAACCTCTTTGCCCTGCACTGGCTCATCTTTCACGCCGAGGATCGACTCACAACACGGTGGCACGTGGGACAGCCCTGTGGGAAAGCCTCGAGGGAAAGCCTCGAGGGAAAACCACAGATCCTTTGATCCACGCGACGGGAAGCGTGACATTGCTGCTACAGCCTGGAAGGAAAGCGCACGTGCATGCCCCCACTCGAGACGAGGCCTGACTCCCCTGGGGAGACTCCACAAGTACCCAAAGATCCATGTCAGCCCCTGAGAGGAATCCTCGGTTCCGGCCTTGACTCCACACAAGCTTTTTGGCCCCGGTATCGACGGGAGAGGAATCCCGAGAGGCCCCCTAGCAACTCGCATGGGGACTGGCCTCTCCTGAGGCCACCAGGGCGGGTCCCTGAGTTCCCCTTCGTAACTTAAGAACACCTGCCGCAACTCGAGAAAATCCAGGAAGTTCTCCCTTCCAGGCGAGATGAGGCCTATTTCCGATGAGGCGTCTGGAGACTAATGACACCTAACCTCTGGAACTTTGAAAGGGTCTTTCACACCCTTGCTGCAACTCAAGAAGTTCTCCGCCATACCCGTCTCCACTCGAGAGGAAGCACGATGGTCCCGCCCACATCCAGAGGAGCCCGGTTTTCCCCTCGGTGCTCGAGATGAGGGATCCTTTCCCTGCTTTCAACGGGAAAGAATTCCCGGCGTTCCCGTCGCATCTCAAGAGGAGGCACTCTCAACAGGAAAGGCGAGAGGATCTCCATGGTCGTACCACCATTCCAAGAGTCCCCCAGATGTCTCAGTCCATTCCAGAGGAACCTCTTTGCCCTGCACTGGCTCATCTTTCACGCCGAGGATCGACTCACACCACGGTGGCACGTGGGACAGCCCTGTGGGAAAGCCTCGAGGGAAAGCCTCGAGGGAAAACCACAGATCCTTTGATTCACGCGACGGGAAGCGTGACATTGCTGCTACAGCCTGGAAGGAAAGCGCACGTGCATGCCCCCACTCGAGACGAGGTCTGACTCCACTGGGGAGACTCCAGAAGTACCCAAAGATCCATGTCAGCCCCTGAGAGGAATCCTCGGTTCCGGCCCTGACTCCACACAAGGTTTTTGGCCCCGGTATCGACGGGAGAGGAATCCCGAGAGGCCCCCTAGCAACTCGCATGGGGACTGGCCTCTCCGGAGGCCACCAGGGCGGGTCCCTGAGGTCCCCGTCGTAACTCGAGAACACCTGCCGCAACTCGAGAAAATCCAGGAAGTTCTCCCTTCCAGGCGAGATGAGGCCTATTTCCGATGAGGCCTCTGGAGACTAATGACACCAAACCTCTGGAACTTCGAAAGGGTCTTTCACACCCTTGCTGCAACTCAAGAAGTTCACCGCCATACCCGTCTCCACTCGAGAGGAAGCACGATGGTCCCGCCCACATCCAGAGGAGCCCCGTTTCCCCCTCGTAGCTCGAGATGAGGGATCCTTTCCCTGGTTTCAACGGGAAAGAATTTCCGGCGTTCCCGTCGCATCTCAAGAGGAGGCACTCTCAACAGGAAAGGCGGGAGGAACTCCATGGTCGTACCACCATTCCAAGAGTCCCCCAGATGTCTCAGTCAATTCCAGAGGAACCTCTTTGCCCTGCACTGGCTCATCTTTCACGCCGAGGATCTACTCACAACACGGTGGCACGTGGGACAGCCCTGTGGGAAAGCCTCGAGGGAAAGCCTCGAGGGAAAACCACAGATCCTTTGATCCACGCGACGGGAAGCGTGACATTGCTGCTACAGCCTGGAAGGAAAGCGCACGTGCATGCCCCCACTCGAGACGAGGCCTGACTCCACTGGGGAGACTCCAGAAGTACCCAAAGATCCATGTCAGCCCCTGAGAGGAATCCTCGGTTCCGGCCCTGACTCCACACAACACGGTGGCACGTGGGACAGCCCTGTGGGAAAGCCTCGAGGGAAAGCCTCGAGGAAAACCACAGATCCTTTGATCCACGCGACGGGAAGCGTGACATTGCTGCTACAGCCTGGAAGGAAAGCGCACGTGCATGCCCCCACTCGAGACGAGGCCTGACTCCCCTGGGGAGACTCCAGAAGTACCCAAAGATCCATGTCAGCCCCTGAGAGGAATCCTCGGTTCCGGCCCTGACTCCACACAAGGTTTTTGGCCCCAGTATCGACGGGAGAGGAATCCCGAGAGGCCCCCTAGCAACTCGCATGGGGACTGGCCTCTCCGGAGGCCACCAGGGCGGGTCCCTGAGGTCCCCGTCGTAATTCGAGAACACCTGCCGCAACTCGAGAAAATCCAGGACGTTCTCCCTTCCAGGCGAGATGAGGCCTATTTCCGATGAGGCCTCTGGAGACTAATGACACCAAACCTCTGGAACTTCGAAAGGGTCTTTCACACCCTTGCTGCAACTCAAGAAGTTCACCGCCATACCCGTCTCCACTCGAGAGGAAGCACGATGGTCCCGCCCACATCCAGAGGAGCCCAGTTTCCCCCTCGTAGCTCGAGATGAGGGATCCTTTCCCTGGTTTCAACGGGAAAGAATTCCCGGCGTTCCCGTCGCATCTCAAGAGGAGGCACTCTCAACAGGAAAGGCGAGAGGAACTCCATGGTCGTATCACCATTCCAAGAGTCCCCCAGATGTCTCAGTCCATTCCAGAGGAACCTCTTTGCCCTGCACTGGCTCATCTTTCACGCCGAGGATCGACTCACAACACGGTGGCACGTGGGACAGCCCTGTGGGAAAGCCTCGAGGGAAAGCCTCGAGGGAAAACCACAGATCCTTTGATCCACGCGACGGGAAGCGTGACATTGCTGCTACAGCCTGGAAGGAAAGCGCACGTGCATGCCCCCACTCGAGACGAGGCCTGACTCCCCTGGGGAGACTCCACAAGTACCCAAAGATCCATGTCAGCCCCTGAGAGGAATCCTCGGTTCCGGCCTTGACTCCACACAAGCTTTTTGGCCCCGGTATCGACGGGAGAGGAATCCCGAGAGGCCCCCTAGCAACTCGCATGGGGACTGGCCTCTCCTGAGGCCACCAGGGCGGGTCCCTGAGTTCCCCTTCGTAACTTAAGAACACCTGCCGCAACTCGAGAAAATCCAGGAAGTTCTCCCTTCCAGGCGAGATGAGGCCTATTTCCGATGAGGCGTCTGGAGACTAATGACACCTAACCTCTGGAACTTTGAAAGGGTCTTTCACACCCTTGCTGCAACTCAAGAAGTTCTCCGCCATACCCGTCTCCACTCGAGAGGAAGCACGATGGTCCCGCCCACATCCAGAGGAGCCCGGTTTTCCCCTCGGTGCTCGAGATGAGGGATCCTTTCCCTGCTTTCAACGGGAAAGAATTCCCGGCGTTCCCGTCGCATCTCAAGAGGAGGCACTCTCAACAGGAAAGGCGAGAGGATCTCCATGGTCGTACCACCATTCCAAGAGTCCCCCAGATGTCTCAGTCCATTCCAGAGGAACCTCTTTGCCCTGCACTGGCTCATCTTTCACGCCGAGGATCGACTCACACCACGGTGGCACGTGGGACAGCCCTGTGGGAAAGCCTCGAGGGAAAGCCTCGAGGGAAAACCACAGATCCTTTGATTCACGCGACGGGAAGCGTGACATTGCTGCTACAGCCTGGAAGGAAAGCGCACGTGCATGCCCCCACTCGAGACGAGGTCTGACTCCACTGGGGAGACTCCAGAAGTACCCAAAGATCCATGTCAGCCCCTGAGAGGAATCCTCGGTTCCGGCCCTGACTCCACACAAGGTTTTTGGCCCCGGTATCGACGGGAGAGGAATCCCGAGAGGCCCCCTAGCAACTCGCATGGGGACTGGCCTCTCCGGAGGCCACCAGGGCGGGTCCCTGAGGTCCCCGTCGTAACTCGAGAACACCTGCCGCAACTCGAGAAAATCCAGGAAGTTCTCCCTTCCAGGCGAGATGAGGCCTATTTCCGATGAGGCCTCTGGAGACTAATGACACCAAACCTCTGGAACTTCGAAAGGGTCTTTCACACCCTTGCTGCAACTCAAGAAGTTCACCGCCATACCCGTCTCCACTCGAGAGGAAGCACGATGGTCCCGCCCACATCCAGAGGAGCCCCGTTTCCCCCTCGTAGCTCGAGATGAGGGATCCTTTCCCTGGTTTCAACGGGAAAGAATTTCCGGCGTTCCCGTCGCATCTCAAGAGGAGGCACTCTCAACAGGAAAGGCGGGAGGAACTCCATGGTCGTACCACCATTCCAAGAGTCCCCCAGATGTCTCAGTCAATTCCAGAGGAACCTCTTTGCCCTGCACTGGCTCATCTTTCACGCCGAGGATCTACTCACAACACGGTGGCACGTGGGACAGCCCTGTGGGAAAGCCTCGAGGGAAAGCCTCGAGGAAAAACCACAGATCCTTTGATCCACGCGACGGGAAGCGTGACATTGCTGCTACAGCCTGGAAGGAAAGCGCACGTGCATGCCCCCACTCGAGACGAGGCCTGACTCCCCTGGGGAGACTCCAGAAGTACCCAAAGATCCATGTCAGCCCCTGAGAGGAATCCTCGGTTCCGGCCCTGACTCCACACAAGGTTTTTGGCCCCGGTATCGACGGGAGAGGAATCCCGAGAGGCCCCCTAGCAACTCGCATGGGGACTGGCCTCTCCGGAGGCCACCAGGGCGGGTCCCTGAGGTCCCCGTCGTAATTCGAGAACACCTGCCGCAACTCGAGAAAATCCAGGACGTTCTCCCTTCCAGGCGAGATGAGGCCTATTTCCGATGAGGCCTCTGGAGACTAATGACACCAAACCTCTGGAACTTCGAAAGGGTCTTTCACACCCTTGCTGCAACTCAAGAAGTTCACCGCCATACCCGTCTCCACTCGAGAGGAAGCACGATGGTCCCGCCCACATCCAGAGGAGCCCCGTTTCCCCCTCGTAGCTCGAGATGAGGGATCCTTTCCCTGGTTTCAACGGGAAAGAATTCCCGGCGTTCCCGTCGCATCTCAAGAGGAGGCACTCTCAACAGGAAAGGCGAGAGGAACTCCATGGTGGTATCACCATTCCAAGAGTCCCCCAGATGTCTCAGTCCATTCCAGAGGAACCTCTTTGCCCTGCACTGGCTCATCTTTCACGCCGAGGATCGACTCACAACACGGTGGCACATGGGACAGCCCTGTGGGAAAGCCTCGAGGGAAAGCCTCGAGGGAAAACCACAGATCCTTTGATCCACGCGACGGGAATCGTGACATTGCTGCTACAGCCTGGAAGGAAAGCGCACGTGCATGCCCCCACTTGAGACGAGGCCTGACTCCCCTGGGGAGACTCCACAAGTACCCAAAGATCCATGTCAGCCCCTGAGAGGAATCCTCGGTTCCGGCCTTGACTCCACACAAGCTTTTTGGCCCCGGTATCGACGGGACAGGAATCCCGAGAGGCCCCCTAGCAACTCGCATGGGGACTGGCCTCTCCTGAGGCCACCAGGGCGGGTCCCTGAGTTCCCCTTCGTAACTTAAGAACACCTGCCGCAACTCGAGAAAATCCAGGAAGTTCTCCCTTCCAGGCGAGATGAGGCCTATTTCCGATGAGGCGTCTGGAGACTAATGACACCTAACCTCTGGAACTTTGAAAGGGTCTTTCACACCCTTGCTGCAACTCAAGAAGTTCTCCGCCATACCCGTCTCCACTCGAGAGGAAGCACGATGGTCCCGCCCACATCCAGAGGAGCCCCGTTTTCCCCTCGGTGCTCGAGATGAGGGATCCTTTCCCTGCTTTCAACGAGAAAGAATTCCCGGCGTTCCCGTCGCATCTCAAGAGGAGGCACTCTCAACAGGAAAGGCGAGAGGATCTCCATGGTCGTACCACCATTCCAAGAGTCCCCCAGATATCTCAGTCCATTCCAGAGGAACCTCTTTGCCCTGCACTGGCTAATCTTTCACGCCGAGGATCGACTCACACCACGGTGGCACGTGGGACAGCCCTGTGGGAAAGCCTCGAGGGAAAGCCTCGAGGGAAAACCACAGATCCTTTGATCCACGCGACGGGAAGCGTGACATTGCTGCTACAGCCTGGAAGGAAAGCGCACGTGCATGCCCCCACTCGAGACGAGGTCTGACTCCACTGGGGAGACTCCAGAAGTACCCAAAGATCCATGTCAGCCCATGAGAGGAATCCTCGGTTCCGGCCCTGACTCCACACAAGGTTTTTGGCCCCGGTATCGACGGGAGAGGAATCCCGAGAGGCCCCCTAGCAACTCGCATGGGGACTGGCCTCTCCGGAGGCCACCAGGGCGGGTCCCTGAGGTCCCCGTCGTAACTCGAGAACACCTGCCGCAACTCGAGAAAATCCAGGAAGTTCTCCCTTCCAGGCGAGATGAGGCCTATTTCCGATGAGGCCTCTGGAGACTAATGACACCAAACCTCTTGAACTTCGAAAGGGTCTTTCACACCCTTGGTGCAACTCAAGAAGTTCACCGCCATACCCGTCTCCACTCGAGAGGAAGCACGATGGTCCCGCCCACATCCAGAGGAGCCCCGTTTCCCCCTCGTAGCTCGAGATGAGGGATCCTTTCCCTGCTTTCAACGGGAAAGAATTCCCGGCGTTCCCGTCGCATCTCAAGAGGAGGCACTCTCAACAGGAAAGGCGAGAGGAACTCCATGGTCGTACCACCATTCCAAGAGTCCCCCAGATGTCTCAGTCCATTTCAGAGGAACCTCTTTGCCCTGCACTGGCTCATCTTTGACGCCGAGGATCGACTCACAACACGGTGGCACGTGGGACAGCCCTGTGGGAAAGCCTCGAGGGAAAGCCTCGAGGGAAAACCACAGATCCTTTGATCCACGCGACGGGAAGCATGACATTGCTGGAACAGCCTGGAAGGAAAGCGCACATGCATGCCCCCACTCGAGACGAGGCCTGACTCCCCTGGGGAGACTCCAGAAGTACCCAAAGATCCATTTCAGCCCCTGAGAAGAATCCTCGGTTCCGGCCCTGACTCCACACAAGCTTTTTGGCCCCGGTATCGACGGGATAGGAATCCCGAGAGACCCCCTAGCAACTCGCATGGGGACTGGCCTTTCCTGAGGCCACCAGGGCGGGTCCCTGAGTTCCCCGTCGTAACTCGAGAACACCTGCCGCAACTCGAGAAAATCCAGGAAGTTCTCCCTTCCAGGCGAGATGAGGCCTATTTCCGATGAGGCCTCTGGAGACTAATGACACCAAACCTCTGGAACTTCGAAAGGGTCTTTCACACCCTTGCTGCAACTCAAGAAGTTCACCGCCATACCCGTCTCCACTCGAGAGGAAGCACGATGGTCCCGCCCACATCCAGAGGAGCCCCGTTTCCCCCTCGTAGCTCGAGATGAGGGATCCTTTCCCTGGTTTCAACGGGAAAGAATTCCCGGCGTTCCCGTCGCATCTCAAGAGGAGGCACTCTCAACAGGAAAGGCGGGAGGAACTCCATGGTCGTACCACCATTCCAAGAGTCCCCCAGATGTCTCAGTCCATTCCAGAGGAACCTCTTTGCCCTGCACTGGCTCATCTTTCACGCCGAGGATCGACTCACACCACGGTGGCACGTGGGACAGCCCTGTGGGAAAGCCTCGAGGGAAAGCCTCGAGGGAAAACCACAGATCCTTTGATCCACGCGACGGGAAGCGTGACATTGCTGCTACAGCCTGGAAGGAAAGCGCACGTGCATGCCCCCACTCGAGACGAGGCCTGACTCCCCTGGGGAGACTCCACAAGTACCCAAAGATCCATGTCAGCCCCTGAGAGGAATCCTCGGTTCCGGCCTTGAATCCACACAAGCTTTTTGGCCCCGGTATCGACGGGAGAGGAATCCCGAGAGGCCCCCTAGCAACTCGCATGGGGATTGGCCTCTCCTGAGGCCACCAGGGCGGGTCCCTGAGTTCCCCTTCGTAACTTAAGAACACCTGCCGCAACTCGAGAAAATCCAGGAAGTTCTCCCTTCCAGGCGAGATGAGGCCTATTTCCGATGAGGCGTCTGGAGACTAATGACACCTAACCTCTGGAACTTTGAAAGGGTCTTTCACACCCTTGCTGCAACTCAAGAAGTTCTCCGCCATACCCGTCTCCACTCGAGAGGAAGCACGATGGTCCCGCCCACATCCAGAGGAGCCCCGTTTTCCCCTCGGTGCTCGAGATGAGGGATCCTTTCCCTGCTTTCAACGGGAAAGAATTCCCGGCGTTCCCGTCGCATCTCAAGAGGAGGCACTCTCAACAGGAAAGGCGAGAGGATCTCCATGGTCGTACCACCATTCCAAGAGTCCCCCAGATGTCTCAGTCCATTCCAGAGGAACCTCTTTGCCCTGCACTGGCTCATCTTTCACGCCGAGGATCGACTCACACCACGGTGGCACGTGGGACAGCCCTGTGGGAAAGCCTCGAGGGAAAGCCTCGAGGGAAAACCACAGATCCTTTGATCCACGCGACGGGAAGCGTGACATTGCTGCTACAGCCTGGAAGGAAAGCGCACGTGCATGCCCCCACTCGAGACGAGGTCTGACTCCACTGGGGAGACTCCAGAAGTACCCAAAGATCAATGTCAGCCCCTGAGAGGAATCCTCGGTTCCGGCCCTGACTCCACACAAGGTTTTTGGCCCCGGTATCGACGGAAGAGGAATCCCGAGAGGCCCCCTAGCAACTCGCATGGGGACTGGCCTCTCCGGAGGCCACCAGGGCGGGTCCCTGAGGTCCCCGTCGTAACTCGAGAACACCTGCCGCAACTCGAGAAAATCCAGGAAGTTCTCCCTTCCAGGCGAGATGAGGCTTATTTCCGATGAGGCCTCTGGAGACTAATGACACCAAACCTCTGGAACTTCGAAAGGGTCTTTCACACCCTTGCTGCAACTCAAGAAGTTCACCGCCATACCCGTCTCCACTCGAGAGGAAGCACGATGGTCCCGCCCACATCCAGAGGAGCCCCGTTTCCCCCTCGTAGCTCGAGATGAGGGATCCTTTCCCTGCTTTCAACGGGAAAGAATTCCCGGCGTTCCCGTCGCATCTCAAGAGGAGGCACTCTCAACAGGAAAGGCGAGAGGAACTCCATGGTCGTACCACCATTCCAAGAGTCCCCCAGATGTCTCAGTCCATTTCAGAGGAACCTCTTTGCCCTGCACTGGCTCATCTTTCACGCCGAGGATCGACTCACAACACGGTGGCACGTGGGACAGCCCTGTGGGAAAGCCTCGAGGGAAAGCCTCGAGGGAAAACCACAGATCCTTTGATCCACGCGACGGGAAGCATGACATTGCTGGAACAGCCTGGAAGGAAAGCGCACATGCATGCCCCCACTCGAGACGAGGCCTGACTCCCCTGGGGAGACTCCAGAAGTACCCAAAGATCCATTTCAGCCCCTGAGAAGAATCCTCGGTTCCGGCCCTGACTCCACACAAGCTTTTTGGCCCCGGTATCGACGGGATAGGAATCCCGAGAGACCCCCTAGCAACTCGCATGGGGTCTGGCCTCTCCTGAGGCCACCAGGGCGGGTCCCTGAGGTCCCCGTCGTAACTCGAGAACACCTGCCGCAACTCGAGAAAATCCAGGAAGTTCTCCCTTCCAGGCGAGATGAGGCCTATTTCCGATGAGGCCTCTGGAGAGTAATGACACCAAACCTCTGGAACTTCGAAAGGGTCTTTCACACCCTTGCTGCAACTCAAGAAGTTCACCGCCATACCCGTCTCCACTCGAGAGGAAGCACGATGGTCCCGCCCACATCCAGAGGAGCCCCGTTTCCCCCTCGGAGCTCGAGATGAGGGATCCTTTCCCTGCTTTCAACGGGAAAGAATTCCCGGCGTTCCCGTCGCATCTCAAGAGGAGGCACTCTCAACAGGAAAGGCGGGAGGAACTCCATGGTCGTACCACCATTCCAAGAGTCCCCCAGATGTCTCAGTCCATTCCAGAGGAACCTCTTTGCCCTGCACTGGCTCATCTTTCACGCCGAGGATCGACTCACAACATGGTGGCACGTGGGACAGCCCTGTGGGAAAGCCTCGAGGGAAAGCCTCGAGGAAAAACCACAGATCCTTTGATCCACGCGACGGGAAGCGTGACATTGCTGCTACAGCCTGGAAGGAAAGCGCACGTGCATGCCCCCACTCGAGACGAGGCCTGACTCCCCTGGGGAGACTCCAGAAGTACCCAAAGATCCATGTCAGCCCCTGAGAGGAATCCTCGGTTTCGGCCCTGACTCCACACAAGGTTTTTGGCCCCGGTATCGACGGGAGAGGAATCCCGAGAGGCCCCCTAGCAACTCGCATGGGGACTGGCCTCTCCGGAGGCCACCAGGGCGGGTCCCTGAGGTCCCCGTCGTAATTCGAGAACACCTGCCGCAACTCGAGAAAATCCAGGAAGTTCTCCCTTCCAGGCGAGATGAGGCCTATTTCCGATGAGGCGTCTGGAGACTAATGACACCTAACCTCTGGAACTTTGAAAGGGTCTTTCACACCCTTGCTGCAACTCAAGAAGTTCTCCGCCATACCCGTCTCCACTCGAGAGGAAGCACGATGGTCCCGCCCACATCCAGAGGAGCCCCGTTTTCCCCTCGGTGCTCGAGATGAGGGATCCTTTTCCTGCTTTCAACGGGAAAGAATTCCCGGCGTTCCCGTCGCATCTCAAGAGGAGGCACTCTCAACAGGAAAGGCAAGAGGAACTCCATGTTCGTACCACCATTCCAAGAGTCCCCCAGATGTCTCAGTCCATTCCAGAGGAACCTCTTTGCCCTGCACTGGCTCATCTTTCACGCCGAGGATCGACTCACACCACGGTGGCACGTGGGACAGCCCTGTGGGTAAGCCTCGAGGGAAAACCACACATCATTTGATCCACGCGACGGGAAGCGTGACATTGCTGCTACAGCCTGGAAGGAAAGTGCACGTGCATGCCCCCACTCGAGACGAGGCCTGAATCCCCTGGGGAGACTCCAGAAGTACCCAAAGATCCATGTCAGCCCCTGAGAGGAATCCTCGGTTCCGGCCCTGACTCCACACAAGGTTTTTGGCCCCGGTATCGACGGGAGAGGAATCCCGAGAGGCCCCCTAGCAACTCGCATAGGGACTGGCCTCTCCTGAGGCCACCAGGGCGGGTCCCTGAGGTCCCCGTCGTAACTCGAGAACACCTGCCGCAACTCGAGAAAATCCAGGAAGTTCTCCCTTCCAGGCGAGATGAGGCCTATTTCCGATGAGGCGTCTGGAGACTAATGACACCTAACCTCTGGAACTTCGAAAGGTTCTTTCACAGCCTTGCTGCAACTCAAGAAGTTCACCACCATACCCGTCTCCACTAGAGAGGAAGCACGATGGTCCCGCCCACATCCAGAGGAGCCCCGTTTCCCCCTCTTAGCTCGAGATGAGGGATCCTTTCCCTGCTTTCAACGGGAAAGAATTCCCGGCGTTCCCGTCGCATCTCAAGAGGAGGCACTCTCAACAGGAAAGGCGAGAGGAACTCCATGGTCGTACCACCATTCCAAGAGTCCCCCAGATGTCTCAGTCCATTCCAGAGGAACCTCTTTGCCCTGCACTGGCTCATCTTTCACGCCGAGGATCGACTCACACCACGGTGGCACGTGGGACAGCCCTGTGGGAAAGGCTCGAGGGAAAGCCTCGAGGGAAAACCACAGATCCTTTGATCCACGCGACGGGAAGCGTGACATTGCTGCTACAGCCTGGAAGGAAAGCGCACGTGCATGCCCCCACTCGAGACGAGGCCTGACTCCCCTGGGGAGACTCCACAAGTACCCAAAGATCCATGTCAGCCCCTGAGAGGAATCCTCGGTTCCGGCCTTGACTCCACACAAGGATTTTGGCCCCGGTATCAACGGGAGAGGAATCCCGAGAGGCCCCCTAGCAACTCGCCTAGGGACTGGCCTCTCCTGAGGCCACCAGGGCGGGTCCCTGAGGTCCCCGTCGTAACTCGAGAACACCTGCCGCAACTCGAGAAAATCCAGGAAGTTCTCCCTTCCAGGTGAGATGAGGCCTATTTCCGATGAGGCCTCTGGAGACTAATGACACCTAACCTCTGGAACTTCGAAAGGGTCTTTCACACCCTTGCTGCAACTCAAGAAGTTCACCGCCATACCCGTCTCCACTAGAGAGGAAGCACGATGGTCCCGCCCACATCCAGAGGAGCCCCGTTTCCCCCTCGTAGCTCGAGATGAGGGATCCTTTCCCTGCTTTCAACGGGAAAGAATTCCCGGCGTTCCCGTCGCATCTCAAGAGGAGGCACTCTCAACAGGAAAGGCGAGAGGAACTCCATGGTCGTACCACCATTCCAAGAGTCCCCCAGATGTCTCAGTCCATTCCAGAGGAACCTCTTTGCCCTGCACTGGCTCATCTTTCACGCCGAGGATCGACTCACACCACGGTGGCACGTGGGACAGCCCTGTGGGAAAGCCTCGAGGGAAAGCCTCGAGGGAAAACCACAGATCCTTTGATCCACGTGACGGGAAGCGTGACATTGCTGCTACAGCCTGAAAGGAAAGCGCACGTGCATGCCCCTACTCGAGACGAGGCCTGACTCCACTGGTGTGACTCCAGAAGTACCCAAAGATCCATGTCAGCCCCTGAGAGGAATCCTCGGTTCCGGCCCTGACTCCACACAAGGTTTTTGGCACCGGTATCGCCGGGAGAGGAATCCCGAGAGGCCCCCTAGCAACTCGCATGGGGACTGGCCTCTCCGGAGGCCACCAGGGCGGGTCCCTGAGGTCCCCGTCGTAATTCGAGAACACCTGCCGCAACTCGAGAAAATCCAGGAAGTTCTCCCTTCCAGGCGAGATGAGGCCTATTTCCGATGAGGCCTCTGGAGACTAATGACACCAAACCTCTGGAACTTCGAAAGGGTCTTTCACACCCTTGCTGCAACTCAAGAAGTTCACCGCCATACCCGTCTCCACTTGAGAGGAAGCACGATGGTCCCGCCCACATCCAGAGGAGCCCCGTTTCCCCCTCGTAGCTCGAGATGAGGGATCCTTTCCCTGGTTTCAACGGGAAAGAATTCCCGGCGTTCCCGTCGCATCTCAAGAGGAGGCACTCTCAACAGGAAAGGCGAGAGGAACTCCATGGTCGTACCACCATTCCAAGAGTCCCCCAGATGTCTCAGTCCATTCCAGAGGAACCTCTTTGCCCTGCACTGGCTCATCTTTCACGCCGAGGAACGACTCACAACACGGTGGCACGTGGGACAGCCCTGTGGGAAAGCCTCGAGGGAAAGCCTCGAGGGAAAACCACAGATCCTTTGATCCACGCGACGGGAAGCGTGACATTGCTGCTACAGCCTGAAAGGAAAGCGCACGTGCATGCCCCCACTCGAGACGAGGCCTGACTCCCCTGGGGAGACTCCACAAGTACCCAAAGATCCATGTCAGCCCCTGAGAGGAATCCTCGGTTCCGGCCTTGACTCCACACAAGGATTTTGGCCCCGGTATCAACGGGAGAGGAATCCCGAGAGGCCCCCTAGCAACTCGCCTAGGGACTGGCCTCTCCTGAGGCCACCAGGGCGGGTCCCTGAGGTCCCCGTCGTAACTCGAGAACACCTGCCGCAACTCGAGAAAATCCAGGAAGTTCTCCCTTCCAGGCGAGATGAGGCCTATTTCCGATGAGGCCTCTGGAGACTAATGACACCTAACCTCTGGAACTTCGAAAGGGTCTTTCACACCCTTGCTGCAACTCAAGAAGTTCACCGCCATACCCGTCTCCACTCGAGAGGAAGCACGATGGTCCCGCCCACATCCAGAGGAGCCCCGTTTCCCCCTCGTAGCTCGAGATGAGGGATCCTTTCCCTGCTTTCAACGGGAAAGAATTCCCGGCGTTCCCGTCGCATCTCAAGAGGAGGCACTCTCAACAGGAAAGGCGAGAGGAACTCCATGGTCGTACCACCATTCCAAGAGTCCCCCAGATGTCTCAGTCCATTCCAGAGGAACCTCTTTGCCCTGCACTGGCTCATCTTTCACGCCGAGGATCGACTCACACCACGGTGGCACGTGGGACAGCCCTGTGGGAAAGCCTCGAGGGAAAGCCTCGAGGGAAAACCACAGATCCTTTGATCCACGTGACGGGAAGCGTGACATTGCTGCTACAGCCTGAAAGGAAAGCGCACGTGCATGCCCCTACTCGAGACGAGGCCTGACTCCACTGGTGTGACTCCAGAAGTACCCAAAGATCCATGTCAGCCCCTGAGAGGAATCCTCGGTTCCGGCCCTGACTCCACACAAGGTTTTTGGCCCCGGTATCGCCGGGAGAGGAATCCCGAGAGGCCCCCTAGCAACTCGCATGGGGACTGGCCTCTCCGGAGGCCACCAGGGCGGGTCCCTGAGGTCCCCGTCGTAATTCGAGAACACCTGCCGCAACTCGAGAAAATCCAGGAAGTTCTCCCTTCCAGGCGAGATGAGGCCTATTTCCGATGAGGCCTCTGGAGACTAATGACACCAAACCTCTGGAACTTCGAAAGGGTCTTTCACACCCTTGCTGCAACTCAAGAAGTTCACCGCCATACCCGTCTCCACTCGAGAGGAAGCACGATGGTCCCGCCCACATCCAGAGGAGCCCCGTTTCCCCCTCGTAGCTCGAGATGAGGGATCCTTTCCCTGGTTTCAACGGGAAAGAATTCCCGGCGTTCCCGTCGCATCTCAAGAGGAGGCACTCTCAACAGGAAAGGCGAGAGGAACTCCATGGTCGTACCACCATTCCAAGAGTCCCCCAGATGTCTCAGTCCATTCCAGAGGAACCTCTTTGCCCTGCACTGGCTCATCTTTCACGCCGAGGAACGACTCACAACACGGTGGCACGTGGGACAGCCCTGTGGGAAAGCCTCGAGGGAAAGCCTCGAGGGAAAACCACAGATCCTTTGATCCACGCGACGGGAAGCGTGACATTGCTGCTACAGCCTGAAAGGAAAGCGCACGTGCATGCCCCCACTCGAGACGAGGCCTGACTCCCCTGGGGAGACTCCAGAAGTACCCAAAGATCCATGTCAGCCCCTGAGAGGAATCCTCGGTTCCGGCCCTGACTCCACACAAGCTTTTTGGCCCTGGTATCGATGGGAGAGGAATCCCGAGAGGCCCCCTAGCAACTCGCATGGGGACTGGCCTCTCCTGAGGCCACCAGGGCGGGTCCCTGAGGTCCCCGTCGTAACTCGAGAACACCTGCCGCAACTCGAGAAAATCCAGGAAGTTCTCCCTTCCAGGCGAGATGAGGCCTATTTCCGATGAGGCCTCTGGAGACTAATGACACCAAACCTCTGGAACTTCGAAAGGGTCTTTCACACCCTTGCTGCAACTCAAGAAGTTCACCGCCATACCCGTCTCCACTCGAGAGGAAGCACGATGGTCCCGCCCACATCCAGAGGAGCCCCGTTTCCCCCTCGTAGCTCGAGATGAGGGATCCTTTCCCTGCTTTCAACGGGAAAGTATTCCCGGCGTTCCCGTCGCATCTCAAGAGGAGGCACTCTCAACAGGAAAGGCGAGAGGAACTCCATGGTCGTACCACCATTCCAAGAGTCCCCCAGATGTCTCAGTCCATTCCAGAGGAACCTCTTTGCCCTGCACTGGCTCATCTTTCACGCCGAGGATCGACTCACACCACGGTGGCACGTGGGACAGCCCTGTGGGAAAGCCTCGAGGGAAAACCACAGATCCTTTGATCCACGCGACGGGAAGCGTGACATTGCTGCTACAGCCTGGAAGGAAAGCGCACGTGCATGCCCCCACTCGAGACGAGGCCTGACTCCCCTGGGGAGACTCCAGAAGTACCCAAAGATCCATGTCAGCCCCTGAGAGGAATCCTCGGTTCCGGCCCTGACTCCACACAAGGTTTTTGGCCCCGGTATCGACGGGAGAGGAATCCCGAGAGGCTCCCTAGCAACTCGCATGGGGACTGGCCTCTCCTGAGGCCACCTGGGCGGGTCCCTGAGGTCCACGTCGTGACTCGAGAACACCTGCCGCAACTCGAGAAAATCCAGGAAGTTCTCCCTTCCAGGCGAGATGAGGCCTATTTCCGATGAGGCGTTTGGAGACTAATGACACCTAACCTCGGGAACTTCGAAAGGGTCTTTCACACCCTTGCTGCATCTCAAGAAGTTCACCGCCATACCCGTCTCCACTCGAGAGGAAGCACGATGGTCCCGCCCACATCCAGAGGAGCCCCGTTTCCCCCTCGTAGCTCGAGAAGAGGGATCCTTTCCCAGCTTTCAACGGGAAAGAATTCCCGGCGTTCCCGTCGCATCTCAAGAGGAGGCACTCTCAACAGGAAAGGCGAGAGGAACTCCATGGTCGTACCACCATTCCAAGAGTCCCCCAGATGTCTCAGTCCATTCCAGAGGAACCTCTTTGCCCTGCACTGGCTCATCTTTCACGCCGAGGATCGACTCACAACACGGTGGCACGTGGGACAGCCCTGTTTGAAAGCCTCGAGGGAAAGCCTCGAGGGAAAACCACAGATCCTTTGATCCACGCGACGGGAAGCGTGACATTGCTGCTACAGCCTGGAAGGAAAGTGCACGTGCATGCCCCCACTCGAGACGAGGCCTGACTCCCCTGGGGAGACTCCAGAAGTACCCAAAGATCCATGTCAGCCCCTGAGAGGAATCCTCGGTTCCGGCCCTGACTCCACACAAGGTTTTTGGCCCCGGTATCGACGGGAGAGGAATCCCGAGAGGCCCCCTAGCAACTCGCATGGGGACTGGCCTCTCCTGAGGCCACCAGGGCGGGTCCCTGAGGTCCCCGTCGTAACTCGAGAACACCTGCTGCAACTCGAGAAAATCCAGGAAGTTCTCCCTTCCAGGCGAGATGAGGCCTATTTCCGATGAGGCCTCTGGAGACTAATGACACCTAACCTCTGGAACTTCGAAAGGGTCTTTCACACCCTTGCTGCAACTCAAGAAGTTCACCGCCATACCTGTCTCCACTAGAGAGGAAGCACGATGGTCCCGCCCACATCCAGAGGAGCCCCGTTTCCCCCTCGTAGCTCGAGATGAGGGATCCTTTCCCTGCTTTCAACGGGAAAGAATTCCCGGCGTTCCCGTCGCATCTCAAGAGGAGGCACTCTCAACAGGAAAGGCGAGAGGAACTCCATGGTCGTACCACCATTCCAAGAGTCCCCCAGATGTCTCAGTCCATTCCAGAGGAACCTCTTTGCCCTGCACTGGCTCATCTTTCACGCCGAGGATCGACTCACACCACGGTGGCACGTGGGACAGCCCTGTGGGAAAGCCTCGAGGGAAAGCCTCGAGGGAAAACCACAGATCCTTTGATCCACGTGACGGGAAGCGTGACATTGCTGCTACAGCCTGAAAGGAAAGCGCACGTGCATGCCCCTACTCGAGACGAGGCCTGACTCCACTGGTGTGACTCCAGAAGTACCCAAAGATCCATGTCAGCCCCTGAGAGGAATCCTCGGTTCCGGCCCTGACTCCACACAAGGTTTTTGGCCCCGGTATCGCCGGGAGAGGAATCCCGAGAGGCCCCCTAGCAACTCGCATGGGGACTGGCCTCTCCGGAGGCCACCAGGGCGGGTCCCTGAGGTCCCCGTCGTAATTCGAGAACACCTGCCGCAACTCGAGAAAATCCAGGAAGTTCTCCCTTCCAGCCGAGATGAGGCCTATTTCCGATGAGGCCTCTGGAGACTAATGACACCAAACCTCTGGAACTTCGAAAGGGTCTTTCACACCCTTGCTGCAACTCAAGAAGTTCACCGCCATACCCGTCTCCACTCGAGAGGAAGCACGATGGTCCCGCCCACATCCAGAGGAGCCCCGTTTCCCCCTCGTAGCTCGAGATGAGGGATCCTTTCCCTGGTTTCAACGGGAAAGAATTCCCGGCGTTCCCGTCGCATCTCAAGAGGAGGCACTCTCAACAGGAAAGGCGAGAGGAACTCCATGGTCGTACCACCATTCCAAGAGTCCCCCAGATGTCTCAGTCCATTCCAGAGGAACCTCTTTGCCCAGCACTGGCACATCTTTCACGCCGAGGAACGACTCACAACACGGTGGCACGTGGGACAGCCCTGTGGGAAAGCCTCGAGGGAAAGCCTCGAGGGAAAACCACAGATCCTTTGATCCACGCGACGGGAAGCGTGACATTGCTGCTACAGCCTGAAAGGAAAGCGCACGTGCATGCCCCCACTCGAGACGAGGCCTGACTCCCCTGGGGAGACTCCAGAAGTACCCAAAGATCCATGTCAGCCCCTGAGAGGAATCCTCGGTTCCGGCCCTGACTCCACACAAGCTTTTTGGCCCTGGTATCGATGGGAGAGGAATCCCGAGAGGCCCCCTAGCAACTCGCATGGGGACTGGCCTCTCCTGAGGCCACCAGGGCGTGTCCCTGAGGTCCCCGTCGTAACTCGAGAACACCTGCCGCAACTCGAGAAAATCCAGGAAGTTCTCCCTTCCAGGCGAGATGAGGCCTATTTCCGATGAGGCCTCTGGAGACTAATGACACCAAACCTCTGGAACTTCGAAAGGGTCTTTCACACCCTTGCTGCAACTCAAGAAGTTCACCGCCATACCCGTCTCCACTCGAGAGGAAGCACGATGGTCCCGCCCACATCCAGAGGAGCCCCGTTTCCCCCTCGTAGCTCGAGATGAGGGATCCTTTCCCTGCTTTCAACGGGAAAGTATTCCCGGCGTTCCCGTCGCATCTCAAGAGGAGGCACTCTCAACAGGAAAGGCGAGAGGAACTCCATGGTCGTACCACCATTCCAAGAGTCCCCCAGATGTCTCAGTCCATTCCAGAGGAACCTCTTTGCCCTGCACTGGCTCATCTTTCACGCCGAGGATCGACTCACACCACGGTGGCACGTGGGACAGCCCTGTGGGAAAGCCTCGAGGGAAAACCACAGATCCTTTGATCCACGCGACGGGAAGCGTGACATTGCTGCTACAGCCTGGAAGGAAAGCGCACGTGCATGCCCCCACTCGAGACGAGGCCTGACTCCCCTGGGGAGACTCCAGAAGTACCCAAAGATCCATGTCAGCCCCTGAGAGGAATCCTCGGTTCCGGCCCTGACTCCACACAAGGTTTTTGGCCCCGGTATCGACGGGAGAGGAATCCCGAGAGGCTCCCTAGCAACTCGCATGGGGACTGGCCTCTCCTGAGGCCACCTGGGCGGGTCCCTGAGGTCCACGTCGTGACTCGAGAACACCTGCCGCAACTCGAGAAAATCCAGGAAGTTCTCCCTTCCAGGCGAGATGAGGCCTATTTCCGATGAGGCGTTTGGAGACTAATGACACCTAACCTCGGGAACTTCGAAAGGGTCTTTCACACCCTTGCTGCATCTCAAGAAGTTCACCGCCATACCCGTCTCCACTCGAGAGGAAGCACGATGGTCCCGCCCACATCCAGAGGAGCCCCGTTTCCCCCTCGTAGCTCGAGAAGAGGGATCCTTTCCCTGCTTTCAACGGGAAAGAATTCCCGGCGTTCCCGTCGCATCTCAAGAGGAGGCACTCTCAACAGGAAAGGCGAGAGGAACTCCATGGTCGTACCACCATTCCAAGAGTCCCCCAGATGTCTCAGTCCATTCCAGAGGAACCTCTTTGCCCTGCACTGGCTCATCTTTCACGCCGAGGATCGACTCACAACACGGTGGCACGTGGGACAGCCCTGTTTGAAAGCCTCGAGGGAAAGCCTCGAGGGAAAACCACAGATCCTTTGATCCACGCGACGGGAAGCGTGACATTGCTGCTACAGCCTGGAAGGAAAGTGCACGTGCATGCCCCCACTCGAGACGAGGCCTGACTCCCCTGGGGAGACTCCAGAAGTACCCAAAGATCCATGTCAGCCCCTGAGAGGAATCCTCGGTTCCGGCCCTGACTCCACACAAGGTTTTTGGCCCCGGTATCGACGGGAGAGGAATCCCGAGAGGCCCCCTAGCAACTCGCATGGGGACTGGCCTCTCCTGAGGCCACCAGGGCGGGTCCCTGAGGTCCCCGTCGTAACTCGAGAACACCTGCTGCAACTCGAGAAAATCCAGGAAGTTCTCCCTTCCAGGCGAGATGAGGCCTATTTCCGATGAGGCGTCTGGAGACTAATGACACCTAACCTCTGGAACTTCGAAAGGGTCTTTCACACCCTTGCTGCTACTCAAGAAGTTCAGCGCCATACCCGTCTCCACTCGAGAGGAAGCACGATGGTCCCGCCCACATCCAGAGGAGCCCCGTTTCCCCCTCGTAGCTCGAGATGAGGGATCCTTTTCCTGCTTTCAACGGGAAAGAATTCCCGGCGTTCCCGTCGCATCTCAAGAGGAGGCACTCTCAACAGGAAAGGCGAGAGGAACTCCATGGTCGTACCACCATTCCAAGAGTCCCCCAGATGTCTCAGTCCATTCCAGAGGAACCTCTTTGCCCTGCACTGGCTCATCTTTCACGCCGAGGATCGACTCACACCACGGTGGCACGTGGGACAGCCCTGTGGGAAAGCCTCGAGGGAAAGCCTCGAGGGAAAACCACAGATCCTTTGATCCACGCGACGGGAAGCGTGACATTGCTGCTACTGCCTGGAAGGAAAGCGCACGTGCATGCCCCCACTCGAGACGAGGCCTGACTCCACTGGGGAGACTCCAGAAGTAGCCAAAGATCCATGTCAGCCCCTGAGAGGAATCCTCGGTTCCGGCCCTGACTCCACACAAGGTTTTTGGCCCCGGTATCGACGGGAGAGGAATCCCGAGAGGCCCCCTAGCAACTCGCATGGGGACTGGCCTCTCCGGAGGCCACCAGGGCGGGTCCCTGAGGTCCCCGTCGTAACTCGAGAACACCTGCCGCAACTCGAGAAAATCCAGGAAGTTCTCCCTTCCAGGCGAGATGAGGCCTATTTCCGATGAGGCGTCTGGAGACTAATGACACCTAACCTCTGGAACTTCGAAAGGGTCTTTCACACCCTTGCTGCAACTCAAGAAGTTCACCGCCATACCCGTCTCCACTCGAGAGGAAGCACGATGGTCCCGCCCACATCCAGAGGAGCCCCGTTTCCCCCTCGTAGCTCGAGATGAGGGATCCTTTCCCTGCTTTCAACGGGAAAGTATTCCCGGCGTTCCCGTCGCATCTCAAGAGGAGGCACTCTCAACAGGAAAGGTGAGAGGAACTCCATGGTCGTACCACCATTCCAAGAGTCCCCCAGATGTCTCAGTCCATTCCAGAGGAACCTCTTTGCCCTGCACTGGCTCATCTTTCAAGCCGAGGATCGACTCACAACACGGTGGCACGTGGGACAGCCCTGTGGGAAAGCCTCGAGGGAAAGCCTCGAGGGAAAACCACAGATCCTTTGATCCACGCGACGGGAAGCGTGACATTGCTGCTACAGCCTGGAAGGAAAGCGCACGTGCATGCCCCCACTCGAGACGAGGCCTGACTCCCCTGGGGAGACTCCAGAAGTACCCAAAGATCCATGTCAGCCCCTGAGAGGAATCCTCGGTTCCGGCCCTGACTCCACACAAGCTTTTTGGCCCCGGTATCGACGGGAGAGGAATCCCGAGAGGCCCCCTAGCAACTCGCATGGGGACTGGCCTCTCCTGAGGCAACCAGGGCGGGTCCCTGAGGTGCCCGTCGTAACTCGAGAACACCTGCCGCAACTCGAGAAAATCCAGGAAGTTCTCCCTTCCAGGCGAGATGAGGCCTATTTCCGATGAGGCGTCTGGAGACTAATGACACCTAACCTCTGGAACTTCGAAAGGGTCTTTCACACCCTTGCTGCAACTCAAGAAGTTCACCGCCATACCCGTCTCCACTCGAGAGAAAGCACGATGGTCCCGCCCACATCCAGAGGAGCCCCGTTTCCCCCTCGTAGCTCGAGATGAGGGATCCTTTCCCTCCTTTCAACGGGAAAGAATTCCCGGCGTTCCCGTCGCATCTCAAGAGGAGGCACTCTCAACAGGAAAGGCGAGAGGAACTCCATGGTCGTACCACCATTCCAAGAGTCCCCCAGATGTCTCAGTCCATTCCAGAGGAACCTCTTTGCCCTGCACTGGCTCATTTTTCACGCCGAGAATCGACTCACACCACGGTGTCACGTGGGACAGCCCTGTGGGAAAGCCTCGAGGGAAAGCCTCGAGGGAAAACCGCAGATCCTTTGATCCACGCGACGTGAAGCGTGACATTGCTGCTACAGCCTGGAAGGAAAGTGCACGTGCATGCCCCCACACGAGACGAGGCCTGTCTCCCCTGGCGAGACTCCAGAAGTACCCAAAGATCCATATCAGTCCCTGAGAGGAATCCTCGGTTCCAGCCCTGTCTCCACACAAGGTTTTTGGCCCCGGTATCGACGGGAGAGGAATCCCGAGGGGCCCCCTAGCAACACGCATAGGGACTGGCCTCTCCTGAGGCCAACAGGGCGGGTCCCTGAGGTCCCCGTCGTAACTCGAGATCACCTGCCGCAACTCGAGAAAATCAAGGAAGTTCTCCCTTCCAGGCGAGATGAGGCCTATTTCCGATGAGGCGTCTGGAGACTAATGACACCTAACCTCTGGAACTTCGAAAGGGTCTTTCACACCCTTGCTGCAACTCAAGAAGTTCACCGCCATACCCGTCTCCACTCGAGAGAAAGCACGATGGTCCCGCCCACATCCAGAGGAGCCCCGTTTCCCCCTCGTAGCTCGAGATGAGGGATCCTTTCCCTGCTTTCAACGGGAAAATATTCCCGGCGTTCCCGTCGCATCTCAAGAGGAGGCACTCTCAACAGGAAAGGCGAGAGGAACTCCATGGTCGTACCACCATTCCAAGAGTCCCCCAGATGTCTCAGTCCATTCCAGAGGAACCTCTTTGCCCTGCACTGGCTCATCTTTCACGCCGAGGATCGACTCACACCACGGTGGCACGTGGGACAGCCCTGTGGGAAAGCCTCGAGGGAAAACCACAGATCATTTGATCCACGCGACAGGTAGCGTGACATTGCTGCTACAGCCTGGAAGGAAAGTGTACGTGCATGCCCCCACTCGAGACGAGGCCTGACTCCCCTGGGGAGACTCCAGAAGTACCCAAAGATCCATGTCAGCCCCTGAGAGGAATCCTCGGTTCCGGCCCTGACTCCACACAAGGTTTTTGGCCCCGGTATCGACGGGAGAGGAATCCCGAGAGGCCCCCTAGCAACTCGCATAGGGACTGGCCTCTCCTGAGGCCACCAGGGCGGGTCCCTGAGGTCCCCGTCGTAACTCGAGAACACCTGCCGCAACTCGAGAAAATCCAGGAAGTTCTCCCTTCCAGGCGAGATGAGGCCTATTTCCGATGAGGCGTCTGGAGACTAATGACACCTTACCTCTGGAACTTCGAAAGGGTCTTTCACAGCCTTGCTGCAACTCAAGAAGTTCACCACCATACCCTGCTGGAAGCCAGTGTGAGGAATCCCGCCCGTGACAAGGTCATGAGGAAGGAAGCTGACATACGCAAGGCGTGCTCAGACTTCAGGGACCCCTCTGGATATTCCTAAGCATGTACCCCAGCAAAAATCTGCCGGCTTTTGTGCTCTGCTTTTCCACTTTTCTGATATTCTCTGGAAAAAAGTCAATTCAGGGTTTTAGTCTTCTGCATTTGAAAGGGATGTTTCAGTTAAACCCCTCTGATAGCTCTCTAGTCTGCCTAACAGGTTCCCCAGACCTCTTACAGCTTGTGAATTGCTTACAGCCCCCCAACCGCGCGAGGCACAAAGCTTACAGCTTGTGAATTGCTTACAGCCCCCCAACCGCGGGAGGCACAAAGCTTAAAAGCATCTTAAAGATACAGAGCCTTTTCTAAAGAGTTAAAAATTATATTGGTAGAGGGTTTTCACTGTTGACTCAAGGATTGCTGCCAGACCTCCTTATTCTTTATCTTTTAGGCACCTGGAAGGATGTTAATGTAAGCAGGATGTAGAAAAAGATACATAGTAGTTTTGATGTTAGCAACACTAGACTTTTGAGTTAATTGCTTCTCTTTTGCTATAAATCACTGCACTCCCTCTACTTGTTATAAGTTGCTGTATCCTTGCTGTCTAAGAATGTAACTTTCTTTAGTGCTTTCCGAGAGTGGCACCAGACCTTGGGAAGATCAACACAAATAAGTCTTGTGGTTGACAAACCCTTATCAGAAAAAAGGCTGTAAAATGTTAATTGGCCCTTTTGGTTGGAAGATGATGTAAATTACCTAAGACTTGTGTATACAATTAGGTATGCAGAGAGAAAAGCCTGGTTTTGATAAGAGTCTGGACTGCTAACGCTGCATAACTTTGTGTTACCCATTGATCTCCATGTTTTATCAAAAGTATAAAAGGCCTTCTGAACAATAAAGGACGGGACCAGATTCTCAGACCAGTTTCTCGGACTAGTCTCGGCCTGGTTTCTTGGGAATCTGGCTCCCCCCATGTCTCTCTCTCTCTCTCTTTTTCTCTCCCTTTTCTTCCCTCTGCTCTTTACTTTAATTTCAGGCTGAATTTCCATCTGGGGCGCGGAGGCTCGCCAGGTCTACTTATTTGCCCTGGTTATTAAGATCCGCGAGAAAGGGAGCTTAAGGCGAGGCACCCTTAGATATTCAAGCGGGCACCGGTGGCCCAACGTAGATGGTGCAAATTCCTTGTCTGGAATTTTATTGGTCTTCCGCGTAAACCAAGCTATTCAGCCCTCTTTCTCCACTTAATCTTCCTACTGCACTACAGTTTCTTAATCTAATCTTATATTAATAAATAAACAAGTCTTTCCACGCCAACGCCGTCCACCCTTCGAATTCCCTGGATCCACCGGGGCTGGACCCCGGCAAGTGGCGCCCGGAACAGGCTATTCGAAGGTAGGTTCCTCGGAGCAAAAGCTCCCCCCGGAGCACTCTCTGTAGCTCCCCCCGGAGCACTCTCTGTTGCTCCCCCCGGAGCACTCTCTGTTGCTCCCCCCCGGAGTGACTTAATCACTCCCCCCAGAGTACTTTCGGGTACTCCCCCAGTGTTGAGTGTTCGGGACGGCTAGGACCCCACTCAGGGTGCCGCGGACCCCCCTGTAGGATAGACAGGGTGAGGAGGAGTGGGAAGTGTTCAAGGGTTTAAGAGAAACCTGGTGCTCTAGAGGTTGAAAAGAAACCTGCTATCTTAGGGTTGAAAACAAAACCCCCCTCGCCAAAGGTAAAACCTTTTTGTTGAGGTAGACTTTTCTATAAGACTTAATTTTCTGACATGGGTAACAGTGAATCAAAAGAAAGACAGCTTTTTACAGGAGTAATCTTGCAGTTACTAACTAAACGAGGAATTAAAGTTAAAAAATCCAATATTCATTCATTTTTTTCCTTTGTACAAGAACAGTGTCCCTGGTTTCCAGAAGAAGGCACTGTTAACTTAGACACCTGGGAGAGAGTAGGAAAACAACTAAAAACTTACCATGCTGAACATGGCTCACAAAAGGTGCCTACTGACGCCTTTTCCTTATGGAATATAATTAGGGACGCTCTAGACCCTGCCCCTGAATCTGAAAAGGTACATCTTAAAGAGGAAAGTGCAGAGAAAAAGGTATCTATCGAAGAGGAGAGTGATGAAAAGGAGGCTACACCTAACTATCGGCAGTTGAGTCAAATGATAGCTGCAATGACTGCCCAAGAAAAGGTAATAGATAGAGATGACAAAAAAGAGCAGCTTTCAGATGAGGAAGATTTGGAAGAGGAAGTAAGTCAAGATCATTCTGATGAGGACTGGTCTTTATTAAATAAAGATGCTCCAAGGAGTTTAAGAGAAACTTCTCCAATTAGATTATCTGCTCCAAAGAGCTTAATAAAAACTTCCCCAACCAGACCACCTGCTTCCACAAATTCAAGAGAAATTTCCTTAATTAAGCCTTCTGCTTCCAGAGGCTCAAGACAAATGTCCCCCATCAGATTATATGCACCTGAGAGTTTAAGGCCAGATTCCCCAGATAAAACATCCGTAAGACCTAAACACAGAACGGATAAAAAATTCCCAAAGTACGAAGAAAGTGACATAGGACACCCCTTGCCCCCCCCTCCCTATAAGGGTGAGGGGCCTCCACTAGAAGCTCCCCGAAGAAGAGTTTTCTCTATCCCAGATGATGAACTTGATCCCCACCTTGAGGCTTGTTTCCCCATAATATTTGGTGGAAGTGGTGGGAGAACAGCCCCCCACTGGGAACCCATTCCAATGAAAATGATTAAAGAACTCAAACAGGCTTGTGCTTTGTATGGGCCTAAAGCCCCGTACACTGTATCATTGGTGGAAGCTTTAGCGGGCAGATGGATGACACCCCATGACTGGAAGACAGTCGCTAAAGCTTGTCTGTCTGGAGGTCAATATGTACTTTGGAGAACTGAATATGAAGATCTAGCCCAAAAACAGGCTGATGCTAACCAAAAATATGGCCCAAGATATATTATAAAAAATATGTTGGCAGGGACTAATGATTTTGGAACACTTAGAGATCAAATGGGATTAGATAAAACCACTTTAGATCAAGTAACCGCCTGCGCCCTTGGGGCTTGGCGTTTGTTGCCTGAAGGGAAAGAATCTACCTCTTCCTTCTCAAATGTTAAACAAAAACCAGAAGAGCCATATGAAGACTTTATATCAAGACTTGCAGAGGCAGTCAACAGAGTAATTTCCAACACTGAGGCAGCTAGTATATTGATAAAACAACTGGCATTTGAAAATGCTAATTCTACCTGCCAGGCCATTTTACGTCCTATTAAAAAAACTGGGGAAATAATAGATTATATCAGGCAATGTGCAGATGTAGGACCAGCGATGATGCAGGGCGTTGCCATAGCTGCAGCCATAAAGGGAAATTCTTACCAGCAGGCAGTACAGTCCTTTTTTACAAATAGAAATAACCCGTCAAAGAGTCATTCCAGTAGTCCAGGCCAGAATATTGGTTTATCCAAGGCCTGCTTCTCTTGCGGACGGGAAGGGCACCTTATGCGAGCTTGTCCCCAAAAAGCAGCCGGTTCTTCTCTGCCGAATTCTCCCTCCCCGGCTGTGCCTACTAATCTCCCTAGATCTCTCTGCCCTCGTTGTCAAAAAGGATATCACTGGGCAAAAGAATGTAGGTCACAATTCCATAGAAATGGAGCCTTTTTGGGCCCCGACCAGCAGTCGGGAAACGGATTGAGGGGCCAGCCTCAGGCCCCGACAACAATTGGGGCAGCCTCACTGAACCCATTCATTCCCTTCGTCCCATCGCAGAACTCATCAGAGCAACCCCAGGCAGCGCAGGACTGGACCTCAGTTCCACCACCTCAGCAATATTAACACCAGATAGCCCCACTGTAAAAATACCTACAGGAGTTAAAGGCCCATTACCAACAGGTTTAGTAGGAATTATACTAGGCAGAAGTTCCTTAGCTATGCAAGGTCTCACAATCATCCCTGGAGTAATTGACTCAGATTATACAGGAGAAATCCAGATAATGATTTCACCCCCAACTAAAACTTTCCAAATACATCAGGGACAAAGAATAGCCCAACTTTTGCTTTTGCCTTACCACACTGCAATTGGGCGCACAGCTACTCAAAATGAAAGGCAGGATAAAGGATTTGGGTCTAGTGATATGGTTTTTTGGATAACAGAAATTACTCAGAAACGTCCTATGAAGACTATCCTGATTAATGGCAAGTCTATTGTGGGGTTATTAGACACAGGAGCAGATGTTTCTTGCATTTCAGGAAAAGACTGGCCCAGCTCCTGGCCCACACATACTACTGAAAATAACTTGGTGGGGATAGGAAGAGCCCCCACAATAGCCAAAAGTGCAAAAATTTTAGATTGGCAATTTGAGGATACCCGTGGAACTTTCCAACCTTATGTCGTTCCTTCGCTCCCCCTTACCCTGTGGGGGAGGGACGTGCTATCTCAAATGGGAGTGTTACTTTTTAGCCCTGATGATAAAGTGACCTCTCAGATGTTGCAGATGGGCTATGATCCATCAAAAGGATTGGGTAAACAACAGACAGGAATAATTGAGCCAATTTGCCCAACTCCTCGCAAGCTACGTGCTGGATTGGGATATCCAAATTTATAATTGAGGCCATTGTTTTTGCTGCCGACCCCATCACATGGAAATCTCAAGATCCGGTGTGGGTAGAACAGTGGCCTCTGCATAAGGAAAAATTATTGGCAGCTAAAGCATTAATCTTTGAACAATTAGAATTGGGACATATTGAGCCCTCCAATAGCCCCTGGAACACTCCTATTTTTGTCATTAAGAAAAAATCTGGTAAATGGCGACTTTTACAGGATTTGAGAGCTATTAATGCCACCATGGAGGACATGGGGGCCTTACAGCCTGGGCTCCCTTCCCCAGTAGCCGTTCCAGAGGGATATAATATAATTGTTATTGATTTACAAGATTGTTTTTTCACTATTCCCTTAAATCCTGAGGATAAAAAGCGATTTGCCTTTAGTCTGCCATCAGAAAATCTTAAACAGCCTTATTTACGGTTTCAGTGGAAGGTTCTGCCTCAGGGAATGAAAAATAGCCCTACTTTATGCCAAAAATTTGTTAATGCCGCTCTAGAAGATACTAGGGCTAAATATGAACACGTGTATATGATTCACTATATGGATGATATTTTAATAGCTCATCCTGATAGAGTTCACCTGCAGACTGTGCTCCAGGACCTGACCCAGGCATTGACAGACAGAGGCCTAAAAATTGCCCCAGAAAAAATTCAAATCAATCCGCCCATAACTTACTTAGGAAGAGTCATAAATTCGGAAACGGTGACTCATACCCCGCTGCAATTGAGAAAAGACCATCTTATTACTTTAAATGATTATCAAAAACTCTTAGGTGATATTAATTGGATTAGACCATATTTAAAATTAACCACTGCCGAATTAAAACCTCTTTTTAACACTTTACGCGGGGATCCTGATCCAACCTCAAAAAGACAATTAACAGCTGAGGCTCAAGAAGCCCTAGGCAAAGTAGAAGCAGCCTTATCAAATAGCTATGTAAAAAGAATTGATTTGACGATGACGTGGCAGTTCCTTTGCCTAGCTACTCCAACGGCGCCTACGGGAGTTCTGTGGCAACGCGGCCCTTTAGAATGGATCCATCTTCCTACCCAAGCTAAAAAAGTCGTGGCTTCTTATCCTGGTTTAATTGCCACATTAATGCTAAAAGGAAGGAAGCGGAGCATTGAATTGTTTGGTAAAGAGCCATCAGAGATTGTAATTCCATATAATAAGGAGCAGCTTGATGCTCTTTTAATGTTTGATGAAGACTGGCAGATTGCCATAGGGAATTACTGTGGTCAAATTTTGCATCATTTACCCTCGCATGTTTTACTAAATTTTATGTCTAACCATCCAGTTATTTTTCCTGTCCGGTGTAAACAGTTCCCTATTTCAGATGCTCAGGTAGTCTTTACTGATGGATCGGCTAACGGTAGAGCCTCTATAGTCACAAGAGATCATCAAAAACTTTTGGAAACACAAGAAACTTCAGCTCAAAGGGCTGAAATCACAGCTGTTATTGAGGCCTTTGTTATGTTTGCGGAGAAAGAATTTAACCTTTATTCTGACTCTCAGTATGTGGTCAGGCTGTTTCCACACATTGAGACTGCAGTTTTGCCTGAAAACAAAACTGCTATCTTCCATTTGTTAACTAAACTGCAGCAGCAAATATGGAAAAGAAATCGGGCGTTCTTTATCGGCCACATTCGGGCTCATTCCGGCCTGCCTGGCCCTTTAAATGCTCTCAATGAATTGGCAGATTCGTTAACCAGGATTTCAGTGGCTTCTGTTTTTGAAGAAGCTCGAGCTTCTCACTCACTTCATCACCAAAATGCCACTGCCTTACGATACCAGTTTCAAATTCCTCGAGAATCTGCCCGAGAGATTGTTCGTTCTTGTTCACATTGTCCTACTACCGTGAATGCTTTGCCTCTGGGAGTTAACCCTCGCGGTCTCAAACCTAATGCACTCTGGCAAATGGATGTAACCCATGTCTCTTCATTTGGAAAACTGTCTTTTGTTCATGTAACTGTAGATACCTTCTCTCATGTTATTATTGCCACTGCTCGTACAGGGGAAGCAGTTAAAGATGTAATACAACATCTTTTTACATGCTTTTCCTATCTGGGCTTGCCAAAAGCTTTAAAAACTGATAATGCTCCTGCTTACACTTCTAAATCTTTTCAGCAATTCTGTACAAGATTTCAAATTAAACATAACACCGGCATCCCTTATAACCCACAAGGACAAGCCATTGTGGAAAGAGCACATCAAACACTGAAAATCCATATTCAAAAACTAAAAGAAGGGGAATTTAAATATAGTTCCCCCCATCAGATTTTGCAACATGCTCTTTTCGTAATAAATAACTTAAATGCTGATTCATCCGGAAACACTGCAATGCTTCGCCATTGGTGCCCAGAGCAATTGAATGCAAAACCATTAGTAAAATGGAGGGACCTTCTTTCCGGACAATGGAAAGGTCCTGACCCCTTATTAACCAATGGGCGAGGGTATGCTTGTGTTTTTCCACAGGACGCGGACGCTCCGATTTGGGTTCCAGACAGACTAATTCGCCATGTCTCAGCTCCCCGGATACCAGAATCCCCCGCCACCGCGATCTCTAAAAAGGAAGAAACTCCCTCTTCCCCCGCTCCCTCCGCCAGCACGGGAAACGCCGCTGACCCCAGGACAGCTGACATTGGAGATCCCGGATAGGCGCGGATCGGAGCCACCCACTGGACAGATGTCACGACTTCAGATACAGGATATTGCACCCCCTGATTTTTTGCCTCGCAGGAATCCATTAGGACGCCCAGCTCAGTCAACCCAACAAGCCTCCTTGCCCACCTGGGGACAGATTAAAGCTCTCTGTCGCCAGGCACAGGGGATAGCTACCCTACAGGGATCGTCAGTCTCTCCTGAAAAGGTGTTTATTGCCATGCTTGCCTTGCTCTCTTGCCAGGTAAGCGCTGCTCCCATTCCAACCAAATATTGGGCGTTTCTCCCGGATCCTCCAACTTTCCAAGTTGTTACTTGGAACAGTGACCCCATACGAGTTAGTACAGACCAGCCTCGCCTTTTGGGAGGATCTTATACTTCCTATACAAAAGACCAATACCCTATTAATTTCAATTATACCTTTAAAGGACTAGCAGATGATTTTCCTGTCTGCTTTAATTTTCCTCCTGGCCTTACAGGAGACTTCTTTACCAAGACAGGATGCGTTGGAGCCTCCACAAAAGCAGTTATGACAGATTCCCCAACCTCTAAATTTGCATCTATAGGGGATCGGTCTGCTTGGATATTACGAGCCCGTATGCCTGGGGTCCTTGGCCCCTATAAGTCTTTGTCTCTCAAAACTCCATCAGAATATCCAAATTGTGATGATGTTGCTCCCTCAGATGTTATTTGGAAAACTATAGATGATCATTCAGGATATCCGATTTGGAAATCTTGTATTTATAATTCGAGAGTAGATTACAATATGCCGGGAGGAAGAAATTGTGCGATTCAGGACTGGAGCAACCCAAATCCAGGTCAAGACCCTGAGTCTGACGATGACTTTATCAATAGATTGGATAATTGGAAAGAATATTCAATTTCTTGGCCGTTAGTTGCCACCAGACGGCATCATAACCAATTTGTTCCCCCTATGCTGTCTTATATAACTAGAGGTAAAACCTTTTGGCAGCCAGAAATTTGGAGAGCCCTTGCGGCTACCGCCCCTATTATTTTAATCCGACCAAAAAATACCTCTATTTACTCTATTTTAGCTTGTCTACCCTCTCCTTATGTTTTTCTTTTCACTAATGATTCTGAAAGACTTAACATACAATTGAATTATACAGGTGGACCCCATGTAGTGTCTTGTGAACAATGTATGCTTTCATCCTGTTTAACTCCTCAATATAAAGTTTGCTCTTTCATGGTTTTAAAACGTCCGCCCTATCTCATGGTACCTGTAACTGTAGCCACGTATTGGTATGATAACCATGGCCTAGCTGTACTGCAACAGCTACAAGATTTAATGTGAACACGACGGTTTGTGGGCTTACTTGTTTTGGGAATATCAGCTTTGATAACCGCAATTACTTCTGTTACTGTGGCGGCATTATCATTGTCTCAACAAGTGTATACTGCCCAATATGTTGACACCGTATCCAAAAATGTTTCTCTAACGCTGGCAACCCAGGAAATTATAGATAGGAAGCTAGAAATAAGGATTGATGCCTTAGAAGAAGCAGTAATGCATATTGGGAATGAATTACAGAGTCTGAAAATGAAATTGGCTCTTTCATGTCATGCCGATTACCGGTGGATATGTGTTACATCCCTGAAAGTAAATGAGACAGATTTTAAATGGGAGAGGGTCAAAAATCATATTTTAGGTGTCTGGAACAGCTCAGATATTAGTTTAGATTTAGGGAAACTTCATAATCAGATTCAGACCTTGGAACACTCCCGATTAGATTTTACCGCCGCAGGAGAAGCCAATGACTTTTTCCACACCTTCTCTGACTTCATTTCTGGAAAAACTCTTCTGACTACTGTCTCTAGCTATGCTGCTGTGGGTGCCATAATCCTGCTCCTTGTAATCGTGCTTCCTTGTGTTGTCAGGACTCTTCGGCAGAGCATTCGGAATCTCGCGACTGAACTGCACCTAATTTTTTTAAAAAACTAATAAAGAAGGGGGAGTTGCCGGAAGCCAGTGTGAGGAATCCCGCCCGTGACAAGGTCATGAGGAAGGAAGCTGACATACGCAAGGCGTGCTCAGACTTCAGGGACCCCTCTGGATATTCCTAAGCATGTACCCCAGCAAAAATCTGCCGGCTTTTGTGCTCTGCTTTTCCACTTTTCTGATATTCTCTGGAAAAAAGTCAATTCAGGGTTTTAGTCTTCTGCATTTGAAAGGGATGTTTCAGTTAAACCCCTCTGATAGCTCTCTAGTCTGCCTAACAGGTTCCCCAGACCTCTTACAGCTTGTGAATTGCTTACAGCCCCCCAACCGCGAGAGGCACAAAGCTTACAGCTTGTGAATTGCTTACAGCCCCCCAACCGCGGGAGGCACAAAGCTTAAAAGCATCTTAAAGATACAGAGCCTTTTCTAAAGAGTTAAAAATTATATTGGTAGAGGGTTTTCACTGTTGACTCAAGGATTGCTGCCAGACCTCCTTATTCTTTATCTTTTAGGCACCTGGAAGGATGTTAATGTAAGCAGGATGTAGAAAAAGATACATAGTAGTTTTGATGTTAGCAACACTAGACTTTTGAGTTAATTGCTTCTCTTTTGCTATAAATCACTGCACTCCCTCTACTTGTTATAAGTTGCTGTATCCTTGCTGTCTAAGAATGTAACTTTCTTTAGTGCTTTCCGAGAGTGGCACCAGACCTTGGGAAGATCAACACAAATAAGTCTTGTGGTTGACAAACCCTTATCAGAAAAAAGGCTGTAAAATGTTAATTGGCCCTTTTGGTTGGAAGATGATGTAAATTACCTAAGACTTGTGTATACAATTAGGTATGCAGAGAGAAAAGCCTGGTTTTGATAAGAGTCTGGACTGCTAACGCTGCATAACTTTGTGTTACCCATTGATCTCCATGTTTTATCAAAAGTATAAAAGGCCTTCTGAACAATAAAGGACGGGACCAGATTCTCAGACCAGTTTCTCGGACTAGTCTCGGCCTGGTGTCTTGGGAATCTGGCTCCCCCCGTGTCTCTCTCTCTCTCTCTTTTTCTCTCCCTTTTCTTCCCTCTGCTCTTTACTTTAATTTCAGGCTGAATTTCCATCTGGGGCGCGGAGGCTCGCCAGGTCTACTTATTTGCCCTGGTTATTAAGATCCGCGAGAAAGGGAGCTTAAGGCGAGGCACCCTTAGATATTCAAGCGGGCACCGGTGGCCCAACGTAGATGGTGCAAATTCCTTGTCTGGAATTTTATTGGTCTTCCGCGTAAACCAAGCTATTCAGCCCTCTTTCTCCACTTAATCTTCCTACTGCACTACAGTTTCTTAATCTAATCTTATATTAATAAATAAACAAGTCTTTCCACGCCAACGCCGTCCACCCTTCGAATTCCCTGGATCCACCGGGGCTGGACCCCGGCAATACCCGTCTCCACTAGAGAGGAAGCACGATGGTCCCGCCCACATCCAGAGGAGCCCCGTTTCCCCCTCGTAGCTCGAGATGAGGGATCCTTTCCCTGCTTTCAACGGGAAAGAATTCCCGGCGTTCCCGTCGCATCTCAAGAAGAGGCACTCTCAACAGGAAAGGCGAGAGGAACTCCATGGTCGTACCACCATTCCAAGAGTCCCCCAGATGTCTCAGTCCATTCCAGAGGAACCTCTGTGCCCTGCACTGGCTCATCTTTCACGCCGAGGATCGACTCACACCACGGTGGAACGTGGGACAGCCCTGTGGGAAAGCCTCGAGGGAAAACCACAGATCCTTTGATCCACGCGACGGGAAGCGTGACATTGCAGCTACAGCCTGGAAAGAAAACGCACGTGCATGCCCCCACTCGAGACGAGGCCTGACTCCCCTGCGGAGACTCCAGAAGTACCCAAAGATCCATGTCAGCCCCTGAGAGGAATCCTCGTTTCCGGCCCTGACTCCACACAAGGTTTTTGGCCCCGGTATCGACGGGAGAGGAATCCCGCGAGGCCCCCTAGCAACTCGCATGTGGACTGGCCTCTCCTGAGGCCACCAGGGCGGGTCCCTGAGGTCCCCGTCGTAACTCGAGAACACCTGCCGCATCTCGAGAAAATCCAGGAAGTTCTCCCTTCCAGGCGAGATGAGGCCTATTTCCGATGAGGCGTCTGGAGACTAATGACACCTTACCTCTGGAACTTCGAAAGGGTCTTTCACACCCTTGCTGCAACTCAAGAAGTTCACTTCCATACCCGTCTCCACTCGAGAGGAAGCAGGATGGTCCCGCCCACATCCAGAGGAGCCCCGTTTCCCCCTCGTAGCTCGAGATGAGGGATCCTTTGCCTGCTTTCAACGGGAAAGAATTCCCGGCGTTCCCGTCGCATCTCAAGAGGAGGCACTCTCAACAGGAAAGGCGAGAGGAACTCCATGGTCGTACCACCATTCCAAGAGTCCCCCAGATGTCTCAGTCCATTCCAGAGGAAGCTCTTTGCCCTGCACTGGCTCATCTTTCACGCCGAGGATCGACTCACACCACGGTGGCACGTGGGACAGCCCTGTGGGAAAGCCTCGAGGGAAAGCCTCGAGGGAAAACCACAGATCCTATGATCCACGCGACGGGAAGCGTGACATTGCTGCTACAGCCTGGAAGGAAAGCGCACGTGCATGCCCCCACTCGAGACGAGGCCTGACTCCCCTGGGGAGACTCCAGAAGTACCCAAAGATCCATGTCAGCCCCTGAGAGGAATCCTCGTTTCCGGCCCTGACTCCACACAAGGTTTTTGGCCCCGGTATCGACGGGAGAGGAATCCCGAGAGGCCCCCTAGCAACTCGCATAGGGACTGGCCTCTCCTGAGGCCACCAGGGCGGGTCCCAGAGGTCCCCGTCGTAACTCGAGAACACCTGCCGCAACTCGAGAAAATCCAGGAAGTTCTCCCTTCCAGGCGAGATGAGGCCTATTTCTGATGAGGCGTCTGGAGACTAATGACACCTAACCTCTGGAACTTCGAAAGGGTCTTTCACACCCTTGCTGCAACTCAAGAAGTTCACCGCCATACCCGTCTCCACTCGAGAGGAAGCACGATGGTCCCGCCCACATCCAGAGGAGCCCCGTTTCCCCCTCGTAGCTCGAGATGAGGGATCCTTTTCCTGCTTTCAACGGGAAAAAATTCCCGGCGTTCCCGTCGCATCTCAAGAGGAGGCACTCTCAACAGGAAAGGCGAGAGGAACTCCATGGTCGTACCACCATTCCAAGAGTCCCCCAGATGTCTCAGTCCATTCCAGAGGAAACTCTTTGCCCTGCACTGGCTCATCTTTCACGCCGAGGATCGACTCACACCACGGTGGCACGTGGGACAGCCCTGTGGGAAAGCCTCGAGGGAAAGCCTCGAGGGAAAACCACAGATCCTTTGATCCACGCGACGGGAAACGTGACATTGCTGCTACAGCCTGGAAGGAAAGTGCACGTGCATGCCCCCTCACGAGACGAGGCCTGTCTCCCCTGGCGAGACTCCAGAAGTACCCAAAGATCCATATCAGTCCCTGAGAGGAATCCTCGGTTCTGGCCCTGACTCCACACAAGGTTTTTGGCCCCGGTATCGACGGGAGAGGAATCCCGAGAGGCCCCCTAGCAACTCGCATGGTGACTGGCCACTCCTGAGGCCACCAGGGCGGGTCCCTGAGGTCCCCGTCGTAACTCGAGAACACCTGCCGCAACTCGAGAAAATCCAGGAAGTTCTCCCTTCCAGGCGAGATGAGGCCTATTTCCGATGAGGCGTCTGGAGACTGACACCTAACCTCTGGAACTTCGAAAGGGTCTTTCACACCCTTGCTGCAACTCAAGAAGTTCACCGCCATACCCGTCTCCACTCGAGAGGAAGCACGATGGTCCCGCCCACATCCAGAGGAGCCCCGTTTCCCCCTCGTAGCTCGAGATGAGGGATCCTTTGCCTGCTTTCAACGGGAAAGAATTCCCGGAGTTCCCGTCGCATCTCAAGAGGAGGCACTCTCAACAGGAAAGGCGAGAGGAACTCCATGGTCGTACCACCATTCCAAGAGTCCCCCAGATGTCTCAGTCCATTCCAGAGGAACCTCTTTGCCCTGCACTGGCTCATCTTTCACGCCGAGGATCGACTCACACCACGGTGGCACGTGGGACAGCCCTGTGGGAAAGCCTCGAGGGAAAACCACAGATCCTTTGATCCACGCGAAGGGAAGCGTGACATTGCTGCTACAGCCTGGAAAGAAAACGCACGTGCATGCCCCCACTCGAGACGAGGCCTGACTCCCCTGGGGAGACTCCAGAAGTACCCAAAGATCCATGTCAGCCCCTGAGAGGAATCCTCGTTTCCGGCCCTGACTCCACACAAGGTTTTTGGCCCCGGTATCGACGGGAGAGGAATCCCGCGAGGCCCCCTAGCAACTCGCATGTGGACTGGCCTCTCTAGAGGCCACCAGGGAGGGTCCCTGAGGTCCCCGTCGTAACTCGAGAACACCTGCCGCATCTCGAGAAAATCCAGGAAGTTCTCCCTTCCAGGCGAGATGAGGCCTATTTCCGATGAGGCGTCTGGAGACTAATGACACCTAACCTCTGGAACTTCGAAAGGGTCTTTCACACCCTTGCTGCAACTCAAGAAGTTCACTTCCATACCCGTCTCCACTCGAGAGGAAGCAGGATGGTCCCGCCCACATCCAGAGGAGCCCCGTTTCCCCCTCGTAGCTCGAGATGAGGGATCCTTTGCCTGCTTTCAACGGGAAAGAATTCCCGGCGTTCCCGTCGCATCTCAAGAGGAGGCACTCTCAACAGGAAAGGCGAGAGGAACTCCATGGTCGTACCACCATTCCAAGAGTCCCCCAGATGTCTCAGTCCATTCCAGAGGAAGCTCTTTGCCCTGCACTGGCTCATCTTTCACGCCGAGGATCGACTCACACCACGGTGGCACGTGGGACAGCCCTGTGGGAAAGCCTCGAGGGAAAGCCTCGAGGGAAAACCACAGATCCTATGATCCACGCGACGGGAAGCGTGACATTGCTGCTACAGCCTGGAAGGAAAGCGCACGTGCATGCCCCCACTCGAGACGAGGCCTGACTCCCCTGGGGAGACTCCAGAAGTACCCAAAGATCCATGTCAGCCCCTGAGAGGAATCCTCGGTTCCGGCCCTGACTCCACACAAGGTTTTTGGCCCCGGTATCGACGGGAGAGGAATCCCGAGAGGCCCCCTAGCAACTCGCATAGGGACTGGCCTCTCCTGAGGCCACCAGGGCGGGTCCCAGAGGTCCCCGTCGTAACTCGAGAACACCTGCCGCAACTCGAGAAAATCCAGGAAGTTCTCCCTTCCAGGCGAGATGAGGCCTATTTCTGATGAGGCGTCTGGAGACTAATGACACCTAACCTCTGGAACTTCGAAAGGGTCTTTCACACCCTTGCTGCAACTCAAGAAGTTCACCGCCATACCCGTCTCCACTCGAGAGGAAGCACGATGGTCCCGCCCACATCCAGAGGAGCCCCGTTTCCCCCTCGTAGCTCGAGATGAGGGATCCTTTTCCTGCTTTCAACGGGAAAAAATTCCCGGCGTTCCCGTCGCATCTCAAGAGGAGGCACTCTCAACAGGAAAGGCGAGAGGAACTCCATGGTCGTACCACCATTCCAAGAGTCCCCCAGATGTCTCAGTCCATTCCAGAGGAAACTCTTTGCCCTGCACTAGCTCATCTTTCACGCCGAGGATCGACTCACACCACGGTGGCACGTGGGACAGCCCTGTGGGAAAGCCTCGAGGGAAAGCCTCGAGGGAAAACCACAGATCCTTTGATCCACGAGACGGGAAGCGTGACATTGCTGCTACAGCCTGGAAGGAAAGTGCACGTGCATGCCCCCTCACGAGACGAGGCCTGTCTCCCCTGGCGAGACTCCAGAAGTACCCAAAGATCCATATCAGCCCCTGAGAGGAATCCTCGGTTCTGGCCCTGACTCCACACAAGGTTTTTGGCCCCGGTATCGACGGGAGAGGAATCCCGAGAGGCCCCCTAGCAACTCACATGGTGACTGGCCACTCCTGAGGCCACCAGGGCGGGTCCCTGAGGTCCCCGTCGTAACTCGAGAACACCTGCCGCAACTCGAGAAAATCCAGGAAGTTCTCCCTTCCAGGCGAGATGAGGCCTATTTCCGATGAGGCGTCTGGAGACTAATGACACCTAACCTCTGGAACTTCGAAAGGGTCTTTCACACCCTTGCTGCAACTCAAGAAGTTCACCGCCATACCCGTCTCCACTCGAGAGGAAGCACGATGGTCCCGCCCACATCCAGAGGAGCCCCGTTTCCCCCTCGTAGCTCGAGATGAGGGATCCTTTGCCTGCTTTCAACGGGAAAGAATTCCCGGAGTTCCCGTCGCATCTCAAGAGGAGGCACTCTCAACAGGAAAGGCGAGAGGAACTCCATGGTCGTACCACCATTCCAAGAGTCCCCCAGATGTCTCAGTCCATTCCAGAGGAACCTCTTTGCCCTGCACTGGCTCATCTTTCACGCCGAGGATCGACTCACACCACGGTGGCACGTGGGACAGCCCTGTGGGAAAGCCTCGAGGGAAAGCCTCGAGGGAAAACCACAGATCCTTTGATCCACGCGACGGGAAGCGTGACATTGCTGCTACAGCCTGGAAGGAAAGCACACGTGCATGCCCCCACTCGAGACGAGGCCTGACTCCCCTGGGGAGACTCCAGAAGTACCCAAAGATCCATGTCAGCCCCTGAGAGGAATCCTCGGTTCCGGCCCTGACTCCACACAAGGTATTTGGCACCGGTATCGACGGGAGAGGAATCCCGAGAGACCCCCTAGCAACTCGCATGGGGACTGGCCTTTCCTGAGGCCACCAGGGAGAGTCCCTGAGGTCCACGTCGTAACTCGAGAACACCTGCTGCAACTCGAGAAAATCCAGGAAGTTCTCCCTTCCAGGCGAGATGAGGCCTATTTCCGATGAGGCTTCTGGAGACTAATGACACCTAACCTCTGGAACTTCGAAAGGGTCTTTCACACCCTTGCTGCAACTCAAGAAGTTCACCGCCATACCCGTCTCCACTCGAGAGGAAGCAGGATGGTCCCGCCCACATCCAGAGGAGCCCCGTTTCCCCCTCGTAGCTCGAGATGAGGGATCCTTTCCCTGCTTTCAACGGGAAAGAATTCCCGGCGTTCCCGTCGCATCTCAAGAGGAGGCACTCTCAACAGGAAAGGCGAGAGGAACTCCATGGTCGTACCACCATTCCAAGAGTCCCCCAGATGTCTCAGTCCATTCCAGAGGAACCTCTTTGCCCTGCACTGGCTCATCTTTCACGCCGAAGATCGACTCACACCACGGTGGCACGTGGGACAGCCCTGTGGGAAAGCCTGGAGGGAAAACCACAGATCCTTTGATCCATGGGTCGAGAAGCGTGACATTGCTGCTACAGCTTGGAAGGATAGCGCACGTGCATGCCCCCACTCGAGACGAGGCCTGACTCCCCTACGGAGACTCCAGAAGTACCCAAAGATCCATGTCAGCCCCTGAGAGGAATCCTTGTTTCCGGCCCTGACTCCACACAAGGTTTTTGGCCCCGGTATCGACGGGAGAGGAATTCCGAGAGGCCCCCTAGCAACTCGCATGGGGACTGGCCTCTCCTGAGGCCACCAGGGCGGGTCCCTGAGGTCCCCGTCGTAACTCGAGAACACCTGCCGCATCTCGAGAAAATCCAGGAAGTTCTCCCTTCCAGGCGAGAAGAATCCTATTTCCGATGAGGCGTCTGGAGACTAATGACACCTAACCTCTGGAATTTCGAAAGGGTCTTTCACACCCTTGCTGCAACTCAAGAAGTTCACTTCCATACCCGTCTCCACTCGAGAGGAAGCAGGATGGTCCCGCCCATATCCAGAGGAGCCCCGTTTCCCCCTCGTAGCTCGAGATGAGGGATCCTTTGCCTGCTTTCAACGGGAAAGAATTCCCGGCGTTCCCATCGCATCTCAAGAGGAGGCACTCTCAACAGGAAAGGCGAGAGGAACTCCATGGTCGTACCACCATTCCAAGAGTCCCCCAGATGTCTCAGTCCATTCCAGAGGAAGCTCTTTGCCCTGCACTGGCTCATCTTTCACGCCGAGGATCGACTCACACCACGGTGGCACGTGGGACAGCCCTGTGGGAAAGCCTCGAGGGAAAGCCTCGAGGGAAAACCACAGATCCTATGATCCACGCGACGGGAAGCGTGACATTGCTGCTACAGCCTGGAAGGAAAGTGCACGTGCATGCCCCCTCACGAGACGAGGCCTGTCTCCCCTGGCGAGACTCCAGAAGTACCCAAAGATCCATATCAGCCCCTGAGAGGAATCCTCGGTTCTGGCCCTGACTCCACACAAGGTTTTTGGCCCCGGTATCGACGGGAGAGGAATCCCGAGAGGCCCCCTAGCAACTCGCATGGTGACTGGCCACTCCTGAAGCCACCAGGGCGGGTCCCTGAGGTCCCCGTCGTAACTCGAGAACACCTGCCGCAACTCGAGAAAATCCAGGAAGTTCTCCCTTCCAGGCGAGATGAGGCCTATTTCCGATGAGGCGTCTGGAGACTAATGACACCTAACCTCTGGAACTTCGAAAGGGTCTTTCACACCCTTGCTGCAACTCAAGAAGTTCACCGCCATACCCGTCTCCACTCGAGAGGAAGCACGATGGTCCCGCCCACATCCAGAGGAGCCCCGTTTCCCCCTCGTAGCTCGAGATGAGGGATCCTTTGCCTGCTTTCAACGGGAAAGAATTCCCGGCGTTCCCGTCGCATCTCAAGAGGAGGCACTCTCAACAGGAAAGGCGAGAGGAACTCCATGGTCGTACCACCATTCCAAGAGTCCCCCAGATGTCTCAGTCCATTCCAGAGGAAGCTCTTTGCCCTGCACTGGCTCATCTTTCACGCCGAGGATCGACTCACACCACGGTGGCACGTGGGACAGCCCTGTGGGAAAGCCTCGAGGGAAAACCACAGATCCTTTGATCCACGCGAAGGGAAGCGTGACATTGCTGCTACAGCCTGGAAAGAAAACGCACGTGCATGCCCCCACTCGAGACGAGGCCTGACTCCCCTGCGGAGACTCTAGAAGTACCCAAAGATCCATGTCAGCCCCTGAGAGGAATCCTCGTTTCCGGCCCTGACTCCACACAAGGTTTTTGGCCCCGGTATCGACGGGAGAGGAATCCCGCGAGGCCCCCTAGCAACTCGCATGTGGACTGGCCTCTCTAGAGGCCACCAGGGCGGGTCCCTGAGGTCCCCGTCGTAACTCGAGAACACCTGCCGCATCTCGAGAAAATCCAGGAAGTTCTCCCTTCCAGGCGAGATGAGGCCTTTTTCCGATGAGGCGTCTGGAGACTAATGACACCTAACCTCTGGAACTTCGAAAGGGTCTTTCACACCCTTGCTGCAACTCAAGAAGTTCACTTCCATACCCGTCTCCACTCGAGAGGAAGCAGGATGGTCCCGCCCACATCCAGAGGAGCCCCGTTTCCCCCTCGTAGCTCGAGATGAGGGATCCTTTGCCTGCTTTCAACGGGAAAGAATTCCCGGCGTTCCCGTCGCATCTCAAGAGGAGGCACTCTCAACAGGAAAGGCGAGAGGAACTCCATGGTCGTACCACCATTCCAAGAGTCCCCCAGATGTCTCAGTCCATTCCAGAGGAAGCTCTTTGCCCTGCACTGGCTCATCTTTCACGCAGAGGATCGACTCACACCACGGAGGCACGTGGGACAGCCCTGTGGGAAAGCCTCGAGGGAAAGCCTCGAGGGAAAACCACAGATCCTTTGATCCACGCGACGGGAAGCGTGACATTGCTGCTACAGCCTGGAAGGAAAGCACACGTGCATGCCCCCACTCGAGACGAGGCCTGACTCCCCTGGGGAGACTCCAGAAGTACCCAAAGATCCATGTCAGCCCCTGAGAGGAATCCTCGGTTCCGGCCCTGACTCCACACAAGGTATTTGGCACCGGTATCGACGGGAGAGGAATCCCGAGAGGCCCCCTAGCAACTCGCATGGGGACTGGCCTTTCCTGAGGCCACCAGGGAGGGTCCCTGAGGTCCACGTCGTAACTCGAGAACACCTGCTGCAACTCGAGAAAATCCAGGAAGTTCTCCCTTCCAGGCGAGATGAGGCCTATTTCCGATGAGGCTTCTGGAGACTAATGACACCTAACCTCTGGAACTTCGAAAGGGTCTTTCACACCCTTGCTGCAACTCAAGAAGTTCACCGCCATACCCGTCTCCACTCGAGAGGAAGCAGGATGGTCCCGCCCACATCCAGAGGAGCCCCGTTTCCCCCTCGTAGCTCGAGATGAGGGATCCTTTTCCTGCTTTCAACGGGAAAGAATTCCCGGCGTTCCCGTCGCATCTCAAGAGGAGGCACTCTCAACAGGAAAGGCGAGAGGAACTCCATGGTCGTACCACCATTCCAAGAGTCCCCCAGATGTCTCAGTCCATTCCAGAGGAAGCTCTTTGCCCTGCACTGGCTCATCTTTCACGCCGAGGATCGACTCACACCACGGTGGCACGTGGGACAGCCCTGTGGGAAAGCCTCGAGGGAAAGCCTCGAGGGAAAACCACAGATCCTATGATCCACGCGACGGGAAGCGTGACATTGCTGCTACAGCCTGGAAGGAAAGCGCACGTGCATGCCCCCACTCGAGACGAGGCCTGACTCCCCTGGGGAGACTCCAGAAGTACCCAAAGATCCATATCAGCCCCTGAGAGGAATCCTCGGTTCTGGCCCTGACTCCACACAAGGTTTTTGGCCGCGGTATCGACGGGAGAGGAATCCCGAGAGGCCCCCTAGCAACTCGCATGGTGACTGGCCACTCCTGAGGCCACCAGGGCGGGTCCCTGAGGTCCCCGTCGTAACTCGAGAACACCTGCCGCAACTCGAGAAAATCCAGGAAGTTCTCCCTTCCAGGCGAGATGAGGCCTATTTCCGATGAGGCGTCTGGAGACTAATGACACCTAACCTCTGGAACTTCGAAAGGGTCTTTCACACCCTTGCTGCAACTCAAGAAGTTCACCGCCATACCCGTCTCCACTCGAGAGGAAGCACGATGGTCCCGCCCACATCCAGAGGAGCCCCGTTTCCCCCTCGTAGCTCGAGATGAGGGATCCTTTGCCTGCTTTCAACGGGAAAGAATTCCCGGAGTTCCCGTCGCATCTCAAGAGGAGGCACTCTCAACAGGAAAGGCGAGAGGAACTCCATGGTCGTACCACCATTCCAAGAGTCCCCCAGATGTCTCAGTCCATTCCAGAGGAACCTCTTTGCCCTGCACTGGCTCATCTTTCACGCCGAGGATCGACTCACACCACGGTGGCACGTGGGACAGCCCTGTGGGAAAGCCTCGAGGGAAAACCACAGATCCTTTGATCCACGCGAAGGGAAGCGTGACATTGCTGCTACAGCCTGGAAAGAAAACACACGTGCATGCCCCCACTCGAGACGAGGCCTGACTCCCCTGGGGAGACTCCAGAAGTACCCAAAGATCCATGTCAGCCCCTGAGAGGAATCCTCGGTTCCGGCCCTGACTCCACACAAGGTTTTTGGCCCCGGTATCGACGGGAGAGGAATCCCGAGAGGCCCCCTAGCAACTCGCATAGGGACTGGCCTCTACTGAGGCCACCAGGGCGGGTCCCAGAGGTCCCCGTCGTAACTCGAGAACACCTGCCGCAACTCGAGAAAATCCAGGAAGTTCTCCCTTCCAGGCGAGATGAGGCCTATTTCTGATGAGGCGTCTGGAGACTAATGACACCTAACCTCTGGAACTTCGAAAGGGTCTTTCACACCCTTGCTGCAACTCAAGAAGTTCACCGCCATACCCGTCTCCACTCGAGAGGAAGCACGATGGTCCCGCCCACATCCAGAGGAGCCCCGTTTCCCCCTCGTAGCTCGAGATGAGGGATCCTTTTCCTGCTTTCAACGGGAAAAAATTCCCGGCGTTCCCGTCACATCTCAAGAGGAGGCACTCTCAACAGGAAAGGCGAGAGGAACTCCATGGTCGTACCACCATTCCAAGAGTCCCCCAGATGTCTCAGTCCATTCCAGAGGAAACTCTTTGCCCTGCACTGGCTCATCTTTCACGCCGAGGATCGACTCACACCACGGTGGCACGTGGGACAGCCCTGTGGGAAAGCCTCGAGGGAAAGCCTCGAGGGAAAACCACAGATCCTTTGATCCACGCGACGGGAAGCATGACATTGCTGCTACAGCCTGGAAGGAAAGTGCACGTGCATGCCCCCTCACGAGACGAGGCCTGTCTCCCCTGGCGAGACTCCAGAAGTACCCAAAGATCCATATCAGCCCATGAGAGGAATCCTCGGTTCTGGCCCTGACTCCACACAAGGCTTTTGGCCCCGGTATCGACGGGAGAGGAATCCCGAGAGGCCCCCTAGCAACTCGCATGGTGACTGGCCACTCCTGAGGCCACCAGGGCGGGTCCCTGAGGTCCCCGTCGTAACTCGAGAACACCTGCCGCAACTCGAGAAAATCCAGGAAGTTCTCCCTTCCAGGCGAGATGAGGCCTCTTTCCGATGAGGCGTCTGGAGACTAATGACACCTAACCTCTGGAACTTCGAAAGGGTCTTTCACACCCTTGCTGCAACTCAAGAAGTTCACCGCCATACCCGTCTCCACTCGAGAGGAAGCACGATGGTCCCGCCCACATCCAGAGGAGCCCCGTTTCCCCCTCGTAGCTCGAGATGAGGGATCCTTTGCCTGCTTTCAACGGGAAAGAATTCCCGGAGTTCCCGTCGCATCTCAAGAGGAGGCACTCTCAACAGGAAAGGCGAGAGGAACTCCATGGTCGTACCACCATTCCAAGAGTCCCCCAGATGTCTCAGTCCATTCCAGAGGAACCTCTTTGCCCTGCACTGGCTCATCTTTCACGCCGAGGATCGACTCACACCACGGTGGCACGTGGGACAGCCCTGTGGGAAAGCCTCGAGGGAAAACCACAGATCCTTTGATCCACGCGAAGGGAAGCGTGACATTGCTGCTACAGCCTGGAAAGAAAACGCACGTGCATGCCCCCACTCGAGACGAGGCCTGACTCCCCTGCGGAGACTCCAGAAGTACCCAAAGATCCATGTCAGCCCCTGAGAGGAATCCTCGTTTCCGGCCCTGACTCCACACAAGGTTTTTGGCCCCGGTATCGACGGGAGAGGAATTCCGAGAGGCCCCCTAGCAACTCGCATGGGGACTGGCCTCTCCTGAGGCCACCAGGGCGGGTCCCTGAGGTCCCCGTCGTAACTCGAGAACACCTGCCGCATCTCGAGAAAATCCAGGAAGTTCTCCCTTCCAGGCGAGAAGAATCCTATTTCCGATGAGGCGTCTGGAGACTAATGACACCTAACCTCTGGAATTTCGAGAGGGTCTTTCACACCCTTGCTGCAACTCAAGAAGTTCACTTCCATACCCGTCTCCACTCGAGAGGAAGCAGGATGGTCCCGCCCACATCCAGAGGAGCCCCGTTTCCCCCTCGTAGCTCGAGATGAGGGATCCTTTTCCTGCTTTCAACGGGAAAGAATTCCCGGCGTTCCCGTCGCATCTCAAGAGGAGGCACTCTCAACAGGAAAGGCGAGAGGAACTCCATGGTCGTACCACCATTCCAAGAGTCCCCCAGATGTCTCAGTCCATTCCAGAGGAACCTCTTTGCCCTGCACTGGCTCATCTTTCACGCCGAGGATCGACTCACACCACGGTGGCACGTGGGACAGCACTGTGGGAAAGCCTCGAGGGAAAGCCTCGAGGGAAAACCACAGATCCTTTGATCCACGCGACGGGAAGCATGACATTGCTGCTACAGCCTGGAAGGAAAGCGCACGTGCATGCCCCCACTCGAGACGAGGCCTGACTCCCCTGGGGGGACTCCAGAAGAACCCAAAGATCCATGTCAGCCCCTGAGAGGAATCCTCGGTTCCGGCCCTGACTCCATACAAAGTTTTTGGCCCCGGTATCGACGGGAGAGGAATCCCGAGAGGCCCCCTAGCAACTCGCATGGGGACTGGCCTCTCCTGAGGCCACCAGGGCGGGTCCCTGAGGTCCCCGTCGTAACTCGAGAACACCTGCCGCAACTTGAGAAAATCCAGGAAGTTCTCCCTTCCAGGCGAGATGAGGCCTATTTCTGATGAGGCGTCTGGAGACTAATGACACCTAAACTCTGGAACTTCGAAAGGGTCTTTCACACCCTTGCTGCAACTCAAGAAGTTCACCGCCATACCCGTCTCCACTCGAGAGGAAGCACGATGGTCCCGCCCACATCCAGAGGAGCCCCGTTTCCCCCTCGTAGCTCGAGATGAGGGATCCTTTTCCTGCTTTCAACGGGAAAGAATTCCCGGCGTTCCCGTCGCATCTCAAGAGGAGGCACTCTCAACAGGAAAGGCGAGAGGAACTCCATGGTCGTACCACCATTCCAAGAGTCCCCCAGATGTCTCAGTCCATTCCAGAGGAAGCTCTTTGCCCTGCACTGGCTCATCTTTCACGCCGAAGATCGACTCACACCACGGTGGCACGTGGGACAGCCCTGTGGGAAAGCCTGGAGGGAAAACCACAGATCCTTTGATCCATGGGTCGAGAAGCGTGACATTGCTGCTACAGCTTGGAAGGATAGCGCACGTGCATGCCCCCACTCGAGACGAGGCCTGACTCCCCTGCGGAGACTCCGGAAGTACCCAAAGATCCATGTCAGCCCCTGAGAGGAATCCTCGTTTCCGGCCCTGACTCCACACAAGGTTTTTGGCCCCGGTATCGACGGGAGAGGAATTCCGAGAGGCCCCCTAGCAACTCGCATGTGGACTGGCCTCTCCTGAGGCCACCAGGGCGGGTCCCTGAGGTCCCCGTCGTAACTCGAGAACACCTGCCGCATCTCGAGAAAATCCAGGAAGTTCTCCCTTCCAGGCGAGAAGAATCCTATTTCCGATGAGGCGTCTGGAGACTAATGACACCTAACCTCTGGAATTTCGAAAGGGTCTTTCACACCCTTGCTGCAACTCAAGAAGTTCACTTCCATACCCGTCTCCACTCGAGAGGAAGCAGGATGGTCCCGCCCACATCCAGAGGAGCCCCGTTTCCCCCTCGTAGCTCGAGATGAGGGATCCTTTGCCTGCTTTCAACGGGAAAGAATTCCCGGCGTTCCCATCGCATCTCAAGAGGAGGCACTCTCAACAGGAAAGGCGAGAGAAACTCCATGGTCGTACCACCATTCCAAGAGTCCCCCAGATGTCTCAGTCCATTCCAGAGGAAGCTCTTTGCCCTGCACTGGCTCATCTTTCACGCCGAGGATCGACTCACACCACGGTGGCACGTGGGACAGCCCTGTGGGAAAGCCTCGAGGGAAAGCCTCGAGGGAAAACCACAGATCCTATGATCCACGCGACGGGAAGCGTGACATTGCTGCTACAGCCTGGAAGGAAAGTGCAAGTGCATGCCCCCTCACGAGACGAGGCCTGTCTCCCCTGGCGAGACTCCAGAAGTACCCAAAGATCCATATCAGCCCCTGAGAGGAATCCTCGGTTCTGGCCCTGACTCCACACAAGGTTTTTGGCCCCGGTATCGACGGGAGAGGAATCCCGAGAGGCCCCCTAGCAACTCGCATGGTGACTGGCCACTCCTGAGGCCACCAGGGCGGGTCCCTGAGGTCCGCGTCGTAACTCGAGAACACCTGCCGCAACTCGAGAAAATCCAGGAAGTTCTCCCTTCCAGGCGAGATGAGGCCTATTTCCGATGAGGCGTCTGGAGACTAATGACACCTAACCTCTGGAACTTCGAAAGGGTCTTTCACACCCTTGCTGCAACTCAAGAAGTTCACCGCCATACCCGTCTCCACTCGAGAGGAAGCACGATGGTCCCGCCCACATCCAGAGGAGCCCCGTTTCCCCCTCGTAGATCGAGATGAGGGATCCTTTGCCTGCTTTCAACGGGAAAGAATTCCCGGAGTTCCCGTCGCATCTCAAGAGGAGGCACTCTCAACAGGAAAGGCGAGAGGAACTCCATGGTCGTACCACCATTCCAAGAGTCCCCCAGATGTCTCAGTCCATTCCAGAGGAACCTCTTTGCCCTGCACTGGCTCATCTTTCACGCCGAGGATCGACTCACACCACGGTGGCACGTGGGACAGCCCTGTGGGTAAGCCTCGAGGGAAAACCACAGATCCTTTGATCCACGCGACGGGAAGCGTGACATTGCTGCTACAGCATGGAAAGAAAACGCACGTGCATGCCCCCACTCGAGACGAGGCCTGACTCCCCTGCGGAGACTCCAGAAGTACCCAAAGATCCATGTCAGCCCCTGAGAGGAATCCTCGTTTCCGGCCCTGACTCCACACAAGGTTTTTGGCCCCGGTATCGACGGGAGAGGAATCCCGAGAGGCCCCCTAGCAACTCGCATGGGGACTGGCCTCTCCTGAGGCCACCAGGGCGGGTCCCTGAGGTCACCGTCGTAACTCGAGAACACCTGCCGCATCTCGAGAAAATCCAGGAAGTTCTCCCTTCCAGGCGAGATGAGGCCTATTTCCGATGAGGCGTCTGGAGACTAATGACACCTAACCTCTGGAACTTCGAAAGGGTCTTTCACACCCTTGCTGCAACTCAAGAAGTTCACTTCCATACCCGTCTCCACTCGAGAGGAAGCAGGATGGTCCCGCCCACATCCAGAGGAGCCCCGTTTCCCCCTCGTAGCTCGAGATGAGGGATCCTTTGCCTGCTTTCAACGGGAAAGAATTCCCGGCGTTCCCGTCGCATCTCAAGAGGAGGCACTCTCAACAGGAAAGGCGAGAGGAACTCCATGGTCGTACCACCATTTCAAGAGTCCCCCAGATGTCTCAGTCCATTCCAGAGGAACCTCTTTGCCCTGCACTGGCTCATCTTTCACGCCGAGGATCGACTCACACCACGGTGGCACGTGGGACAGCCCTGTGGGAAAGCCTCGAGGGAAAGCCTCGAGGGAAAACCACAGATCCTATGATCCACGCTTCGGGAAGCGTGACATTGCTGCTACAGCCTGGAAGGAAAGCGCACGTGCATGCCCCCACTCGAGACGAGGCCTGACTCCCCTGGGGAGACTCCAGAAGTACCCAAAGATCCATGTCAGCCCCTGAGAGGAATCCTCGGTTCCGGCCCTGACTCCACACAACGTTTTTGGCCCCGGTATCGACGGGAGAGGAATCCCGAGAGGCCCCCTAGCAACTCGCATGGGGACTGGCCTTTCCTGAGGCCACCAGGGCGGGTCCCTGAGGTCCCCGTCGTAACTCGAGAACACCTGCCGCAACTCGAGAAAATCCAGGAAGTTCTCCCTTCCAGGCGAGATGAGGCCTATTTCCGATGAGGCGTCTGGAGACTAATGACACCTAACCTCTGGAACTTCGAAAGGGTCTTTCACACCCTTGCTGCAACTCAAGAAGTTCACCGCCATACCCGTCTCCACTCGAGAGGAAGCACGATGGTCCCGCCCACATCCAGAGGAGCCCCGTTTCCCCCTCGTAGCTCGAGATGAGGGATCCTTTCCCTGCTTTCAACGGGAAAGTATTCCCGTCATTCCCGTCGCATCTCAAGAGGAGGCACTCTCAACAGGAAAGGCGAGAGGAACTCCATGGTCGTACCACCATTCCAAGAGTCCCCCAGATGTCTCAGTCCATTCCAGAGGAAACTCTTTGCCCTGCGCTGGCTCATCTTTCATGCCGAGGATCGACTCACACCACGGTGGCACGTGGGACAGCCCTGAGGGAAAGCCTCGAGGGAAAGCCTCGAGGGAAAACCACAGATCCTTTGATCCACGCGTAGGGAAGCGTGACATTGCTGCTACAGCCTGGAAGGAAAGCGCACGTGCATGCCCCCACTCGAGACGAGGCCTGACTCCCCTGGGGAGACTCCAGAAGTACCCAAAGATCCATGTCAGCCCCTGAGAGGAATCCTCGGTTCTGGCCCTGACTCCACACAAGGTTTTTGGCCCCGGTATCGACGGGAGAGGAATCCCGAGAGGCCCCCTAGCAACTCGCATGGGGACTGGCCTCTCCTGAGGCCACCAGGGCGGGTCCCTGAGGTCCCCGTCGTAACTCGAGAACACCTGCCCCAACTCGAGAAAATCCAGGAAGTTCTCCCTTCCAGGCGAGATGAGGCCTATTTCCGATGAGGCGTCTGGAGACTAATGACACCTAACCTCTGGAACTTCGAAAGAGTTTTTCACACCCTTGCTGCAACTCAAGAAGTTCACCGCCATACCCGTCTCCACTCGAGAGGAAGCACGATGGTCCCGCCCACATCCAGAGGAGCCCCGTTTCCCCCTCGTAGCTCGAGATGAGGGATCCTTTGCCTGCTTTCAACGGGAAAGAATTCCCGGCGTTCCCGTCGCATCTCAAGAGGAGGCACTCTCAACAGGAAAGGCGAGAGGAACTCCATGGTCGTACCACCATTCCAAGAGTCCCCCAGATGTCTCAGTCCATTCCAGAGGAACCTCTTTGCCCTGCACTGGCTCATCTTTCACGCCGAGGATCGACTCACACCACGGTGGCACGTGGGACAGCCCTGTGGGAAAGCCTCGAGGGAAAGCATCGAGGGAAAACCACAGATCCTTTGATCCACGCGACGGGAAGCGTGACATTGCTGCTACAGCCTGGAAGGAAAGCGCACGTGCATGCCCCCACTCGAGACGAGGCCTGACTCCACTGGGGAGTCTCCAGACGTACCCAAAGATCCATGTCAGCCCATGAGAGGAATCCTCGGTTACGGCCCTGACTCCACACAAGGTTGTTGGCCCCGGTATCGACGGGAGAGGAATCCCGAGAGGACCCCTAGCAACTCGCATAGGGACTGGCCTCTCCTGAGGCCACCAGGGCGGGTCCCTGAGGTCCCCGTCGTAACTCGAGAACACCTGCCGCAACTCGAGAAAATCCAGGAAGTTCTCCCTTCCAGGCGAGATGAGGCCTATTTCTGATGAGGCGTCTGGAGACTAATGACACCTAACCTCTGGAACTTCGAAAGGGTCTTTCACACCCTTGCTGCAACTCAAGAAGTTCACCGCCATACCCGTCTCCACTCGAGATGAAGCACGATGGTCCCGCCCACATCCAGAGGAGCCCCGTTTTCCCCTCGTAGCTCGAGATGAGGGATCCTTTCCCTGGTTTCAAAGGGAAAGAGTTCCCGGCGTTCCCGTCGCATCTCAAGAGGAGGCACTCTCAACAGGAAAGGCGAGAGGAACTCCATGGTCGTACCACCATTCCAAGAGTCCCCCAGATATCTCAGTCCATTCCAGAGGAACCTCTTTGTCCTGCACTGGCTCATCTATCACGCCGAGGATCGACTCACACCACGGTGGCACGTGGGACAGCCCTGTGTTAAAGCCTCGAGGGAAAACCACAGATCCTTTGATCCACGCGACCGGAAGCCTGACATTGCTGCTACAGCCTGGAAGGAAAGTGCACGTGCATGCCCCCACTCGAGACGAGGACTGACTCCCCTGGGGAGACTCCAGAAGTACCCAAAGATCCATGTCAGCCCCTGAGAGGAATCCTCGGTTCCGGCCCTGACTCCATACAAGGTTTTTGGCCCCGGTATCGACGGGAGAGGAATCCCGAGAGGCCCCCTAGCAACTCGCATAGGGACTGGCCTCTCCTGAGGCCACCAGGGCGGGTTCCTGAGGTCCCCGTCGTAACTCGAGAACACCTGCCGCAACTCGAAAAAATCCAGGAAGTTCTCCCTTCCTGGCGAGATGAGGCCTATTTCCTATGTGGCGTCTGGAGACTAATGACACCTAACATCTGGAACTTCGAAAGGGTCTTTCACACCCTTGCTGCAACTCAAGAAGTTCACCACCATACCCGTCTCCACTAGAGAGGAAGCACGATGGTCCCGCCCACATCCAGAGGAGCCCCGTTTCCCCCTCGTAGCTCGAGATAAGGGATCCTTTTCCTGCTTTCAACGGGAAAGAATTCCCGGCGTTCCCGTCGCATCTCAAGAGGAGGCACTCTCAACAGGAAAGGCGAGAGGAACTCCATGGTCGTACCACCATTCCAAGAGTCCCCCAGATGTCTCAGTCCATTCCAGAGGAACCTCTTTGCCCTGCACTGGCTCATCTTTCACGCCGAGGATCGACTCACACCACGGTGGCAAGTGGGACAGCCCTGTGGGAAAGCCTCGAGGGAAAGCCTCGAGGGAAAACCACAGATCCTTTGATCCACGCGAATGGAAGCGTGACATTGCTGCTACAGCCTGGAAGGAAAGCGAACGTGCATGCCCCCACTCGAGACGAGGCCTGACTCCCCTGGGGGGACTCCAGAAGAACCCAAAGATCCATGTCAGCCCCTGAGAGGAATTCTCGGTTCCGGCCCTGACCCCATACAAAGTTTTTGGCCCCGGTATCAACGGGAGAGGAATCCCGAGAGGCCCCCTAGCAACTCGCATGGGGACTGGCCTCTCCTGAAGCCACCAGGGCGGGTCCCTGAGGTCCCCGTCGTAACTCGAGAACACCTGCCCCAACTCGAGAAAATCCAGGAAGTTCTCCCTTCCAGGCGAGATGAGGCCTATTTCCGATGAGGCGTCTGGAGACTAATGACACCTAACCTCTGGAACTTCGAAAGGGTCTTTCACACCCTTGCTGCAACTCAAGAAGTTCACCGCCATACCCGTCTCCACTCGAGAGGAAGCACGATGGTCCCGCCCACATCCAGAGGAGCCCCGTTTCCCCCTCCTAGCTCGAGATGAGGGAACCTTTCCCTGCTTTAGACGGGAAAGAATTCCCGGCGTTCCCGTCGCATCTCAAGAGGAGGCACTCTCAACAGGAAAGGCGAGAGGAACTCCATGGTCGTACCACCATTCAAGGAGTCCCCAAGATGTCTCAGTCCATTCCAGAGGAACCTCTTTGCCCTGCACTGGCTCATCTTTCACGCCGAGGATCGACTCACACCACGGTGGCACGTGGGACAGCCCTGTGGGAAAGCCTCGAGGGAAAGCCTCGAGGGAAAACCACAGATCCTTTGATCCACGCGACGGGAAGCGTGACATTGCTGCTACAGCCTGGAAGGAAAGCGCACGTGCATGCCCCCACTCGAGTCGAGGCCTGACTCCCCTGGGGAGACTCCAGAAGTACCCAAAGATCCATGTCAGCCCCTGAGAGGAATCCTCGGTTCCGGCCCTGACTCCAAACAAGCTTTTTGGCCCCGGTATCGACGGGAGAGGAATCCCGAGAGGCCCCCTAGCACCTTGCATGGGGACTGGCCTCTCCTGAGGCCACCAGGGCGGGTCCCTGAGGTCCCCGTCTTAACTCGAGAACACCTGCCGCAACTCGAGAAAATCCAGGAAGTTCTCCCTTCCAGGCGAGATGAGGCCTATTTCCGATGAGGCGTCTGGAGACTAATGACACCTAACCTTTGGAATTTCGAAAGGGTCTTTCACACCCTTGCTGCAACTCAAGAAGTTCACCGCCATACCCGTCTCCACTCGAGAGGAAGCACGATGGTCCCGCCCACATCCAGAGGAGCCCCGTTTCCCTCTCGGAGCTCGAGATGAGGGATCCTTTCCTGCTTTCAACGGGAAGGAATTCCCGGCGTTCCCGTCGCATCTCAAGAGGAGGCACTCTCAACAGGAAAGGCGAGAGGAACTCCATGGTCCTACCACCATTCCTAGAGTCCCCCAGATGTCTCAGTCCATTCCAGAGGAACCTCTTTGCCCTGCACTGGCTCATCTTTCACGCCGAGGATCGACTCACACCACGGAGGCACGTGGGACAGCCCTGTGGGAAAGCCTCGAGGGAAAGCCTCGAGGGAAAACCACAGATCCTTTGATCCACGCGAAGGGAAGCGTGACATTGCTGCTACAGCCTGGAAGGAAAGCGCACGTGCATGCCCCCACTCGAGACGAGGCCTGACTCCCGTGGGGAGACTCCAGAAGTACCCAAACATCCATATAAGCCCCTGAGAGGAATCCTCGGTTCCGGCCCTGACTGCACAAAAGGTTTTTGGCCCCGGTATCGACGGGAGAGGAATCCCGAGAGGCCCCCTAGCACCTCGCATGGGGACTGGCCTCTCCTGAGGCCACCAGGGCGGGTCCCTGAGGTCCCCGTCGTAACTCGAGAACACCTGCCGCAACTCGAGAAAATCCAGGAAGTTCTCCCTTCCAGGCGAGATGAGGCCTATTTCCGATGAGGCGTCTGGAGACTAATGACACCTAACCTCTGGAACTTCGAAAGGGTCTTTCACACCCTTGCTGCAACTCAAGAAGTTCACCGCCATATGCGTCTCCACTGGAGAGGAAGCACGATGGTCCCGCCCACATCCAGAGGAGCCCCGTTTCCCCCTCGTAGCTCGAGATGAGGGATCCTTTCCCTGCTTTCAACGGGAAAGATTTCCCGGCGTTCCTATCGCATCTCAAGAGGAGGCACTCTCAACAGGAAAGGCGAGAGGAACTCCATGGTCGTACCACCATTCCAAGAGTCCCCCAGATGTCTCAGTCCATTCCAGAGGAACCTCTTTGCCCTGCACTGGCTCATCTTTCACGCCGAGGATCGACTCACACCACGGTGGCACGTGGGACAGCCCTGTGGGAAAGCCTCGAGGGAAAACCACAGATCCTTTGATCCACGCGACGGTAAGCGTGACATTGCTGCTACAGCCTGGAAGGAAAGCGCACGTGCATGCCCCCACTCGAGACGAGGCCTGACTCCCCTGGGGAGACTCCAGAAGTACCCAAAGATCCATGTCAGCCCCTGAGAGGAATCCTCGTTTCCGGCCCTGACTGCACACAAGGTTTTTGGCCCCGGTATCGACGGGAGAGGAATCCCGAGAGGCCCCGTAGCAAATCGCATGGGGACTGGCCTCTGGAGGCAACCAGGGCGGGTCCCTGAGGTCCCCGTCGTAACTCGAGAACACCTACCGCAACTCGAGAAAATCAAGGAAGTTCTCCCTTGCAGGCGAGATGAGGCCTATTTCCGATGAGGCGTCTGGAGACTAATGACACCTAACCTCTGGAACTTCGAAAGGGTCTTTCACACTCTTGCTGCAACTCAAGAAGTTCACCGCCATACCCGTCTCCACTCGAGAGGAAGCACGATGGTCCCGCCCACATCCAGAGGAGCCCCGTTTCCCCCTCGTAGCTCGAGATGAGGGATCCTTTCCCTGCTTTCAACGGGAAAGTATTCCCGTCATTCCCGTCGCATCTCAAGAGGAGGCACTCTCAACAGGAAAGGCGAGAGGAACTCCATGGTCGTACCACCATTCCAAGAGTCCCCCAGATGTCTCAGTCCATTCCAGAGGAACCTCTTTGCCCTGCACTGGCTCATCTTTCACGCCGAGGATCGACTCACACCACGGTGGCACGTGGGACAGCCCTGTGGGAAAGCCTCGAGGGAAAGCCTCGAGGGAAAACCACAGATCCTTTGATCCACGCGACTGGAAGCGTGACATTGCTGCTACAGCCTGGAAGGAAAGCGAACGTGCATGCCCCCACTCGAGACGAGGCGTGACTCCCCTGGGGGGACTCCAGAAGAACCCAAAGATCCATGTCAGCCCCTGAGAGGAATTCTCGGTTCCGGCCCTGACTCCATACAAAGTTTTTGGCCCCGGTATCGACGGGAGAGGAATCCCGAGAGGCCCCCTAGCAACTCGCATGGGGACTGGCCTCTCCTGAGGCCACCAGGGCGGGTCCCTGAGGTCCCCGTCGTAACTCGAGAACACCTGCCGCAACTCGAGAAAATCCAGGAAGTTCTCCCTTCCAGGCGAGATGAGGCCTATTTCTGATGAGGCGTCTGGAGACTAATGACACCTAACCTCTGGAACTTCGAAAGGGTCTTTCACACCCTTGCTGCAACTCAAGAAGTTCACCGCCATACCCGTCTCCACTCGAGATGAAGCACGATGGTCCCGCCCACATCCAGAGGAGCCCCGTTTTCCCCTCGTAGCTCGAGATGAGGGATCCTTTCCCTGGTTTCAAAGGGAAAGAGTTCCCGGCGTTCCCGTCGCATCTCAAGAGGAGGCACTCTCAACAGGAAAGGCGAGAGGAACTCCATGGTCGTACCACCATTCCAAGAGTCCCCCAGATATCTCAGTCCATTCCAGAGGAACCTCTTTGTCCTGCACTGGCTCATCTATCACGCCGAGGATCGACTCACACCACGGTGGCACGTGGGACAGCCCTGTGGGAAAGCCTCGAGGGAAAACCACAGATCCTTTGATCCACGCGACCGGAAGCCTGACATTGCTGCTACAGCCTGGAAGGAAAGTGCACGTGCATGCCCCCACTCGAGACGAGGACTGACTCCCCTGGGGAGACTCCAGAAGTACCCAAAGATCCATGTCAGCCCCTGAGAGGAATCCTCGGTTCCGGCCCTGACTCCATACAAGGTTTTTGGCCCCGGTATCGACGGGAGAGGAATCCCGAGAGGCCCCCTAGCAACTCGCATAGGGACTGGCCTCTCCTGAGGCCACCAGGGCGGGTTCCTGAGGTCCCCGTCGTAACTCGAGAACACCTGCCGCAACTTGAAAAAATCCAGGAAGTTCTCCCTTCCTGGCGAGATGAGGCCTATTTCCTATGTGGCGTCTGGAGACTAATGACACCTAACCTCTGGAACTTCGAAAGGGTCTTTCACACCCTTGCTGCAACTCAAGAAGTTCACCACCATACCCGTCTCCACTAGAGAGGAAGCACGATGGTCCCGCCCACATCCAGAGGAGCCCCGTTTCCCCCTCGTAGCTCGAGATAAGGGATCCTTTTCCTGCTTTCAACGGGAAAGAATTCCCGGCGTTCCCGTCGCATCTCAAGAGGAGGCACTCTCAACAGGAAAGGCGAGAGGAACTCCATGGTCGTACCACCATTCCAAGAGTCCCCCAGATGTCTCAGTCCATTCCAGAGGAACCTCTTTGCCCTGCACTGGCTCATCTTTCACGCCGAGGATCGACTCACACCACGGTGGCAAGTGGGACAGCCCTGTGGGAAAGCCTCGAGGGAAAGCCTCGAGGGAAAACCACAGATCCTTTGATCCACGCGAATGGAAGCGTGACATTGCTGCTACAGCCTGGAAGGAAAGCGAACGTGCATGCCCCCACTCGAGACGAGGCCTGACTCCCCTGGGGGGACTCCAGAAGAACCCAAAGTTCCATGTCAGCCCCTGAGAGGAATTCTCGGTTCCGGCCCTGACCCCATACAAAGTTTTTGGCCCCGGTATCAACGGGAGAGGAATCCCGAGAGGCCCCCTAGCAACTCGCATGGGGACTGGCCTCTCCTGAAGCCACCAGGGCGGGTCCCTGAGGTCCCCGTCGTAACTCCAGAACACCTGCCCCAACTCGAGAAAATCCAGGAAGTTCTCCCTTCCAGGCGAGATGAGGCCTATTTCCGATGAGGCGTCTGGAGACTAATGACACCTAACCTCTGGAACTTCGAAAGGGTCTTTCACACCCTTGCTGCAACTCAAGAAGTTCACCGCCATACCCGTCTCCACTCGAGAGGAAACACGATGGTCCCGCCCACATCCAGAGGAGCCCCGTTTCCCCCTCCTAGCTCGAGATGAGGGAACCTTTCCCTGCTTTAGACGGGAAAGAATTCCCGGCGTTCCCGTCGCATCTCAAGAGGAGGCACTCTCAACAGGAAAGGCGAGAGGAACTCCATGGTCGTACCACCATTCAAGGAGTCCCCAAGATGTCTCAGTCCATTCCAGAGGAACCTCTTTGCCCTGCACTGGCTCATCTTTCACGCCGAGGATCGACTCACACCACGGTGGCACGTGGGACAGCCCTGTGGGAAAGCCTCGAGGGAAAGCCTCGAGGGAAAACCACAGATCCTTTGATCCACGCGACGGGAAGCGTGACATTGCTGCTACAGCCTGGAAGGAAAGCGCACGTGCATGCCCCCACTCGAGTCGAGGCCTGACTCCCCTGGGGAGACTCCAGAAGTACCCAAAGATCCATGTCAGCCCCTGAGAGGAATCCTCGGTTCCGGCCCTGACTCCAAACAAGCTTTTTGGCCCCGGTATCGACGGGAGAGGAATCCCGAGAGGCCCCCTAGCACCTTGCATGGGGACTGGCCTCTCCTGAGGCCACCAGGGCGGGTCCCTGAGGTCCCCGTCTTAACTCGAGAACACCTGCCGCAACTCGAGAAAATCCAGGAAGTTCTCCCTTCCAGGCGAGATGAGGCCTATTTCCGATGAGGCGTCTGGAGACTAATGACACCTAACCTTTGGAATTTCGAAAGGGTCTTTCACACCCTTGCTGCAACTCAAGAAGTTCACCGCCATACCCGTCTCCACTCGAGAGGAAGCACGATGGTCCCGCCCACATCCAGAGGAGCCCCGTTTCCCTCTCGGAGCTCGAGATGAGGGATCCTTTCCTGCTTTCAACGGGAAGGAACTCCCGGCGTTCCCGTCGCATCTCAAGAGGAGGCACTCTCAACAGGAAAGGCAAGAGGAACTCCATGGTCCTACCACCATTCCTAGAGTCCCCCAGATGTCTCAGTCCATTCCAGAGGAACCTCTTTGCCCTGCACTGGCTCATCTTTCACGCCGAGGATCGACTCACACCACGGAGGCACGTGGGACAGCCCTGTGGGAAAGCCTCGAGGGAAAGCCTCGAGGGAAAACCACAGATCCTTTGATCCACGCGAAGGGAAGCGTGACATTGCTGCTACAGCCTGGAAGGAAAGCGCACGTGCATGCCCCCACTCGAGACGAGGCCTGACTCCCGTGGGGAGACTCCAGAAGTACCCAAAGATCCATGTCAGCCCCTGAGAGGAATCCTCGGTTCCGGCCCTGACTGCACAAAAGGTTTTTGGCCCCGGTATCGACGGGAGAGGAATCCCGAGAGGCCCCCTAGCACCTCGCATGGGGACTGGCCTCTCCTGAGGCCACCAGGGCGGGTCCCTGAGGTCCCCGTCGTAACTCGAGAACACCTGCCGCAACTCGAGAAAATCCAGGAAGTTCTCCCTTCCAGGCGAGATGAGGCCTATTTCCGATGAGGCGTCTGGAGACTAATGACACCTAACCTCTGGAACTTCGAAAGGGTCTTTCACACCCTTGCTGCAACTCAAGAAGTTCACCGCCATATGCGTCTCCACTCGAGAGGAAGCACGATGGTCCCGCCCACATCCAGAGGAGCCCCGTTTCCCCCTCGTAGCTCGAGATGAGGGATCCTTTCCCTGCTTTCAACGGGAAAGAATTCCCGGCGTTCCTATCGCATCTCAAGTGGAGGCACTCTCAACAGGAAAGGCGAGAGGAACTCCATGGTCGTACCACCATTCCAAGAGTCCCCCAGATGTCTCAGTCCATTCCAGAGGAACCTCTTTGCCCTGCACTGGCTCATCTTTCACGCCGAGGATCGACTCACACCACGGTGGCACGTGGGACAGCCCTGTGGGAAAGCCTCGAGGGAAAACCACAGATCCTTTGATCCACGCGACGGTAAGCGTGACATTGCTGCTACAGCCTGGAAGGAAAGCGCACGTGCATGCCCCCACTCGAGACGAGGCCTGACTCCCCTGGGGAGACTCCAGAAGTACCCAAAGATCCATGTCAGCCCCTGAGAGGAATCCTCGTTTCCGGCCCTGACTGCACACAAGGTTTTTGGCCCTGGTATCGACGGGAGAGGAATCCCGAGAGGCCCCGTAGCAAATCGCATGGGGACTGGCCTCTTGAGGCAACCAGGGCGGGTCCCTGAGGTCCCCGTCGTAACTCGAGAACACCTACCGCAACTCGAGAAAATCAAGGAAGTTCTCCCTTGCAGGCGAGATGAGGCCTATTTCCGATGAGGCGTCTGGAGACTAATGACACCTAACCTCTGGAACTTCGAAAGGGTCTTTCACACTCTTGCTGCAACTCAAGAAGTTCACCGCCATACCCGTCTCCACTCGAGAGGAAGCACGATGGTCCCGCCCACATCCAGAGGAGCCCCGTTTCCCCCTCGGAGCTCGAGATGAGGGATCCTTTCCCTGCTTTCAACGGGAAAGTATTCCCGTCATTCCCGTCGCATCTCAAGAGGAGGCACTCTCAACAGGAAAGGCGAGAGGAACTCCATGGTCGTACCACCATTCCAAGAGTCCCCCAGATGTCTCAGTCCATTCCAGAGGAACCTCTTTGCCCTGCACTGGCTCATCTTTCACGCCGAGGATCGACTCACACCACGGTGGCACGTGGCACAACCATGTGGGAAAGCCTCGAGGGAAAGCCTCGAGGGAAAACCACAGATCCTTTGATCCACGCGACGGGAAGCGTGACATTGCTGCTACAGCCTGGAAGGAAAGCGCACGTGCATGCCCCCACTCGAGACGAGGCCTGAATCCCCTGGGGAGACTCCAGAAGTACCCAAAGATCCATGTCAGCCCCTGAGAGGAATCCTCGTTTCCGGCCCTGACTGCACACAAGGTTTTTGGCCCCGGTATCGACGGGAGAGGAATCCCGAGAGGCCCCCTAGCAACTCGCATGGGGACTGGCCTCTCCTGAGGCCACCAGGGCGGGTCCCTGAGGTCCCCGTTGTAACTCGTGAACACCTGCCGCAACTCGAGAAAATCCAGGAAGTTCTCCCTTCCAGGCGAGATGAGGCCTATTTCCGATGAGGCGTCTGGAGACTAATGACACCTAACCTCTGGGACTTCGAAAGGGTCTTTCACACCCTTGCTGCAACTCAAGAAGTTCACCGCCATACCCGTCTCCACTCGAGAGGAAGCACGATGGTCCCGCCCACATCCAGAGGAGCCCCGTTTCCCCCTCGTGGCTCGAAATGAGGGATCCTTTCCCTGCTTTCAACGGGAAAGAATTCCCGGCGTTCCCGTCGCATCTCAAGAGGAGGCACTCTCAACAGGAAAGGCGAGAGGAACTCCATGGTCGTACCACCATTCCAAGAGTCCCCCAGATGTCTCAGTCCATTCCAGAGGAACCTCTTTGCCCTGCACTGGCTCATCTTTCACGCCGAGGATCGACTCACACCACGGTGGCACGTGGGACAGCCCTGTGGGAAAGCCTCGAGGGAAAACCACAGATCCTTTGATCCACGCGACGGGAAGCGTGACATTGCTGCTACAGCCTGGAAGGAAAGCGCACGTGCATGCCCCCACTGGAGACGAGGCCTGACTCCCCTGGGGAGACTCCAGAAGTACCCAAAGATCCATGTCAGCCCCTGAGAGGAATCCTCGGTTCCGGCCCTGACTCCACACAAGGTTTTTGGCCCCGGTATCGACGGGAGAGGAATCCCGATAGGCCCCCTAGCACCTCGCATGGGGACTGGCCTCTCCTGAGGCCACCAGAGCGGGTCCCTGAGGTCCCCGTCGTAACTCGAGGACACCTGCCGCAACTCGAGAAAATCCAGGAAGTTCTCCCTTCCAGGCGAGATGAGGCCTATTTCCGATGAGGCGTCTGGAGACTAATGACACCTAACCTCTGGAACTTCGAAAGGTTCTTTCACAACCTTGCTGCAACTCAAGAAGTTCACCGCCATACCCGTGTGCACTCGAGAGGAAGCACGATGGTCCCGCCCACATCCAGAGGAGCCCCGTTTCCCCCTCGTAGCTCGAGATGAGGGATCCTTTCCCTGCTTTCAACGGGAAAGAATTCCCGGCGTTCCCGTCGCATCTCAAGGGGAGGCACTCTCAACAGGAAAGGCGAGAGGAACTCCATGGTCGTACCACCATTCCAAGAGTCCCCCAGATGTCTCAGTCCATTCCAGAGGAACCTCTTTGCCCTGCACTGGCTCATCTTTCACGCCGAGGATCGACTCACACCACGGTGGCACGTGGGACAGCCCTGTGGGAAAGCCTCGAGGGAAAACCACAGATCCTTTGATCCACGCCACGGGAAGCGTGACATTGCTGCTACAGCCTGGAAGGAGAGCGCACGTGCATGCCCCCACTCGAGAGGAGGCCTGACTCCCCTGGGGAGACTCCAGAAGTACCCAAAGATCCATGTCAGCCCCTGAGAGGAATCCTCGTTTCCGGCCCTGACTGCACACAAGGTTTTTGGCCCCGGTATCGACGGGAGAGGAATCCTGAGAGGCCCCCTAGCACCTCGCATGGGGACTGGCCTATCCTGAGGCCACCAGGGCGGGTCCCTGAGGTCCCCGTCGTAACTCGAGAACACCTGCCGCAACTCGAGAAAATCCAGAAAGTTCTCCCTTCCAGGCGAGATGAGGCCTATTTCCGATGAGGCGTCTGGAGACTAATGACACCCAACCTCTGGAACTTCGAAAGGGTCTTTCACACCCTTGCTGCTACTCAAGAAGTTCACCTCCTTGCCCGTCTCCACTCGAGAGGAAGCACGATGGTCCCGCCCACATCCAGAGGAGCCCCGTTTCCCCCTCGTAGCTAGAGATGAGGGATCCTTTCCCTGCTTTCAACGGGAAAGAATTCCCGGCATTCCCGTCGCATCTCAAGAGGAGGCACTCTCAACAGGAAAGGCGAGAGGAACTCCATGGTCGTACCACCATTCCAAGAGTCCCCCAGATGTCTGAGTCCATTCCAGAGGAACCTCTTTGCCCTGCAATGGCTCATCTTTCATGCCGAGGATCGACTCACACCACGGTGGCACGTGGGACAACCCTGTGGGAAAGCCTCGAGGGAAAGCCTCGAGGGAAAACCACAGATCCTTTGATCCACGCGACGGGAAGCGTGACATTGCTGCTACAGCCTGGAAGGAAAGAACACGTGCATGCCCCCACTCGAGACGAGGGCTGACTCCCCTGGGGAGACTCCAGAAGTACCCAAAGATCCATGTCAGCCCCTGAGAGGAATCCTCGGTTCCGGCCCTGACTCCACACAAGGTTTTTGGCCCCGGTATCGACGGGAGAGGAATCCCGAGAGGCCCCCTAGCAACTCCCATGGGGACTGGCCTCTCCTGAGGCCACCAGGGCGGGTCCCTGAGGTCCCCGTCGTAACTCGAGAACACCTGCCGCAACTCGAGAAAATCCAGGAAGTTCTCCCTTCCAGGCGAGATGAGGCCTATTTCCGATGAGGCGTCTGGAGACTAATGACACCTAAACTCTGGAACTTCGAAAGGGTCTTTCACACCCTTGCTGCAACTCAAGAAGTTCACCGCCATATGCGTCTCCACTCGAGAGGAAGCACGATGGTCCCGCCCACATCCAGAGGAGCCCCGTTTCCCCCTCGTAGCTCGAGATGAGGGATCCTTTCCCTGCTTTCAACGGGAAAGAATTCCCGGCGTTCCCGTCGCATCTCAAGAGGAGGCACTCTCAACAGGAAAGGCGAGAGGAACTCCATGGTCGTACCACCATTCCAAGAGTCCCCCAGATGTCTCAGTCCATTCCAGAGGAACCTCTTTGCCCTGCACTGGCTCATCTTTCACGCCGAGGATCGACTCACACCACGGTGGCACGTGGGACAGCCCTGTGGGAAAGCCTCGAGGGAAAACCACAGATCCTTTGATCCACGCGACGGGAAGCGTGACATTGCTGCTACAGCCTGGAAGGAAAGCGCACGTGCATGCCCCCACTCGAGACGAGGCCTGACTCCCCTGGGGAGACTCCAGAAGTACCCAAAGATCCATGTCAGCCCCTGAGAGGAATCCTCGGTTCCGGCCCTGACTGCACACAAGGTTTTTGGCCCCGGTATCGACGGGAGAGGAATCCCGAGAGGCCCCCTAGCACCTCGCTTGGGGACTGGCCTCTCCTGAGGCCACCAGGGCGGGTCCCTGAGGTCCCCGTCGTAACTCGAGAACACCTGCCGCAACTCGAGAAAATCCAGGAAGTTCTCCCTTCCAGGCGAGATGAGGCCTATTTCCGATGAGGCGTCTGGAGACTAATGACACCTAACCTCTGGGACTTCGAAAGGGTCTTTCACACCCTTGCTGCAACTCAAGAAGTTCACCGCCATACCCGTCTCCACTCGAGAGGAAGCACGATGGTCCCGCCCACATCCAGAGGAGCCCCGTTTCCCCCTCGTAGCTCGAAATGAGGGATCCTTTCCGTGCTTTCAACGGGAAAGAATTCCCGGCGTTCCCGTCGCATCTCAAGAGGTGGCACTCTCAACCGGAAAGGCGAGAGGAACTCCATGGTCGTACCACCATTCCACGAGTCCCCCAGATGTCTCAGTCCATTCCAGAGGAACCTCTTTGCCCTGCACTGGCTCATCTTTCACGCCGAGGATCGACTCACACCACGGTGGTACGTGGGACAGCCCTGTGGGAAAGCCTCGAGGGAAAACCACAGATCCTTTGATCCACGCGACGGTAAGCGTGACATTGCTGCTACAGCCTGGAAGGAAAGCGCACGTGCATGCCCCCACTCGAGACGAGGCCTGACTCCCCTGGGGAGACTCCAGAAGTACCCAAAGATCCATGTCAGCCCCTGAGAGGAATCCTCGGTTCCGGCCCTGACTGCACACAAGGTTTTTGGCCCCGGTATCGACGGGAGAGGAATCCCGATAGGCACCCTAGCACCTCGCATGGGGACTGGCCTCTCCTGAGGCCACCAGAGCGGGTCCCTGAGATCCCCGTCGTAACTCGAGAACACCTGCCGCAACTCGAGAAAATCCAGGAAGTTCTCCCTTCCAGGCGAGATGAGGCCTATTTCCGATGAGGCGTCTGGAGACTAATGACACCTAACCTCTGGAACTTCGAAAGGGTCTTTCACAACCTTGCTGCAACTCAAGAAGTTCACCGCCATACCCGTGTCCACTCGAGAGGAAGCACGATGGTCCAGCCCACATCCAGAGGAGCCCCGTTTCCCCCTCGTAGCTCAAGATGAGGGATCCTTTCCCTGCTTTCAACGGGAAAGAATTCCCGGCGTTCCCGTCGCATCTCAAGAGGAGGCACTCTCAACAGGAAAGGCGAGAGGAACTCCATGGTCGTACCACCATTCCAAGAGTCCCCCAGATGTCTCAGTCCATTCCAGAGGAACCTCTTTGCCCTGCACTGGCTCATCTTTCACGCCGAGGATCGACTCACACCCCGTTGGCACGTGGGACAGCCCTGTGGGAAAGCCTCGAGGGAAAACAACAGATCCTTTGATCCACGCCACGGGAAGCGTGACATTGCTGCTACAGCCTGGAAGGAAAGCACACGTGCATGCCCCCACTCGAGACGAGGCCTGACTCCCCTGGGGAGACTCCAGAAGTACCCAAAGATCCATGTCAGCCCCTGAGAGGAATCCTCGGTTACGGCCCTGACTCCACACAAGGTTTTTGGCCCCGGTCTCGATGGGAGAGGAATCCCGAGAGGCCCCGTAGCAAATCGCATGGGGACTGGCCTCTTGAGGCAACCAGGGCGGGTCCCTGAGGTCCCCGTCGTAACTCGAGAACACCTACCGCAACTCGAGAAAATCAAGGAAGTTCTCCCTTGCAGGCGAGATGAGGCCTATTTCCGATGAGGCGTCTGGAGACTAATGACACCTAACCTCTGGAACTTCGAAAGGGCCTTTCACACACTTGCTGTAACTCAAGAAGTTCACCGCCATACCCGTCTCCACTCGAGAGGAAGCACGATGGTCCCGCCCACATCCAGAGGAGCCCCGTTTCCCCCTCGTAGCTCGAGATGAGGGATCCTTTCCCTGCTTTCAACGGGAAAGTATTCCCGTCATTCCCGTCGCATCTCAAGAGGAGGCACTCTCAACAGGAAAGGCGAGAGGAACTCCATGGTCGTACCACCATTCCAAGAGTCCCCCAGATGTCTCAGTCCATTCCAGAGGAACCTCTTTGCCCTGCACTGGCTCATCTTTCACGCCGAGGATCGACTCACACCACGGTGGCACGTGGCACAACCATGTGGGAAAGCCTCGAGGGAAAGCCTCGAGGGAAAACCACAGATCCTTTGATCCACGCGACGGGAAGCGTGACATTGCTGCTACAGCCTGGAAGGAAAGCGCACGTGCATGCCCCCACTCGAGACGAGGCCTGAATCCCCTGGGGAGACTCCAGAAGTACCCAAAGATCCATGTCAGCCCCTGAGAGGAATCCTCGGTTCCGGCCCTGACTCCACACAAGGTTTTTGGCCCCGGTATCGACGGGAGAAGAATCCCGAGAGGCCCCCTAGCACCTCGCATGGGGACTGGCCTCTCCTGAGGCCACCACGGCGGGTCCCTGAGGTCCCCGTCGTAACTCGAGAACACCTGCCGCAACTCGAGAAAATCCAGGAAGTTCTCCCTTCCAGGCGAGATGAGGCCTATTTCCGATGAGGCGTCTGGAGACTAATGACACCCAAACTCTGGAACTTCGAAAGGGTCTTTCACACCCTTGCTGCTACTCAAGAAGTTCACCTCCTTGCCCGTCTCCACTCGAGAGGAAGCACGATGGTCCCGCCCACATCCAGAGGAGCCCCGTTTCCCCCTCGTAGCTCGAGATGAGGGATCCTTTCCCTGCTTTCAATGGGAAAGAATTCCCGGCATTCCCGTCGCATCTCAAGAGGAGGCACTCTCAACAGGAAAGGCGAGAGGAACTCCATGGTCGTACCACCATTCCAAGAGTCCCCCAGATGTCTGAGTCCCTTCCAGAGGAACCTCTTTGCCCTGCACTGGCTCATCTTTCATGCCGAGGATCGACTCACACCACGGTGGCACGTGGGACAGCCCTGTGGGAAAGCCTCGAGGGAAAGCCTCGAGGGAAAACCACAGATCCTTTGATCCACGCGACGGGAAGCGTGACATTGCTGCTACAGCCTGGAAGGAAAGAACACGTGCATGCCCCCACTCGAGACGAGGGCTGACTCTCCTGGGGAGACTCCAGAAGTACCCAAAGATCCATGTCAGCCCCTGAGAGGAATCCTCGGTTCCGGCCCTGACTCCACACAAGGTTTTTGGCCCCGGTATCGACGGGAGAGGAATCCCGAGAGGCCCCCTAGCAACTCGCATGGGGACTGGCTGTTCTTGAGGCCACCAGGGCGGGTCCCTGAGGTCCCCGTCGTAACTCGAGAACACCTGCCGCAACTCGAGAAAATCCAGGAAGTTCTCCCTTCCAGGCGAGATGAGGCCTATTTCCGATGAGGCGTCTGGAGACTAATGACACCTAACCTCTGGAACTTCGAAAGGGTCTTTCACACCCTTGCTGCAACTCAAGAAGTTCACCGCCATACCCGTCTCCACTCGAGAGGAAGCACGATGGTCCCGCCCACATCCAGAGGAGCCCCGTTTCCCCCTCGGAGCTCGAGATGAGGGATCCTTTCCCTGCTTTCAACGGGAAAGAATTCCCGGCGTTCCCGTCGCATCTCAAGAGGAGGCACTCTCAACAGGAAAGGCGAGAGGAACTCCATGGTCGTACCACCATTCCAAGAGTCCCCCAGATGTCTCAGTCCATTCCAGAGGAACCTCTTTGCCCTGCACTGGCTCATCTTTGACGCCGAGGATCGACTCACACCACGGTGGCACGTGGGACAGCCCTGCGGGAAAGCCCCGAGGGAAAGCCTCGAGGGAAAACCACAGATCCTTTGATCCACGCCACGGGAAGCGTGACATTGCTGCTACAGCCTGGAAGTAAAGCGCACGTGCATGCCCCGACTCGAGACGAGGCCTGACTCCCCTGGGGAGACTCCAGAAGTACCCAAAGATCCATGTCAGCCCCTGAGAGGAATCCTCGGTTCCGGCCCTGACTCCACACAAGGTTTTTGACCCCGGTATCGACGGGAGAGGAATCCCGAGAGGCCCCCTAGCAACTCGCATGGGGACTGGCCTCTCCTGAGGCCACCAGGGCGGGTCCCTGAGGTCCCCGTTGTAACTCGTGAACACCTGCCGCAACTCGAGAAAATCCAGGAAGTTCTCCCTTCCAGGCGAGATGAGGCCTATTTCCGATGAGGCGTCTGGAGACTAATGACACCTAACCTCTGGGACTTCGAAAGGGTCTTTCACACCCTTGCTGCAACTCAAGAAGTTCACCGCCATACCCGTCTCCACTCGAGAGGAAGCACGATGGTCCAGCCCACATCCAGAGGAGCCCCGTTTCCCCCTCGTGGCTCGAAATGAGGGATCCTTTCCCTGCTTTCAACGGGAAAGAATTCCCGGCGTTCCCGTCGCATCTCAAGAGGAGGCACTCTCAACAGGAAAGGCGAGAGGAACTCCATGGTCGTACCACCATTCCAAGAGTCCCCCAGATGTCTCAGTCCATTCCAGAGGAACCTCTTTGCCCTGCACTGGCTCATCTTTCACGCCGAGGATCGACTCACACCACGGTGGCACGTGGGACAGCCCTGTGGGAAAGCCTCGAGGGAAAACCACAGATCCTTTGATCCACGCGACGGGAAGCGTGACATTGCTGCTACAGCCTGGAAGGAAAGCGCAGGTGCATGCCCCCACTGGAGACGAGGCGTGACTCCCCTGGGGAGACTCCAGAAGTACCCAAAGATCCATGTCAGCCCCTGAGAGGAATCCTCGGTTCCGGCCCTGACTCCACACAAGGTTTTTGGCCCCGGTATCGACGGGAGAGGAATCCCGATAGGCCCCCTAGCACCTCGCATGGGGACTGGCCTCTCCTGAGGCCACCAGAGCGGGTCCCTGAGGTCCCCGTCGTAACTCGAGGACACCTGCCGCAACTCGAGAAAATCCAGGAAGTTCTCCCTTCCAGGCGAGATGAGGCCTATTTCCGATGAGGCGTCTGGAGACTAATGACACCTAACCTCTGGAACTTCGAAAGGTTCTTTCACAACCTTGCTGCAACTCAAGAAGTTCACCGCCATACCCGTGTGCACTCGAGAGGAAGCACGATGGTCCCGCCCACATCCAGAGGAGCCCCGTTTCCCCCTCGTAGCTCGAGATGAGGGATCCTTTCCCTGCTTTCAACGGGAAAGAATTCCCGGCGTTCCCGTCGCATCTCAAGGGGAGGCACTCTCAACAGGAAAGGCGAGAGGAACTCCATGGTCGTACCACCATTCCAAGAGTCCCCCAGATGTCTCAGTCCATTCCAGAGGAACCTCTTTGCCCTGCACTGGCTCATCTTTCACGCCGAGGATCGACTCACACCACGGTGGCACGTGGGACAGCCCTGTGGGAAAGCCTCGAGGGAAAACCACAGATCCTTTGATCCACGCCACGGGAAGCGTGACATTGCTGCTACAGCCTGGAAGGAGAGCGCACGTGCATGCCCCCACTCGAGAGGAGGCCTGACTCCCCTGGGGAGACTCCAGAAGTACCCAAAGATCCATGTCAGCCCCTGAGAGGAATCCTCGGTTCTGGCCCTGACTCCACACAAGGTTTTTGGCGCCGGTATCGACGGGAGAGGAATCCCGAGAGGCCCCCTAGCAACTCGCATGGGGACTGGCCTCTCCTGAGGCCATCAGGGCGGGTCCCTGTGGTACCCGTCGTAACTCGAAAACACCTGCCGCAACTCGAGAAAATCCAGGAAGTTCTCCCTTCCAGGCGAGATGAGGCCTATTTCCGATGAGGCGTCTGGAGACTAATGACACCTAACCTCTGGAACTTCGGAAGGGTCTTTCACACCCTTGCTGCAACTCAAGAAGTTCACCGACATACCCGTGTCCACTCGAGAGGAAGCACGATGGTCCCGCCCACATCCCGAGGAGCCCCGTTTCCCCCTCGTAGCTCGAGATGAGGGATCCTTTCCCTGCTTTCAACGGGAAAGAATTCCCGGCGTTCCCGTCGCATCTCAAGAGGAGGCACTCTCAACAGGAAAGGCGAGAGGAACTCCATGGTCGTACCACCATTCCAAGAGTCCCCCAGATGTCTCAGTCCATTCCAGAGGAACCTCTTTGCCCTGCACTGGCTCATCTTTCACGCCGAGGATCGACTCACACCACGGTGGCACGTGGGACAGCCCTGTGTTAAAGCCTCGAGGGAAAGCCTCGAGGGAAAACCACAGATCCTTTGTTCCACGCGACGGGAAGCGTGACATTGCTGCTACAGCCTGGAAGGAAAGCACACGTGCATGCCCCCACTCGAGACGAGGCCTGACTCCCCTGGGGAGACTCCAGAAGTACCCATAGATCCATGTCAGCCCCTGAGAGGAATCCTCGGTTCCGGCCCTGACTCCACACAAGGATTTTTGCCCCGGTATCGACGGGAGAGGAATCCCGAGAGGCCCCCTAGCAACTCGCATGGGGACTGGCCTCTCCTGAGGCCACCAGGGCGGGTCCCTGAGGTCCCCGTCGTAACTCGAGAACACCTGCCGCAACTCGAGAAAATCCAGGAAGTTCTCCCTTCCAGGCGAGATGAGGCCTATTTCCGATGAGGCGTCTGGAGACTAATGACACCCAAACTCTGGAACTTCGAAAGGGTCTTTCACACCCTTGCTGCAACTCAAGAAGTTTACCGCCATACCCGTCTCCACTCGAGAGGAAGCACGATGGTCCCGCCCACATCCAGAGGAGCCCCGTTTCCCCCTCGTAGCTCGAGATGAGGGATCCTTTCCCTGCTTTCAACGGGAAAGAATTCCCGGCATTCCCGTCGCATCTCAAGAGGAGGCACTCTCAACAGGAAAGGCGAGAGGAACTCCATGGTCGTACCACCATTCCAAGAGTCCCCCAGATGTCTCAGTCCATTCCAGAGGAACCTCTTTGCCCTGCACTGGCTCATCTTTCACGCCGAGAATCGACTCACACCACGGTGGCACGTGGGACAGCCCTGTGGGAAAGCCTCGAGGGAAAGCCTAGAGGGAAAACCACAGATACTTTGATCCACGCGACGGGAAGCGTGACATTGCTGCTACAGCCTGGAAGGAAAGCGCACGTGCATGCCCCCACTCGAGACGAGGCCTGACTCCCCTGGGGAGACTCCAGAAGTACCCAAAGATCCATGTCAGCCCCTGAGAGGAATCCTCGGTTCCGGCCCTGACTCCACACAAGGTATTTGGCCCCAGTATCGACGGGAGAGGAATCCCGAGAGGCCCCCTAGCAACACGCATGGGGACTGGCCTCTCCTGAGGCCATCAGGGCGGGTCCCTGTGGTACCAGTCGTAACTCGAGAACACTTGCCGCACCTCGAGAAAATCCAGGAAGTTCTCCCTTCCAGGCGAGATGAGGTCTATTTCCGATGAGGCGTCTGGAGACTGACACGTAACCTCTGGAACTTCGAAAGGGTCTTTCACACCCTTGCTGCAACTCAAGAAGTTCACCGCCATACCCGTCTCCACTCGAGAGGAAGCACGATGGTCCCGCCCACATCCAGAGGAGCCCCGTTTCCCCCTCGTAGCTCGAGATGAGGGATCCTTTCCCTGCTTTCAACGGGAAAGAATTCCCAGCGTTCCCGTCGCATCTCAAGAGGAGGCACTCTCAACAGGAAAGGCGAGAGGAACTCCATGGTCGTACCACCATTCCAAGAGTCCCCCAGATGTCTCAGTCCATTCCAGAGGAAGCTCTTTGCCCTGCACTGGCTCATCTTTCACTCCGAGGATCGACTCACACCACGGTGGCACATGGGACAGCCCTGTGGGAAAGCCTCGAGGGAAAGCCTCGAGGGAAAACCACAGATCATTTGATCCACGCGACGGGAAGCGTGACATTGCTGCTACAGCCTGGAAGGAAAGCGCACGTGCATGCCCCCACTCGAGACGAGGCCTGACTCCCCTGGGGAGACTCTAGAAGTACCCAAAGATCCATGTCAGCCCCTGAGAGGAATCCTCGGTTCCGGCCCTGACTCCACACAAGGTTTTTGGCCCCGGTATCGACTGGAGAGGAATCCCGGGAGGCCCCATAGCAACTCGCATGGGGACTGGCCTCTCCTGAGGCCATCAGGGCAGGTCCCTTTGGTACCCGTCGTAACTCGAGAACACCTGCCGCACCTCGAGAAAATCCAGGAAGTTCTCCCTTCCAGGCTAGATGAGGCCTATTTCCGATGAGGCGTCTGGAGACTAATGACACCTAACCTCTGGAACTTCGAAAGGGTCTTTCACACCCTTGCTGCAACTCAAGAAGTTCACCGACATACCCGTGTCCACTCGAGAGGAAGCACGATGGTCCCGCCCACATCCAGAGGAGCCCCGTTTCCCCCTCGTAGCTTGAGATGAGGGATCCTTTCCCTGCTTTCAACGGGAAAGAATTCCCGGCATTCCCGTCGCATCTCAAGTGGAGGCACTCTCAACAAGAAAGGCGAGAGGAACTCCATGGTCGTACCACCATTCCAAGAGTCCCCCAGATGTCTCAGTCCATTCCAGAGGAACCTCTTTGCCCTGCACTGGCTCATCTTTCACGCCGAGGATCGACTCACACCATGGTGGCACGTGGGACAGCCCTGTGGGAAAGCCTCGAGGGAAAGCCTCGAGGGAAAACCACAGATCCTTTAATCCTCGCGATGCGAAGCGTGACATTGCTGCTACAGCCTGGAAGGAAAGCGCACGTGCATGCCCCCACTCGAGACGAGGCCTGACTCCCCTGGGGAGACTCCAGAAGTACCCAAAGATCCATGTAACCCCTGAGAGGAATGCTCGGTTCCGGCCCTGACTCCACACAAGGCTTTTGGCCCCGGTATCGACGGGAGAGAAATCCCGAGAGGCCCCCTAGCAACTCGCATGGGGACTGGCCTCTCCTGAGGCCACCAGGGCAGGTCCCTGAGGTCCCCGTCGTAACTCGAGAACACCTGCCGCAACTCGAGAAAATCCAGGAAGTTCTCCCTTCCAGGCGAGATGAGGCCTATTTCTGATGAGGCGTCTGGAGACTAATGACACCTAACCTCTGGAACTTCGAAAGGGTCTTTCACACCCTTGCTGCAACTCAAGAAGTTCACCGCCATACCCGTGTCCACTCGGGAGGAAGCACGATGGTCCCGCCCACATCCAGAGGAGCCCCGTTTCCCCCTCGGAGCTCGAGATGAGGGATCCTTTCCCTGCTTTCAACGGGAAAGAATTCCCGGCGTTCCCGTCGCATCTCAAGAGGAGGCACTCTCAACAGGAAAGGCGAGAGGAACTCCATGGTCGTACCACCATTCCAAGAGTCCCCCAGATGTCTCAGTCCATTCCAGAGGAACCCCTTTGCCCTGCACTGGCTCATCTTTCACGCCGAGGATCGACTCACACCAGGGTGGCACGTGGGACAGCCCTGTGGGAAAGCCTCGAGGGAAAGCCTCGAGGGAAAACCACAGATCATTTGATCCACGCGACGGGAAGCGTGACATTGTTGCTACAGCCTGAAAGGAAAGCGCACGTGCATGCCCCCTCTCGAGACGAGGCCTGACTCTCCTGGGGAGACTCTAGAAGTACCCAAAGATCCATGTCAGCCCCTGAGAGGAATCCTCGGTTCCGGCCCTGACTGCACACAAGGATTTTGGCCCCGGTATCGACGGGAGAGGAATCCCGAGAGGCCCCCTAGCAACTCGCATGGGGACTGGCCTCTCCTGAGGCCACCAGGGCGGGTCCCTGAGGTCCCCGTCGTAACTCGAGAACACCTGCCGCAACTCGAGAAAATCCAGGAAGTTCTCCCTTCCAGGCGAGATGAGGCCTATTTCCGATGAGGCGTCTGGAGACTAATGACACCCAACCTCTGGAACTTCGAAGGGGTCTTTCACACCCTTGCTGCAACTCAAGAAGTTCACCGACATACCCGTGTCCACTCGAGAGGAAGCACGATGGTCCCGCCCACATCCCGAGGAGCCCCGTTTCCCCTCGTAGCTCGAGATGAGGGATCCTTTCCCTGCTTTCAACGGGAAAGTATTCCCGGAGTTCCCGTCACAACTCAAGAGGAGGCACTCTCAACAGGAAAGGCGAGAGGAACTCCATGGTCGTACCACCATTCCAAGAGTCCCCCAGATGTCTCAGTCCATTCCAGAGGAACCTCTTTGCCCTGCACTGGCTCATCTTTCACGCCGAGGATCGACTCACACCACGGTGGCACGTGGGACAGCCCTGTGGGAAAGCCTCGAGGGAAAGCCTCGAGGGAAAACCACAGATCCTTTGATCCACGCGACGGGAAGCGTGACATTGCTGCTACAGCCTGGAATGAAAGCACACGTGCATGCCCCCACTCGAGACGGGGCCTGACTCCCCTGGGGAGACTCCAGAAGTACCCAAAGATCCATGTCAGCCCCTGAGAGGAATCCTCGGTTCCGGCCCTGACTCCACACAAGGTTTTTGGCCCCGGTATCGACGGGAGAGGAATCCCGAGAGGCCCCCTAGCAACTCGCATGGGGACTGGCCTCTCCTGAGGCCATCAGGGCGGGTCCCTGTGGTACCCGTCGTAACTCGAGAACATCTGCCGCACCTCGAGAAAATCCAGGAAGTTCTCCCTTCCAGGCTAGATGAGGCCTATTTCCGATGAGGCGTCTGGAGACTAATGACACCTAACCTCTGGAACTTCGAAAGGGTCTTTCACACCCTTGCTGCAACTCAAGAAGTTCACCGACATACCCGTGTCCACTCTAGAGGAAGCACGATGGTCCCGCCCACATCCCGAGGAGCCCCGTTTCCCCCTCGTAGCTCGAGATGAGGGATCCTTTCCCTGCTTTCAACGGGAAAGAATTCCCGGCATTCCCGTCGCATCTCAAGAGGAGGCACTCTCAACAGGAAAGGCGAGATGAACTCCATGGTCGTACCACCATTCCAAGAGTCCCCCAGATGTCTCAGTCCATTCCAGAGGAACCTCTTTGCCCTGCGCTGGCTCATCTTTCACGCCGAGGATCGACTCACACCACGGTGGCACGTGGGACAGCCCTGTGGGAAAGCTTCGAGGGAAAGCATCGAGGGAAAACAACAGATCCTTTGATCCACGCGACGTGAAGCGTGACATGGCTGCTACAGCCTGGAAGGAAAGCGCACGTGCATGCCCCCACTCGAGACGAGGCCTGACTACCCTCGGGAGACTCTAGAAGTACCCAAAGATCCATGTCAGCCCCTGAGAGGAATCCTCGTTTCCGGCCCTGACTGCACACAAGGTTTTTGGCTCCGGTATCGACGGGAGAGGAATCCTGAGAGGCCCCCTAGCACCTCGCATGGGGACTGGCCTCTCCTGAGGCCACCAGGGCGGGTCCCTGAGGTCCCCGTCGTAACTCGAGAACACCTGCCGCAACTCGAGAAAATCCAGAAAGTTCTCCCTTCCAGGCGAGATGAGGCCTATTTCCGATGAGGCGTCTGGAGACTAATGACACCCAACCTCTGGAACTTCGAAAGGGTCTTTCACACCCTTGCTGCTACTCAAGAAGTTCACCTCCTTGCCCGTCTCCACTCGAGAGGAAGCACGATGGTCCCGCCCACATCCAGAGGAGCCCCGTTTCCCCCTCGTAGCTCGAGATGAGGGATCCTTTCCCTGCTTTCAACGGGAAAGAATTCCCGGCGTTCCCGTCGCATCTCAAGAGGAGGCACTCTCAACAGGAAAGGCGAGAGGAACTCCATGGTCGTACCACCATTCCACGAGTCCCCCAGATGTCTCAGTCCATTCCAGAGGAACCTCTTTGCCCTGCACTGGCTCATCTTTCACGCCGAGGATCGACTCACACCACGGTGGCACGTGGGACAGCCCTGTGGGAAAGCCTCGAGGGAAAACCACAGATCCTTTGATCCACGCGACGGTAAGCGTGACATTGCTGCTACAGCCTGGAAGGAAAGCGCACGTGCATGCCCCCACTCGAGACGAGGCCTGACTCCCCTGGGGAGACTCCAGAAGTACCCAAAGATCCATGTCAGCCCCTGAGAGGAATCCTCGGTTCCGGCCCTGACTGCACACAAGGTTTTTGGCCCCGGTATCAACGGGAGAGGAATCCCGAGAGGCCCCCTAGCAACTCGCATGGGGACTGGCTGTTCTTGAGGCCACCAGGGCGGTTCCCTGAGGTCCCCGTCGTAACTCGAGAACACCTGCCGCAACTCGAGAAAATCCAGGAAGTTCTCCCTTCCAGGCGAGATGAGGCCTATTTCCGATGAGGCGTCTGGAGACTAATGACACCCAACCTCTGGAACTTCGATGGGGTCTTTCACACCCTTGCTGCAACTCAAGAAGTTCACCGACATACCCGTGTCGACTCGAGAGGAAGCACGATGGTCCCGCCCACATCCCGAGGAGCCCCGTTTCCCCCTCGTAGCTCGAGATGAGGGATCCTTTCCCTGCTTTCAACGGGAAAGTATTCCCGGAGTTCCCGTCACAACTCAAGAGGAGGCACTCTCAACAGGAAAGGCGAGAGGAACTCCATGGTCGTACCACCATTCCAAGAGTCCCCCAGATGTCTCAGTCCATTCCAGAGGAACCTCTTTGCCCTGCACTGGCTCATCTTTCACGCCGAGGATCGACTCACACCACGGTGGCACGTGGGACAGCCCTGTGGGAAAGCCTCGAGGGAAAGCCTCGAGGGAAAACCACAGATCCTTTGATCCACGCGACGGGAAGCGTGACATTGCTGCTACAGCCTGGAATGAAAGCACACGTGCATGCCCCCACTCGAGACGGGGCCTGACTCCCCTGGGGAGACTCCAGAAGTACCCAAAGATCCATGTCAGCCCCTGAGAGGAATCCTCGGTTCCGGCCCTGACTCCACACAAGGTTTTTGGCCCCGGTATCGACGGGAGAGGAATCCCGAGAGGCCCCCTAGCAACTCGCATGGGGACTGGCCTCTCCTGAGGCCATCAGGGCGGGTCCCTGTGGTACCCGTCGTAACTCGAGAACATCTGCCGCACCTCGAGAAAATCCAGGAAGTTCTCCCTTCCAGGCTAGATGAGGCCTATTTCCGATGAGGCGTCTGGAGACTAATGACAACTAACCTCTGGAACTTCGAAAGGGTCTTTCACACCCTTGCTGCAACTCAAGAAGTTCACCGACATACCCGTGTCCAGTCTAGAGGAAGCACGATGGTCCCGCCCACATCCCGAGGAGCCCCGTTTCCCCCTCGTAGCTCGAGATGAGGGATCCTTTCCCTGCTTTCAACGGGAAAGAATTCCCGGCATTCCCGTCGCATCTCAAGAGGAGGCACTCTCAACAGGAAAGGCGAGATGAACTCCATGGTCGTACCACCATTCCAAGAGTCCCCCAGATGTCTCAGTCCATTCCAGAGGAACCTCTTTGCCCTGCGCTGGCTCATCTTTCACGCCGAGGATCGACTCACACCACGGTGGCACGTGGGACAGCCCTGTTGGAAAGCCTCGAGGGAAAGCATCGAGGGAAAACAACAGATCCTTTGATCCACGCGACGTGAAGCGTGACATGGCTGCTACAGCCTGGAAGGAAAGCGCACGTGCATGCCCCCACTCGAGACGAGGCCTGACTACCCTCGGGAGACTCTAGAAGTACCCAAAGATCCATGTCAGCCCCTGAGAGGAATCCTCGGTTCTGGCCCTGACTCCACACAAGGTTTTTGGCCCCGGTATCGACGGGAGAGGAATCCCGAGAGGCCCCCTAGCAACTCGCATGGGGACTGGCCTCTCCTGAGGCCACCAGGGCGGGTCCCTGAGGTCCCCGTCGTAACTCGAGAACACCTGCCGCAACTCGAGAAAATCCAGGAAGTTCTCCCTTCCAGGCGAGATGAGGCCTATTTCCGATGAGGCGTCTGGAGACTAATGACACCTAACCTCTGGAACTTCGAAAGGGTCTTTCACACCCTTGCTGCAACTCAAGAAGTTCACCGACATACCCGTCTCCACTCGAGAGGAAGCACGATGGTCCCGCCCACATCCCGAGGAGCCCCGTTTCCCCCTCGTAGCTCGAGATGAGGGATCCTTTCCCTGCTTTCAACGGGAAAGAATTCCCGGCGTTCCCGTCGCATCTCAAGAGGAGGCACTCTCAACAGGAAAGGCGAGAGGAACTCCATGGTCGTACCACCATTCCAAGAGTCCCCCAGATGTCTCAGTCCATTCCAGAGGAACCTCTTTGCCCTGCACTGGCTCATCTTTCACGCCGAGGATCGACTCACACCACGGTGGCACGTGGGACAGCCCTGTGGGAAAGCCTCGAGGGAAAGCCTCGAGGGAAAACCACAGATCCTTTGATGCACGCGACAGGAAGCGTGACATTGCTGCTACAGCCTGGAAGGAAAGCGCACGTGCATGCCCCCACTCGAGACGAGGCCTGACTCCCCTGGGGAGACTCCAGAAGTACCCAAAGATCCATGTCAGCCCCTGAGAGGAATCCTCGGTTCCGGCCCTGACTCCACACAAGGTTTTTGGCCCCGGTATCGACGGGAGAGGAATCCCGAGAGGCCCCCTAGCAACTCGCATGGGGACTGGCCTCTCCTGAGGCCACCAGGGCGGCTCCCTGAGGTCCCCGTCGTAACTCGAGAACACCTGCCGCAACTCGAGAAAATCCAGGAAGTTCTCCCTTCCAGGCGAGATGAGGCCTATTTCCGATGAGGCGTCTGGAGACTAATGACACCTAACGTCTGGAACTTCGAAAGGGTCTTTCACACCCTTGCTGCAACTCAAGAAGTTCACCGACATACCCGTCTCCACTCGCGAGGAAGCACGATGGTCCCGCCCACATCCAGAGGAGCCCCGTTTCCCCCTCGTAGCTCGAGATGAGGGATCCTTTCCCTGCTTTCAACGGGAATGAATTCCCAGCGTTCCCGTCGCATCTCAAGAGGAGGCACTCTCAACAGGAAAGGCGAGAGGAACTCCATGGTCGTACCACCATTCCAAGAGTCCCTCAGATGTCTCAGTCCATTCCAGAGGAACCTCTTTGCCCTTCACTGGCTCATCTTTCACGCCGAGGATCGAATCACACCACGGTGGCACGTGGGACAGCCCTGTGGGAAAGCCTCGAGGGAAAGCCTCGAGAGAAAACCACAGATCATTTGATCCACGCGACCGGAAGCGTGACATTGCTGCTACAGCCTGGAAGGAAAGCGCACGTGCATGCCCCCACTCGAAACGAGGCCTGACTCCCCTGGGGAGACTCTAGAAGTACCCAAAGATCCATGTCAGCCCCTGAGAGGAATCCTCGGTTCTGGCCCTGACTCCACACAAGGTTTTTGGCCCCGGTATCGACGGGAGAGGAATCCCGAGTGGCCCCCTAGCAACTCGCATGGGGACTGGCCTCTCCTGAGGCCATCAGGGCGGGTCCCTATGGTACCCGTCGTAACTCGAGAACACCTGCCGCACCTCGAGAAAATCCAGGAAGTTCTCCCTTCCAGGCTAGATGAGTCCTATTTCCGATGAGGCGTCTGGAGACTAATGACACCTAAATTCTGGAACTTCGAAAGGGTCTTTCACACCCTTGCTGCAACTCAAGAAGTTTACCGCCATACCCGTCTCCACACGAGAGAAAGCACGATGGTCCCGCCCACATACAAAGGAGCCCCGTTTCCCCCTCGTAGCTCGAGATGAGGGATCCTTTCCCTGCTTTCAACGGGAAAGAATTCCCGGCATTCCCGTCGCATCTCAAGAGGAGGCACTCTCAACAGGAAATGCGAGAGGAACTCCATGGTCGTACCACCATTCCAAGAGTCCCCCAGATGTCTCAGTCCATTCCAGAGGAACCTCTTTGCCCTGCACTGGCTCATCTTTCACGCCGAGGATCGACTCACACCACGGTGGCACGTGGGACAGCCCTGTGGGAAAGCCTCGAGGGAAAGCCTCGAGGGAAAACCACAGATCCTTTGATCCACGCGACGGGAAGCGTGACATTGCTGCTACAGCCTGGAAGGAAAGCGCACGTGCATGCCCCCACTCGAGACGAGGCCTGACTACCCTCGGGAGACTCTAGAAGTACCCAAAGATCCATGTCAGCCCCTGAGAGGAATCCTCGGTTCTGGCCCTGACTCCACACAAGGTTTTTGGCCCCGGTATCGACGGGAGAGGAATCCCGAGAGGCCCCCTAGCAACTCGCATGGGGACTGGCCTCTCTTGAGGCCACCAGGGCCGGTCCCTGAGGTCCCCGTCGTAACTCGAGAACACCTGCCGCAACTCGAGAAAATCCAGGAAGTTCTCCCTTCCAGGCGAGATGAGGCCTATTTCCGATGAGGCGTCTTGAGACTAATGACACCCAAACTCTGGAACTTCGAAAGGGTCTTTCACACCCTTGCTGCAACTCAAGAAGTTTACCGCCATACCGGTCTCCACACGAGAGAAAGCACGATGGTCCCGCCCACATCCAGAGGAGCCCCGTTTCCCCCTCGTAGCTCGAGATGAGGGATCCTTTCCCTGCTTTCAACGGGAAAGAATTCCCGGCATTCCCGTCGCATCTCAAGAGGAGGCACTCTCAACAGAGAAGGCGAGAGGAACTCCATGGTCGTACCACCATTCCAAGAGTCCCCCAGATGTCTCAGTCCATTCCAGAGGAACCTCTTTGCCCTGTACTGGCTCATCTTTCACGCCGAGGATCGACTCACACCACGGTGGCACGTGGGACAGCCCTGTGGGAAAGCCTCGAGGGAAAGCCTCGAGGGAAAACCACAGATCCTTTGATCCACGCGACGGGAAGCGTGACATTGCTGCTACAGCCTGGAAGTAAAGCGCACGTGCATGCCCCCACTCGAGACGAGTCATGACTCCCCTAGGGAGACTCCAGAAGTACCCAAAGATCCATGTCACCCCTGAGAGGAAACTTCGTTTCCGGCCCTGACTCCACACAAGATTTTTCGCCCCGGTATCGACGGGAGAGGAATCCTGAGAGGCCCCCTAGCAACTCGCATGGGGACTGGCCTTTCCTGAGGCCACCATGGCGGGTCCCTGAGGTCCCCGTCGTAACTCGAGAACACCTGCCGCAACTCGAGAAAATCCAGGAAGTTCTCCCTTCCAGCCGAGATGAGGCCTATTTCCGATGAGGCGTCTGGAGACTAATGACACCTAACCTCTGGAACTTCGAAAGGGTCTTTCACACCCTTGCTGCTACTCAAGAAGTTCACCGCCATACCCGTCTCCACTCGAGAGGAAGCACGATGGTCCCGCCCACATCCAGAGGAGCCCCGTTTCCCCCTCGTAGCTCGAGATGAGGGATCCTTTCCCTGCTTTCAACGGGAAAGAATTCCCGGCGTTCCCGTCGCACCTCAAGAGGAGGCACTCTCAACAGGAAAGGCGAGAGGAACTCCATGGTCGTACCACCATTCCAAGAGTCCCCCAGATGTCTCAGTCCATTCCAGAGGAACCTCGTTGCCCTGCACTGGCTCATCTTTCACGCCGAGGATCGACTCACACCACGGTGGCACGTGGGACAGCCCTGTGGCAAAGCCTCGAGGGAAAACCACAGATCCTTTGATCCACGCGACGGGAAGCGTGACATTGCTGCTACAGCCTGGAAGGAAAGCGCACGTGCATGCCCCCACTCGAGACGAGGCCTGACTCCCCTGGGGAGACTCCAGAAATACCCAAAGTTCCATGTCACCCCTAAGAGAAAACCTCGGTTCCGGCCCTTACTCCACACAAGGTTTTTGGCCCCGGTATCGACGGGAGAGGAATCCTGAGAGGCCCCCTAGCAACTCGCATGGGGACTGGCCATTCCTGAGGCCACCATGGCGGGTCCCTGAGGTCCCCGTCGTAACTCGAGAACACCTGCCGCAACTCGAGAAAATCCAGGAAGTCCTCCCTTCCAGGCGAGATGAGGCCTATTTCCTATGAGGCGTCTGGAGACTAATGACACCTAACCTCTGGAACTTCGAAAGGGTCTTTCACACCCTTGCTGCAACTCAAGAAGTTCACCGCCATACCCGTCTCCACTCGAGAGGAAGCACGATGGTCCCGCCCACATCCAGAGGAGCCCCGTTTCCCCCTCGTAGCTCGAGATGAGGGATCCATTCCCTGCTTTCAACGGGAAAGAATTCCCGGCGTTCCCGTCGCATCTCAAGAGGAGGCACTCTCAACAGGAAAGGCGAGAGGAACTCCATGGTCGTACCACCTTTCCAAGAGTCCCCCAGATGTCTCAGTCCATTCCAGAGGAACCTCTTTGCCCTCCACTGGCTCATCTTTCACTCCGAGGATCGACTCACACCACGGTGGCAAGTGGGACAGCCCTGTGGGAAAGCCTCGAGGGAAAGCCTCGAGGGAAAACCACAGATCCTTTGATCCACGCGAAGGTAAGTGTGACATTGCTGCTACAGCCTGGAAGAAAAGCGCTCGTGCATGCCCCCACTTGAAACGAGGCCTGACTCCAGTGGGGAGACTCCAGAAGTACCCAAAGATCCATGTCAGCCCCTGAGAGGAATCCTCGGTTCCGGCCCTGACTCCAAACAAGGTTTTTGGCCCCGGTATCGACAGGAGAGGAATCCTGAGAGGCCCCCTAGCAACTCGCATGGGGACTGGCTTTTCCTGAGGCCACCAGGGCGGTTCCCTGAGGTCCCCGTCGTAACTCGAGAACACCTGCCGCAACTCGAGAAAATCCAGGATGTTCTCCCTTCCAGGCGAGATGAGGCCTATTTCCAATGAGGCGTCTGGAGACTAATGACACCTAACCTCTGGAACTTCGAAAGGGTCTTTCACACCCTTGCTGCAACACAAGAAGTTCACCGCCATACCCGTCTCCACTCGAGAGGAAGCACGATGGTCCCGCCCACATCCAGAGGAGCCCCGTTTCCCCTCGTAGCTCGAGATGAGGGATCCTTTCCCTGCTTTTAACGGGAAAGAATTCCCGGCATTTCCGTCGCATCTCAAGAGGAGGCACTCTCAACAGGAAAGGCGAGAAGAACTCCATGGTCGTACCACCATTCCAAGAGTCCCCCAGATGTCTCAGTCCATTCCAGAGGAACCTCTTTGCCCTGCACTGGCTAATCTTTCACGCCGAGGATCGACTCAAACCACGGCGGCACGTGGGACAACCCTGTGGGAAAGCCTCGAGGGAAAGCCTAGAGGGAAAACCACAGATCCTTTGATCCACGCGACGAGAAGCGTGACATTGCTGCTACAGCCTGGAAGGAAAGCGCACGTGCATGCCCCCACTCGAGACGAGGCCTCACTCCCCTGGGGAGACTCCAGAAGTACCCAAAGATCCATGTCAGCCCCTGAGAGGAATCCCCGGTTCCGGCCCTGACTTCACACAAGGTTTTTGGACCCGGTATCGACGGGAGAGGAATCCTGATAGGCCCCCTAGCAACTCGCATGGGGACTGGCCTTTCCTGAGGCCACCATGGCGGGTCCCTGAGGTCCCCGTCGTAACTCGAGAACACCTGTTGCAACTCGAGATAATCCATGAAGTTCTCCCTTCCAGGTGAGATGAGGCCTATTTCCAATGAGGCGTCTGGAGACTAATGACACCTAACCTCTGGAACTTCGAAAGGGTCTTTCACACCCTTGCTGCAACTCAAGAAGTTCACCGCCATACCTGTCTCCACTCGAGATGAAGCACGATGGTCCCGCCCACATCCAGAGGAGCCCCGTTTCCCCCTCGTAGCTCGAGATGAGGGATCCTTTCCCTGCTTTCAACGGGAAAGAATTCCCGGCGTTCCCGTCGCATCTCAAGAGGAGGCACTCTCAACAGGAAAGGCGAGAGGAACTCCATGGTCGTACCACCATTCCAAGAGTCCCCCAGATGTCTCAGTCCATTCCAGAGGAACCTCTTTGCCCTGCACTGGCTCATCTTTCACGCCGAGGATCGACTCACACCACGGTGGCACGTGTGACAGCCCTGTGGGAAAGCCTCGAGGGAAAACCACAGATCCTTTTATCCACGCGACGGGAAGCGTGACATTGCTGCTACAGCCTGGAAGGAAAGCGCACGTGCATGCCCCCACTCGAGACGAGTCCTGACTCCCCTAGGGAGACTCCAGATGTACCCAAAGATCCATGTTACCCCTGAGAGGAAACCTCGGTTCCGGCCCTGACTCCACACAAGGTTTTTGGCCCCGGTATCGACGGGAGAGGAATCCTGAGAGGCCCCCTAGCAACTCGCATGGGGAATGGCCTTTCCTGAGGCCACCAGGGCGGGTCCCTGAGGTCCCCGTCGTAACTCGAGAACACCTGCCGCAACTCGAAAAAATCCAGGAAGTTCTCCCTTCCAGCCGAGATGAGGCCTATTTCCGATGAGGCGTCTGGAGACTAATGACACCTAACCTCTGGAACTTCGAAAGGGTCTTTCACACCCTTGCTGCTACTCAAGAAGTTCACCGCCATACCCGTCTCCACTCGAGACGAAGCACGATGGTCCCGCCCACATCCAGAGGAGCCCCGTTTCCCCCTCGTAGCTCGAGATGAGGGATCCTTTCCCTGCTTTCAACGGGAAAGAATTCCCGGCGTTCCCGTCGCATCTCAAGAGGAGGCACTCTCAACAGGAAAGGCGAGAGGAACTCCATGGTCGTACCACCATTCCAAGAGTCCCCCAGATGTCTCAGTCCATTCCAGAGGAACCTCTTTGCCCTGCACTGGCTCATCTTTCACGCCGAGGATCGACTCACACCACGGTGGCACGTGGGACATCCCTGTGGCAAAGCCTCGAGGGAAAGCCTCGAGGGAAAACCACAGATCCTTTGATCCACGCGACGGGAAGCGTGACATTGCTGCTACAGCCTGGAAGGAAAGCGCACATGCATGCCCCCACTCGAGACGAGGCCTGACTCCCCTGGGGAGACTCCAGAAATACCCAAAGTTCCATGTCACCTCTGAGAGGAAACCTCGGTTCCGACCCTGACTCCACACAAGGATTTTGGCCCCGGTATCGACGGGAGAGGAATCCTGAGAGGCCCCCTAGCAACTCGCATGGGGACTGGCCTTTCCTGAGGCCACCATGGCGGGTCCCTGAGGTCCCCGTCGTAACTCGAGAACACCTGCCGCAACTCGAGAAAATCCAGGAAGTTCTCCCTTCCAGGCGAGATGAGGCCTATTTCCGATGAGGCGTCTGGAGACTAATGACACCTAACCTCTGGAACTTCGAAAGGGTCTTTCACACCCTTGCTGCAACTCAAGAAGTTCACCGCCATACCCGTCTCCACTCGATAGGAAGCACGATGGTCCCGCCCACATCCAGAGGAGCCCCGTTTCCCCCTCGTAGCTCGAGATGAGGGATCCTTTCCCTGCTTTCAACGGGAAAGAATTCCCGGCGTTCCCGTCGCATCTCAAGAGGAGGCACTCTCAACAGGATAGGCGAGAGGAACTCCATGGTCGTACCACCATTCCAAGAGTCCCCCAGATGTCTCAGTCCATTCCAGAGGAACCTCTTTGCCCTGCACTGGCTCATCTTTCACGCCGAGGATCGACTCACACCACGGTGGCACGTGGGACAGCCCTGTGGGAAAGCCTCGACGGAAAGCCTCGAGGGAAAACCACAGATCCTTTGATCCACGCGACGGGAAGCGTGACATCGCTGCTTCAGCCTGGAAGGAAAGCGCACGTGCATGCCCCCACTCGAGACGAGGCCTCACTCCCCTGGGGAGACTCCAGAAGTACCCAAAGATCCATGTCACCCCTGAGAGGAATCCTCGGTTCCGGCCCTGACTCCTCACAAGGTTTTTGGCCCCGGTATCGACGGGAGAGGAATCCCAAGAGGCCCCCTAGCAACTCGCATGGGGACTGGCCGTTCCTGAGGCCACCAGGGCGGGTCCCTGAGGTCCCCGTCGTAACGCGAGAACACCTGCCGCATCTCGAGAAAATCCAGGAAGTTCTCCCTTCCAGGCGAGATGAAGCCTATTTCCTATGAGGCATCTGGAGACTAATGACACCTAACCTCTGGAACTTCGAAAGGGTCTTTCACACCCTTGCTGCAACTCAAGAAGTTCACCACCATACCCGTCTCCACTCGAGAGGAAGCAAGATGGTCCCGCCCACATCCAGAGGAGCCCCGTTTCCCCCTCGTAGCTCGAGATGAGGGATCCTTTCCCTGCTTTCAACGGGAAAGAATTCCCGGAGTTCCCGTCGCATCTCAAGAGGAGGCACTCTCAACAGAAAAGGCGATAGGAACTCCATGGTCGTACCACCATTCCAAGAGTCCCCCAGATGTCTCAGTCCATTCCAGAGGAACCTCTTTGCCCTGTATTGGCTCATCTTTCACGCCGAGGATCGACTCACACCACGGTGGCACGTGGGACAGCCCTGTGGGAAAGCCTCGAGGGAAAGCCTCGAGGGAAAACCACAGATCCTTTGATCCACGCGACGGGAAGTGTGACATTGCTGCTACAGCCTGGAAGGAAAGCGCACGTGCATGCCCCCACTCGAAACGAGGCCTGACTCCCCTGGGGAGACTCCAGAAGTACCCAAAGATCCATGTCAGCCCCTGAGAGGAATCCCCGGTTCCGGCCCTGACTTCACACAAGGTTTTTGGCCCCGGTATCGACGGGAGAGGAATCCTGAGAGGCCCCCTAGCAACTCGCATGGGGACTGCCCTTTCCTGAGGCCACCAGGGCGGGTCCCTGAGGTCCCCGTCGTAACTCGAGAACACCTGCCGCAACTCGAGAAAATCCAGCAAGTTCTCCCTTCCAGGCGAGATGAGGCCTATTTCCAATGAGGCGTCTGGAGACTAATGACACCTAACCTCTGGAATTTCGAAAGGGTCTTTCACACCCTTGCTGCAACTCAAGAAGTTCACCGCCATACCCGTCTCCACTCGAGAGGAAGCACGATGGTCCCGCCCATATCCAGAGGAGCCCCGTTTCCCCCTCGTAGCTCGAGATGTGGGATCCTTTCCCTGCTTTCAACGGGAAAGAATTCCCAGCATTCCCCTCGCATCTCAAGAGGAGGCACTCTCAACAGGAAAGGCGAGAGTAACTCTATGGTCGTACCACCATTCCAAGAATCCCCCAGATGTCTCAGTCCATTCCAGAGGAACCTCTTTGCCCTGCACTGGCTCATCTTTCACGCCGAGGATCGACTCACACCACGGTGGCAAGTGGGACAGCCCTGTGGGACAGCCTCGAGGGAAAGCCTCGAGGGAAAACCACAGATCCTTTGATCCACGCGAAGGTAAGCATGACATTGCTGCTACAGCCTGGAAGAAAAGCGCTCGTGCATGCCCCCACTCGAAACGAGGCCTGACTCCAGTGGGGAGACTCCAGAAGTACCCAAAGATCCATGTCAGCCCCTGAGACGAATCCTCGGTTCCGGCCCTGACTCCAAACAAGGTTTTTGGCCCCGGTATCGACAGGAGTGGAATACTGAGAGGCCCCCTAGCAACTCGCATGGGGACTGGCCTCTCCGGAGGCCACCAGGGCGGGTCCCTGAGGTCCCCGTCGTAACTCGAGAACACCTGCCGCAACTCGCGAAAATCCAGGATGTTCTCCCTTCCAGGCGAGATGAGGCCTATTTCCAATGAGGCGTCTGGAGACTAATGACACCTAACCTCTGGAACTTCGAAAGGGTCTTTCACACCCTTGCTGCAACACAAGAAGTTCACCGCCATACCCGTCTCCACTCGAGAGGAAGCACGATGTTCCAGCCCACATCCAGAGGAGCCCCGTTTCCCCTCGTAGCTCGAGATGAGGGATCCTTTCCCTGCTTTTAACGGGAAAGAATTCCCGGCATTTCCGTCGCATCTCAAGAGGAGGCACTCTCAACAGGAAAGGCGAGAAGAACTCCATGGTCGTATCACCATTCCAAGAGTCCCCCAGATGTCTCAGTCCATTCCAGAGGAACCTCTTTGCCCTGCACTGGCTCATCTTTCACGCCGAGGATCGACTCACACCACGGCGGCACGTGGGACAACCCTGTGGGAAAGCCTCGAGGCAAAGCCTCGAGGGAAAACCACAGATCCTTTGATCCACGCGACGAGAAGTGTGACATTGCTGCTACAGCCTGGAAGGAAAGCGCACGTGCGTGCCCCCACTCGAGACGAGGCCTCACTCCCCTGGGGAGACTCCAGAAGTACCCAAAGATCCATGTCACCCCTGAGAGGAATCCTCGGTTCCGGCCCTGACTCCACACAAGGTTTTTGGCCCCGGTATCGACGGGAGAGGAATCCCGAGAGGCCCCCTAGCAACTCGCATGGGGACTGGCCGTTCCTGAGGCCACCAGGGCGGGTCCCTGAGGTCCCCGTCGTAACTCGAGAACACCTGCCGCATCTCGAGAAAATCCAGGAAGTTCTCCCTTCCAGGCGAGATGAAGCCTATTTCCGATGAGGCGTCTGGAGACTAATGACACCTAACCTCTGGAACTTCGAAAGGGTCTTTAACACCCTTACTGCAACTCAAGAAGTTCACCGCCATACCCGTCTCCACTCGAGAGGAAGCACGATTGTCCCGCCCACATCCAGAGGAGCCCCGTTTCCCCCTCGTAGCTCGAGATGAGGGATCCTTTCCCTGCTTTAAACGGGAAAGAATTCCCGGCGTTCCCGTCGCATCTCAAGAGGAGGCACTCTCAACAGAAAAGGCGATAGGAACTCCATGGTCGTACCACCATTCCAAGAGTCCCCCAGATGTCTCAGTCCATTCCAGAGGAACCTCTTTGCCCTGCACTGGCTCATCTTTCACGCCGAGGATCGACTCACACCACGGTGGCACGTGGGACAGCCCTGTGGGAAAGCCTCGAGGGAAAGCCTCGAGGGAAAACCACAGATCCTTTGATCCAAGCGACGGGAAGTGTGACATTGCTGCTACAGCCTGGAAGGAAAGCGCACGTGCATGCCGCCACTCGAAACGAGGCCTGACTCCCCTGGGGAGACTCCAGAAGTACCCAAAGATCCATGTCAGCCCCTGAGAGGAATCCCCGGTTCCGGCCCTGACTTCACACAAGGTTTTTGGCCCCGGTATCGACGGGAGAGGAATCCTGAGAGGCCCCCTCGCAACTCGCATGGGGACTGGCCTTTCCTGAGGCCAACATGGCGGGTCCCTGAGGTCCCCGTCGTAACTCGAGAACACCTGCCGCAACTCGAGAAAATCCAGGAAGTTCTCCCTTCCAGGCGAGATGAGGCCTATTTCCAATGAGGCGTCTCGAGACTAATGACACCTAACCTCTGGAACTTCGAAAGGGTCTTTCACACCCTTGCTGCAACTCAAGAAGTTCACCGCCATACCCGTCTCCACTGGAGAGGAAGCACGATGGTCCCGCCCATATCCAGAGGAGCCCCGTTTCCCCCTTGTAGCTCGAGATGAGGGATCCTTTCCCTGCTTTCAACGGGAAAGAATTCCCGGCATTCCCGTCGCATCTCAAGAGGAGGCACTCTCAACAGGAAAGGCGAGAGGAACTCCATGGTCGTACCACCATTCCAAGAGTCCCCCAGATGTTTCAGTCCATTCCAGAGGAACCTCTCTGCCCTGCACTGGCTCATTTTTCACGCCGAGGATCGACTCACACCACGGTGGCACGTGGGACAGTCCTGTGTGAAAGCCTCGAGGGAAAGCCTCGAGGGAAAACCACAGATCCTTTGATCCACGCGACGGGAAGCGTGACATTGCTGCTACAGCCTGGAAGGAAAGCGCACGTGCATGCCCCCACTCGAGACGAGGCCTGACTCCCCTGGGGAGACTCCAGAAGTACCCAAAGATCCATGTCAGCCCCTGAGAGGAATCCTCGGTTCGGGCCCTGACTCCACACAAGGTTCTTGGCCCCGGTATGGACAGGAGAGGAATCCCGAGAGGCCCCCTAGCAACTCGCATGGGGACTGGCCTCTCCTGAGGCCACCAGGGCGGGTCCCTGAGGTCCCCGTCGTAACTCGAGAACACCTGCCGTAACTCGAGAAAATCCAGGAAGTTCTCCCTTCCAGGCGAGATGAGGCCTATTTCCGATGAGGCGTCTGGAGACTAATGACACCTAACCTCTGGAATTTCGAAAGGGTCTTTCACACCCTTGCTGCAACTCAAGAAGTTCACCGCCATACCCGTCTCCACTCGAGAGGAAGCACGATGGTCCCGCCCACATCCAGAGGAGCCCCGTTTCCCCCTCGTAGCTCGAGATGAGGGATCCTTTCCCTGCTTTCAACGGGAAAGAATTCCCGGCGTTCCCGTCGCATCTCAAGAGGAGGCACTCTCAACAGGAAAGGCGAGAGGAACTCCATGGTCGTACCACCATTCCAAGAGTCCCCCAGATGTCTCAGTCCATTCCAGAGGAACCTCTTTGCCCTGCACTGGCTCATCTTTCACGCCGAGGATCGACTCACACCACGGTGGCACGTGGGACAGCCCTGTGGGAAAGCCTCGAGGGAAAGCCTCGAGGGAAAACCACAGATCCTTTGATCCACGCGATGGGAAGTGTGACATTGCTGCTACAGTCTGGAAGGAAAGCGCACGTGCATGCCCCCACTCGAGACGAGGCCTGACTCCCCTGGGGAGACTCCAGAAGTACTCAAAGATCCATGTCAGCCCATGAGAGGAATCCTCGTTTCGGGCCCTGACTCCACACAAGGTTATTGGCCCCGGTATCGACGGGAGAGGAATCCCGAGAGGCCCCCTAGCAACTCGCATGGGGACTGGCCTCTCCTGAGGCCACCAGGGCGGGTCCCTGAGGTCCCCGTCGTAACTCGAGAACACCTGCCGCAACTCGAGAAAATCCAGGAAGTTCTCCCTTCCAGGTGAGATGAGGCCTATTTCCGATGAGGCGTCTGGAGACTAATGACACCTAACCTCTGGAATTTCGAAAGGGTCTTTCACACCCTTGCTGCAACTCAAGAAGTACACCGCCATACCCGTCTCCACTCGAGAGGAAGCACGATGGTCCCGCCCACATCCAGAGGAGCCCCGTTTCCCCCTCGTAGCTCGAGATGAGGGATCCTTTCCCTGCTTTCAACGGGAAAGAATTCCCAGCGTTCCCGTCGCATCTCAAGAGGAGGCACTCTCAACAGGAAAGGCGAGAGGAACTCCATGGTCGTACCACCATTCCAAGAATCCCCCAGATGTCTCAGTCCATTCCAGAGGAACCTCTTTGCCCTGCACTGGCTCATCTTTCACGCCGAGGATCGACTCACACCACGGTGGCAAGTGGGACAGCCCTGTGGGAAAGCCTCGAGGGAAAGCCTCGAGGGAAAACCACAGATCCTTTGATCCACGCGAAGGTAAGCATGACATTGCTGCTACAGCCTGGAAGAAAAGCGCTCGTGCATGCCCCCACTCGAAACGAGGCCTGACTCCAGTGGGGAGACTCCAGAAGTACCCAAAGATCCATGTCAGCCCCTGAGAGGAATCCTCGGTTCCGGCCCTGACTCCAAACAAGGTTTTTGGCCCCGGTATCGACAGGAGTGGAATACTGAGAGGCCCCCTAGCAACTCGCATGGGGACTGGCCTCTCCGGAGGCCACCAGGGCGGGTCCCTGAGGTCCCCGTCGTAACTCGAGAACACCTGCCGCAACTCGAGAAAATCCAGCAAGTTCTCCCTTCCAGGCGAGATGAGGCCTATTTCCAATGAGGCGTCTGGAGACTAATGACACCTAACCTCTGGAATTTCGAAAGGGTCTTTCACACCCTTGCTGCAACTCAAGAAGTTCACCGCCATACCCGTCTCCACTCGAGAGGAAGCACGATGGTCCCGCCCATATCCAGAGGAGCCCCGTTTCCCCCTCGTAGCTCGAGATGTGGGATCCTTTCCCTGCTTTCAACGGGAAAGAATTCCCAGCATTCCCCTCGCATCTCAAGAGGAGGCACTCTCAACAGGAAAGGCGAGAGTAACTCTATGGTCGTACCACCATTCCAAGAATCCCCCAGATGTCTCAGTCCATTCCAGAGGAACCTCTTTGCCCTGCACTGGCTCATCTTTCACGCCGAGGATCGACTCACACCACGGTGGCAAGTGGGACAGCCCTGTGGGACAGCCTCGAGGGAAAGCCTCGAGGGAAAACCACAGATCCTTTGATCCACGCGAAGGTAAGCATGACATTGCTGCTACAGCCTGGAAGAAAAGCGCTCGTGCATGCCCCCACTCGAAACGAGGCCTGACTCCAGTGGGGAGACTCCAGAAGTACCCAAAGATCCATGTCAGCCCCTGAGACGAATCCTCGGTTCCGGCCCTGACTCCAAACAAGGTTTTTGGCCCCGGTATCGACAGGAGTGGAATACTGAGAGGCCCCCTAGCAACTCGCATGGGGACTGGCCTCTCCGGAGGCCACCAGGGCGGGTCCCTGAGGTCCCCGTCGTAACTCGAGAACACCTGCCGCAACTCGCGAAAATCCAGGATGTTCTCCCTTCCAGGCGAGATGAGGCCTATTTCCAATGAGGCGTCTGGAGACTAATGACACCTAACCTCTGGAACTTCGAAAGGGTCTTTCACACCCTTGCTGCAACACAAGAAGTTCACCGCCATACCCGTCTCCACTCGAGAGGAAGCACGATGTTCCAGCCCACATCCAGAGGAGCCCCGTTTCCCCTCGTAGCTCGAGATGAGGGATCCTTTCCCTGCTTTTAACGGGAAAGAATTCCCGGCATTTCCGTCGCATCTCAAGAGGAGGCACTCTCAACAGGAAAGGCGAGAAGAACTCCATGGTCGTATCACCATTCCAAGAGTCCCCCAGATGTCTCAGTCCATTCCAGAGGAACCTCTTTGCCCTGCACTGGCTCATCTTTCACGCCGAGGATCGACTCACACCACGGCGGCACGTGGGACAACCCTGTGGGAAAGCCTCGAGGCAAAGCCTCGAGGGAAAACCACAGATCCTTTGATCCACGCGACGAGAAGTGTGACATTGCTGCTACAGCCTGGAAGGAAAGCGCACGTGCGTGCCCCCACTCGAGACGAGGCCTCACTCCCCTGGGGAGACTCCAGAAGTACCCAAAGATCCATGTCACCCCTGAGAGGAATCCTCGGTTCCGGCCCTGACTCCACACAAGGTTTTTGGCCCCGGTATCGACGGGAGAGGAATCCCGAGAGGCCCCCTAGCAACTCGCATGGGGACTGGCCGTTCCTGAGGCCACCAGGGCGGGTCCCTGAGGTCCCCGTCGTAACTCGAGAACACCTGCCGCATCTCGAGAAAATCCAGGAAGTTCTCCCTTCCAGGCGAGATGAAGCCTATTTCCGATGAGGCGTCTGGAGACTAATGACACCTAACCTCTGGAACTTCGAAAGGGTCTTTAACACCCTTACTGCAACTCAAGAAGTTCACCGCCATACCCGTCTCCACTCGAGAGGAAGCACGATTGTCCCGCCCACATCCAGAGGAGCCCCGTTTCCCCCTCGTAGCTCGAGATGAGGGATCCTTTCCCTGCTTTAAACGGGAAAGAATTCCCGGCGTTCCCGTCGCATCTCAAGAGGAGGCACTCTCAACAGAAAAGGCGATAGGAACTCCATGGTCGTACCACCATTCCAAGAGTCCCCCAGATGTCTCAGTCCATTCCAGAGGAACCTCTTTGCCCTGCACTGGCTCATCTTTCACGCCGAGGATCGACTCACACCACGGTGGCACGTGGGACAGCCCTGTGGGAAAGCCTCGAGGGAAAGCCTCGAGGGAAAACCACAGATCCTTTGATCCAAGCGACGGGAAGTGTGACATTGCTGCTACAGGCTGGAAGGAAAGCGCACGTGCATGCCGCCACTCGAAACGAGGCCTGACTCCCCTGGGGAGACTCCAGAAGTACCCAAAGATCCATGTCAGCCCCTGAGAGGAATCCCCGGTTCCGGCCCTGACTTCACACAAGGTTTTTGGCCCCGGTATCGACGGGAGAGGAATCCTGAGAGGCCCCCTCGCAACTCGCATGGGGACTGGCCTTTCCTGAGGCCAACATGGCGGGTCCCTGAGGTCCCCGTCGTAACTCGAGAACACCTGCCGCAACTCGAGAAAATCCAGGAAGTTCTCCCTTCCAGGCGAGATGAGGCCTATTTCCAATGAGGCGTCTCGAGACTAATGACACCTAACCTCTGGAACTTCGAAAGGGTCTTTCACACCCTTGCTGCAACTCAAGAAGTTCACCGCCATACCCGTCTCCACTGGAGAGGAAGGACGATGGTCCCGCCCATATCCAGAGGAGCCCCGTTTCCCCCTTGTAGCTCGAGATGAGGGATCCTTTCCCTGCTTTCAACGGGAAAGAATTCCCGGCATTCCCGTCGCATCTCAAGAGGAGGCACTCTCAACAGGAAAGGCGAGAGGAACTCCATGGTCGTACCACCATTCCAAGAGTCCCCCAGATGTTTCAGTCCATTCCAGAGGAACCTCTCTGCCCTGCACTGGCTCATTTTTCACGCCGAGGATCGACTCACACCACGGTGGCACGTGGGACAGTCCTGTGTGAAAGCCTCGAGGGAAAGCCTCGAGGGAAAACCACAGATCCTTTGATCCACGCGACGGGAAGCGTGACATTGCTGCTACAGCCTGGAAGGAAAGCGCACGTGCATGCCCCCACTCGAGACGAGGCCTGACTCCCCTGGGGAGACTCCAGAAGTACCCAAAGATCCATGTCAGCCCCTGAGAGGAATCCTCGGTTCGGGCCCTGACTCCACACAAGGTTCTTGGCCCCGGTATGGACAGGAGAGGAATCCCGAGAGGCCCCCTAGCAACTCGCATGGGGACTGGCCTCTCCTGAGGCCACCAGGGCGGGTCCCTGAGGTCCCCGTCGTAACTCGAGAACACCTGCCGTAACTCGAGAAAATCCAGGAAGTTCTCCCTTCCAGGCGAGATGAGGCCTATTTCCGATGAGGCGTCTGGAGACTAATGACACCTAACCTCTGGAATTTCGAAAGGGTCTTTCACACCCTTGCTGCAACTCAAGAAGTTCACCGCCATACCCGTCTCCACTCGAGAGGAAGCACGATGGTCCCGCCCACATCCAGAGGAGCCCCGTTTCCCCCTCGTAGCTCGAGATGAGGGATCCTTTCCCTGCTTTCAACGGGAAAGAATTCCCGGCGTTCCCGTCGCATCTCAAGAGGAGGCACTCTCAACAGGAAAGGCGAGAGGAACTCCATGGTCGTACCACCATTCCAAGAGTCCCCCAGATGTCTCAGTCCATTCCAGAGGAACCTCTTTGCCCTGCACTGGCTCATCTTTCACGCCGAGGATCGACTCACACCACGGTGGCACGTGGGACAGCCCTGTGGGAAAGCCTCGAGGGAAAGCCTCGAGGGAAAACCACAGATCCTTTGATCCACGCGATGGGAAGTGTGACATTGCTGCTACAGTCTGGAAGGAAAGCGCACGTGCATGCCCCCACTCGAGACGAGGCCTGACTCCCCTGGGGAGACTCCAGAAGTACTCAAAGATCCATGTCAGCCCATGAGAGGAATCCTCGTTTCGGGCCCTGACTCCACACAAGGTTATTGGCCCCGGTATCGACGGCAGAGGAATCCCGAGAGGCCCCCTAGCAACTCGCATGGGGACTGGCCTCTCCTGAGGCCACCAGGGCGGGTCCCTGAGGTCCCCGTCGTAACTCGAGAACACCTGCCGCAACTCGAGAAAATCCAGGAAGTTCTCCCTTCCAGGTGAGATGAGGCCTATTTCCGATGAGGCGTCTGGAGACTAATGACACCTAACCTCTGGAATTTCGAAAGGGTCTTTCACACCCTTGCTGCAACTCAAGAAGTACACCGCCATACCCGTCTCCACTCGAGAGGAAGCACGATGGTCCCGCCCACATCCAGAGGAGCCCCGTTTCCCCCTCGTAGCTCGAGATGAGGGATCCTTTCCCTGCTTTCAACGGGAAAGAATTCCCAGCGTTCCCGTCGCATCTCAAGAGGAGGCACTCTCAACAGGAAAGGCGAGAGGAACTCCATGGTCGTACCACCATTCCAAGAATCCCCCAGATGTCTCAGTCCATTCCAGAGGAACCTCTTTGCCCTGCACTGGCTCATCTTTCACGCCGAGGATCGACTCACACCACGGTGGCAAGTGGGACAGCCCTGTGGGAAAGCCTCGAGGGAAAGCCTCGAGGGAAAACCACAGATCCTTTGATCCACGCGAAGGTAAGCATGACATTGCTGCTACAGCCTGGAAGAAAAGCGCTCGTGCATGCCCCCACTCGAAACGAGGCCTGACTCCAGTGGGGAGACTCCAGAAGTACCCAAAGATCCATGTCAGCCCCTGAGAGGAATCCTCGGTTCCGGCCCTGACTCCAAACAAGGTTTTTGGCCCCGGTATCGACAGGAGTGGAATACTGAGAGGCCCCCTAGCAACTCGCATGGGGACTGGCCTCTCCGGAGGCCACCAGGGCGGGTCCCTGAGGTCCCCGTCGTAACTCGAGAACACCTGCCGCAACTCGCGAAAATCCAGGATGTTCTCCCTTCCAGGCGAGATGAGGCCTATTTCCAATGAGGCGTCTGGAGACTAATGACACCTAACCTCTGGAACTTCGAAAGGGTTTTTCACACCCTTGCTGCAACACAAGAAGTTCACCGCCATACCCGTCTCCACTCGAGAGGAAGCACGATGTTCCAGCCCACATCCAGAGGAGCCCCGTTTCCCCTCGTAGCTCGAGATGAGGGATCCTTTCCCTGCTTTTAACGGGAAAGAATTCCCGGCATTTCCGTCGCATCTCAAGAGGAGGCACTCTCAACAGGAAAGGCGAGAAGAACTCCATGGTCGTATCACCATTCCAAGAGTCCCCCAGATGTCTCAGTCCATTCCAGAGGAACCTCTTTGCCCTGCACTGGCTCATCTTTCACGCCGAGGATCGACTCACACCACGGCGGCACGTGGGACAACCCTGTGGGAAAGCCTCGAGGCAAAGCCTAGAGGGAAAACCACAGATCCTTTGATCCACGCGACGAGAAGTGTGACATTGCTGCTACAGCCTGGAAGGAAAGCGCACGTGCGTGCCCCCACTCGAGACGAGGCCTCACTCCCCTGGGGAGACTCCAGAAGTACCCAAAGATCCATGTCACCCCTGAGAGGAATCCTCGGTTCCGGCCCTGACTCCACACAAGGTTCTTGGCCCCGGTATGGACAGGAGAGGAATCCCGAGAGGCCCCCTAGCAACTCGCATGGGGACTGGCCTCTCCTGAGGCCACCAGGGCGGGTCCCTGAGGTCCCCGTCGTAACTCGAGAACACCTGCCGTAACTCGAGAAAATCCAGGAAGTTCTCCCTTCCAGGCGAGATGAGGCCTATTTCCGATGAGGCGTCTGGAGACTAATGACACCTAACCTCTGGAATTTCGAAAGGGTCTTTCACACCCTTGCTGCAACTCAAGAAGTTCACCGCCATACCCGTCTCCACTCGAGAGGAAGCACGATGGTCCCGCCCACATCCAGAGGAGCCCCGTTTCCCCCTCGTAGCTCGAGATGAGGGATCCTTTCCCTGCTTTCAACGGGAAAGAATTTCCGGCGTTCCCGTCGCATCTCAAGAGGAGGCACTCTCAACAGGAAAGGCGAGAGGAACTCCATGGTCGTACCACCATTCCAAGAGTCCCCCAGATGTCTCAGTCCATTCCAGAGGAACCTCTTTGCCCTGCACTGGCTCATCTTTCACGCCGAGGATCGACTCACACCACGGTGGCACGTGGGACAGCCCTGTGGGAAAGCCTCGAGGGAAAGCCTCGAGGGAAAACCACAGATCCTTTGATCCACGCGATGGGAAGTGTGACATTGCTGCTACAGTCTGGAAGGAAAGCGCACGTGCATGCCCCCACTCGAGACGAGGCCTGACTCCCCTGGGAAGACTCCAGAAGTACTCAAAGATCCATGTCAGCCCATGAGAGGAATCCTCGGTTCGGGCCCTGACTCCACACAAGGTTATTGGCCCCGGTATCGACGGGAGAGGAATCCCGAGAGGCCCCCTAGCAACTCGCATGGGGACTGGCCTCTCCTGAGGCCACCAGGGCGGGTCCCTGAGGTCCCCGTCGTAACTCGAGAACACCTGCCGCAACTCGAGAAAATCCAGGAAGTTCTCCCTTCCAGGTGAGATGAGGCCTATTTCCGATGAGGCGTCTGGAGACTAATGACACCTAACCTCTGGAATTTCGAAAGGGTCTTTCACACCCTTGCTGCAACTCAAGAAGTACACCGCCATACCCGTCTCTACTCGAGAGGAAGCACGATGGTCCCGCCCACATCCAGAGGAGCCCCGTTTCCCCCTCGTAGCTCGAGATGAGGGATCCTTTCCCTGCTTTCAACGGGAAAGAATTCCCAGCGTTCCCGTCGCATCTCAAGAGGAGGCACTCTCAACAGGAAAGGCGAGAGGAACTCCATGGTCGTACCACCATTCCAAGAGTCCCCCAGATGTCTCAGTCCATTCCAGAGGAACCTCATTGCCCTGCACTGGCTCATCTTTCACGCCGAGGATCGACTCACACCACGGTGGCACGTGGGACAGCCTTGTGGGAAAGCCTCGAGGGAAAGCCTCGAGGGAAAACCACAGATCCTTTGATCCACTCGACGGGAAGCGTGACATTGCTGCTACAGCCTGGAAGGAAAGCGCACGTGCATGCTCCCACTCGAGACGAGGCCTGACTCCAGTGGGGAGACTCCAGAAGTACCCAAAGATACATGTCACCCCTGAGAGGAATCCTCGGTTCCGGCCCTGACTCCACACAAGGTTTTTGGCCCCGGTATCGACGGGATAGGAATCCCGAGAGGCCCCCTAGCAACTCGCATGGGGACTGGCCTCTCCTGAGGCAACCAGGGCAGGTCCCTGAGGTCCCCGTCGTAACTCGAGAACACCTGCCGCAACTCGAGAAAATCCAGGAAGTTCTCCCTTGCAGGCGAGATGAGGCCTATTTCCGATGAGGCGTCTGGAGACTAATGACACCTAACCTCTGGAACTTCGAAAGGGTCTTTCACACCCTTGCTGCAACTCAAGAAGTTCACCGCCATACCGGTCTCCACTCGACAGGAAGCACGATGGTCCCGCCCACATCCAGAGGAGCCCCGTTTCCCCCTCGTAGCTCGAGATGAGGGATCCTTTCCCTGCTTTCAACGGGAAAGAATTCCCGGCGTTCCCGTCGCATCTCAAGAGGAGGCACTCTCAACAGGAAAGGCGAGAGGAACTCCATGGTCGTACCACCATTCCAAGAGTCCCCCAGATGACTCAGTCCATTCCAGAGGAACCTCTTTGCCCTGCACTGGCTCATCTTTCACGCCGAGGATCGACTCACACCACGGTGGCACGTGGGACAGCCCTGTGGGAAAGCCTCGAGGGAAAGCCTCGAGGGAAAACCACAGATCCTTTGATCCACGCGACGGGAAGCGTGACATTGCTGCTACAGCCTGGAAGGAAAGCGCACGTGCATGCCCCCACACGAGAGGAGGCCTGACTCCCCTGGGGAGACTCCAGAAGTACACAAAGATCCTTGTCACCCCTGAGAGGAATCCTCGGTCCCGGCCCTGACTCCACACAAGGTTTTTGGCCCTGGTATCGACGGGAGAGGAATCCCGAGAGGCCCCCTAGCAACTCGCATGGGGACTGGCCTCTCTTGAGGCCACCCGGGCGGGTCCCTGAGGTCCCCGTCGTAACTCGAGAACACCTGCCGCAACTCAAGAAAATCCAGGAAGTTCTCCCTTCCAGGCGAGATGAGGCCTATTTCCGATGAGGCGTCTGGAGACTAATGACACCTAACCTCTGGAACTTCGAAAGGGTCTTTCACACCCTTGCTGCAACTCAAGAAGTTCACCGCCATACCCGTCTCCACTCGAGAGGAAGTACGATGGTCCCGCCCACATCCAGAGGAGCCCCGTTTCCCCCTCGTAGCTCGAGATGAGGGATCCTTTCCCTGCTTTCAACGGGAAAGAATTCCCGGCGTTCCCGTCGCATCTCAAGAGGAGGCACTCTCAACAGGAAAGGCGAGAGGAACTCCATGGTCGTACCACCATTCCAAGACTCCCCCAGATGTCTCAGTCCATTCCAGAGGAACCTCTTTGCCCTGCACTGGCTCATCTTTCACGCCGAGGATCGACTCACACCACGGTGGCACGTGGGACAGCCCTGTGGGAAAGCCTCGAGGGAAAGCCTCGATGGAAAACCACAGATCCTTTGATCCACGCGACGGGAAGCGTGACATGGCTGCTACAGCCTGGAAGGAAAGCGCACGTGCATGGCCCCACTCGAGAGGAGGCCTGACTCCCCTGGGGAGACTCCAGAAGTACCCAAAGATCCATGTCACCCCTGAGAGGAATCCTCGGTCCCGGCCCTGACTCCACACAAGGTTTTTGGCCCCGGTATCGACGGGAGAGGAATCCCGAGAGGCCCCCTAGCAACTCGCATGGGGACTGGCCTCTCCTGAGGCCACCAGGGCGGGTCCCTGAGGTCCCCGTCGTTACTCGAGAACACCTGCCGCAACTCGAGAAAATCCAGGAAGTTCTCCCTTCCAGGCGAGATGAGGCCTATTTCCGATGAGGCGTCTGGAGACTAATGACACCTAACCTCTGGAACTTCGAAAGGGTCTTTCACACCCTTGCTGCAACTCAAGAAGTTCACCGCCATACCCGTCTCCACTCGAGAGGAAGCACGATGGTCCCGCCCACATCCAGAGGAGCCCCGTTTCCCCCTCGGAGCTCGAGATGAGGGATCCTTTCCCTGCTTTCAACGGGAAAGAATTCCCGGCGTTCCCGTCGCATCTCAAGAGGAGGCACTCTCAACAGGAAAGGCGAGAGGAACTCCATGGTCGTACCACCATTCCAAGAGTCCCCCAGATGTCTCAGTCCATTCCAGAGGAACCTCTTTGCCCTGCACTGGCTCATCTTTCACGCCGAGGATCGACTCACACCACGGTGGCACGTGGGACAGCCCTGTGGGAAAGCCTCGAGGGAAAGACTCGAGGGAAAACCACAGATCCTTTGATCCACTCGACGGGAAGCGTGACATTGCTGCTACAGCCTGGAAGGAAAGCGCACGTGCATGCCCCCACTCGAGACGAGGCCTGACTCCCCTGGGGAGACTCCAGAAGTACCCAAAGATCCATGTCACCCCTGAGAGGAATCCTCGGTTCCGGCCCTGACTCCACACAAGGTTTTTGGCCCCGGTATCGACGGGAGAGGAATCCCGAGAAGCCGCCTAGCAACTCGCACGGGGAGTGGCCTCTCCTGAGGCCAGAAGGGCGGCTCCCTGACGTCCCCGTCGTAACTCGAGAACACCTGCCGCAACTCGAGAAAATCCAGGAAGTTCTCCCTTCCAGGCGAGATGAGGCCTATTTCCGATGAGGCGTCTGGAGTCTAATGACACCTAACCTCTGGAATTTCGAAAGGGTTTTTCACACCCTTGCTGCAACTCAAGAAGTTCACCGCCATACCCGTCTCCACTCGAGAGGTAGCACGAAGGTCCCGCCCACATCCAGAGGAGCCCCGTTTCCCCCTCGGAGCTCGAGATGAGGGATCCTTTCCCTGCTTTCAACGGGAAAGAATTCACGGCGTTCCCGTCACATCTCAAGAGGAGGCACTCTCAACAGGAAAGGCGAGAGGAACTCCATGGTCGTACCACCATTCCAAGAGTCCCCCAGATGTCTCAGTCCATTCCAGAGGAACCTCTTTGCCCTGAACTGGCTCATCTTTCACGCCGAGGATCGACTCACACCACGGTGGCACGTGGGACAGCCCTGTGGGAAAGCCTCGAGGGAAAGACTCGAGGGAAAACCACAGATCCTTTGATCCACGGGACGGGAAGCGTGACATTGCTGCTACAGCCTGGAAGGAAAGCGCACGTGCATGCCCCCACTCGAGACGAGGCCTGACTCCCCTGGGGAGACTCCAGAAGTACCCAAAGATCCATGTCAGCCCCTGAGAGGAATCCTCGGTTCCGGGCCTGACTCCACACAAGGTTTTTGGCCCCGGTATCGACGGGAGAGGAATCCCGAGAGGCCCCCTAGCAACTCGCATGGGGACTGGCCTCTCCTGAGGCAACCAGGGCGGGTCCCTGAGGTCCCCATCGTAACTCGAGAACACCTGCCGCAACTCGAGAAAATCCAGGAAGTTCTCCCTTGCAGGCGAGATGAGGCCTATTTCCAATGAGGCGTCTGGAGACTAATGACACCTAACCTCTGGAACTTCGAAAGGGTCTTTCACACCCTTGCTGCAACTCAAGAAGTTCACCGCCATACCCGTCTCCACTCGAGAGGAAGCACGATGGTCCCGCCCACATCCAGAGGAGCCCCGTTTCCCCCTCGTAGCTCGAGATGAGGGATCCTTTCCCTGCTTTCAACGGGAAAGAATTCCCGGCGTTCCCGTCGCATCTCAAGAGGAGGCACTCTCAACAGGAAAGGCGAGAGGAACTCCATGGTCGTACCACCATTCCAAGAGTCCCCCAGATGTCTCAGTCCATTCCAGAGGAACCTCTTTGCCCTGCACTGGCTCATCTTTCACGCCGAGGATCGACTCACACCACGGTGGCACGTGGGACAGCCCTGTGGGAAAGCCTCGAGGGAAAGCCTCGAGGGAAAACCACAGTTCCTTTGATCCACGCGACGGGAAGCGTTACATTGCTGCTACAGCCTGGAAGGAAAGCGCACGTGCATGCCCCCACTCGAGACGAGGCCTGACTCCCCTGGGGAGACTCCAGAAGTACCCAAAGATCCATATCAGCCCCTGAGAGGAATCCTCGGTTCCGGGCCTGACTCCACACAAGGTTTTTGGCCCCGGTATCGACGGGAGAGGAATCCCGAGAGGCCCCCTAGCAACTCGCATGGGGACTGGCCTCTCCTGAGGCCGCCAGGGCGGGTCCCTGAGGTCCCCGTCGTAACTCGAGAACACCTGCCGCAACTCGAGAAAATCCAGGAAGTTCTCCCTTCCAGGCGAGATGAGGCCTATTTCCGATGAGGCGTCTGGAGACTAATGACACCTAAACTCTGGAACTTCGAAAGGGTCTTTCACACCCTTGCTGCAACTCAAGAAGTTCACCGCCATACCCGTCTCCACTCGAGAGGAAGCACGATGGTCCCGCCCACATCCAGAGGAGCCCCGTTTCCCCCTCGTAGCTCGAGATGAGGGATCCTTTCCCTGCTTTCAACGGGAAAGAATTCCCAGCGTTCCCGTCGCATCTCAAGAGGAGGCACTCTCAACAGGAAAGGCGAGAGGAACTCCATGGTCGTACCACCATTCCAAAAGTCCCCCAGATGTCTCAGTCCATTCCAGAGGAACCTTTTGCCCTGCACTGGCTCATCTTTCATGCCGAGGATCGACTCACACCACGGTGGCACGTGGGAAAGCCTTGTGGGAAAGCCTCGAGGGAAAGCCTCGAGGGAAAAACACAGATCCTTTGATCCACGCGACGGGAAGCGTGACATTGCTGCTGCAGCCTGGAAGGAAAGCGCACGTGCATGGCCCCACTCGAGACGAGTCCTGACTCCCCTGGGGAGACTCCAGAAGTACCCAAAGATACATGTCACCCCTGAGAGTAATCCTCGGTTCCGGCCATGACTCCACACAAGGTTTTTGTCCCCGGTATCGACGGGAGAGGAATCCCGAGAGGCCCCCTAGCAACTCGCATGGGGACTGGCCTCTCCTGAGGCAACCAGGGCGGGTCCCTGAGGTCCCCATCGTAACTCGAGAACACCTGCCGCAACTCGAGAAAATCCAGGAAGTTCTCCCTTGCAGGCGAGATGAGGCCTATTTCCAATGAGGCGTCTGGAGACTAATGACACCTAACCTCTGGAACTTCGAAAGGGTCTTTCACACCCTTGCTGCAACTCAAGAAGTTCACCGCCATACCCGTCTCCACTCGAGAGGAAGCACGATGGTCCCGCCCACATCCAGAGGAGCCCCGTTTCCCCCTCGTAGCTCGAGATGAGGGATCCTTTCCCTGCTTTCAACGGGAAAGAATTCCCGGCGTTCCCGTCGCATCTCAAGAGGAGGCACTCTCAACAGGAAAGGCGAGAGGAACTCCATGGTCGTACCACCATTCCAAGAGTCCCCCAGATGTCTCAGTCCATTCCAGAGGAACCTCTTTGCCCTGCACTGGCTCATCTTTCACGCCGAGGATCGACTCACACCACGGTGGCACGTGGGACAGCCCTGTGGGAAAGCCTCGAGGGAAAGCCTCGAGGGAAAACCACAGTTCCTTTGATCCACGCGACGGGAAGCGTTACATTGCTGCTACAGCCTGGAAGGAAAGCGCACGTGCATGCCCCCACTCGAGACGAGGCCTGACTCCCCTGGGGAGACTCCAGAAGTACCCAAAGATCCATATCAGCCCCTGAGAGGAATCCTCGGTTCCGGGCCTGACTCCACACAAGGTTTTTGGCCCCGGTATCGACGGGAGAGGAATCCCGAGAGGCCCCCTAGCAACTCGCATGGGGACTGGCCTCTCCTGAGACCGCCAGGGCGGGTCCCTGAGGTCCCCGTCGTAACTCGAGAACACCTGCCGCAACTCGAGAAAATCCAGGAAGTTCTCCCTTCCAGGCGAGATGAGGCCTATTTCCAATGAGGCGTCTGGAGACTAATGACACCTAAACTCTGGAACTTCGAAAGGGTCTTTCACACCCTTGCTGCAACTCAAGAAGTTCACCGCCATACCCGTCTCCACTCGAGAGGAAGCACGATGGTCCCGCCCACATCCAGAGGAGCCCCGTTTCCCCCTCGTAGCTCGAGATGAGGGATCCTTTCCCTGCTTTCAACGGGAAAGAATTCCCAGCGTTCCCGTCGCATCTCAAGAGGAGGCACTCTCAACAGGAAAGGCGAGAGGAACTCCATGGTCGTACCACCATTCCAAAAGTCCCCCAGATGTCTCAGTCCATTCCAGAGGAACCTTTTGCCCTGCACTGGCTCATCTTTCATGCCGAGGATCGACTCACACCACGGTGGCACGTGGGAAAGCCTTGTGGGAAAGCCTCGAGGGAAAGCCTCGAGGGAAAAACACAGATCCTTTGATCCACGCGACGGGAAGCGTGACATTGCTGCTGCAGCCTGGAAGGAAAGCGCACGTGCATGGCCCCACTCGAGACGAGTCCTGACTCCCCTGGGGAGACTCCAGAAGTACCCAAAGATACATGTCACCCCTGAGAGTAATCCTCGGTTCCGGCCATGACTCCACACAAGGTTTTTGGCCCCGGTATCGACGGGAGAGGAATCCTGAGAGGCCCCCTAGCAACTCGCATGGGGACTGGCCTCTCCTGAGGCAACCAGGGCGGGTCCCTGAGGTCCCCGTCGTAACTCGAGAACACCTGCCGCAACTCGAGAAAATCCTGGAAGTTCTCCCTTGCAGGCGAGATGAGGCCTATTTCCGATGAGGCGTCTGGAGACTAATGACACCTAACCTCTGGAACTTCGAAAGGGTCTTTCACACCCTTGCTGCAACTCAAGAAGTTCACCGCCATACCCGTCTCCACTCGAGAGGAAGCACGATGGTCCCGCCCACATCCAGAGGAGCCCCGTTTCCCCCTCGTAGCTCGAGATGAGGGATCCTTTCCCTGCTTTCAACGGGAAAGAATTCCCGGCGTTCCCGTCGCATCTCAAGAGGAGGCACTCTCAACAGGAAAGGCGAGAGGAACTCCATGGTCGTACCACCATTCCAAGAGTCCCCCAGATGTCTCAGTCCATTCCAGAGGAACCTCTTTGCCCTGCACTGGCTCATCTTTCACGCCGAGGATCGACTCACACCACGGTGGCACGTGGGACAGCCCTGTGGGAAAGCCTCGAGGGAAAGCCTCGAGGGAAAACCACAGATCCTTTGATCCACGCGACGGGAAGCGTGACATTGCTGCTACAGCCTGGAAGGAAAGCGCACGTGCATGCCCCCACTCGAGACGAGGCCTGACTCCCCTGGGGAGACTCCAGAAGTACCCAAAGATCCATGTCAGCCCCTGAGAGGAATCCTCGGTTCCGGGCCTGACTCCACACAAGGTTTTTGGCCCCGGTATCGACGGGAGAGGAATCCCGAGAGGCCCCCTAGCAAATTGCATGGGGACTGGCCTCTCCTGAGGCCACCAGGGCGGTTCCCTGAGGTCCCCGTCGTAACTCGAGAACACCTGCCGCAACTCGAGAAAATCCAGGAAGTTCTCCCTTCCAGGCGAGATGAGGCCTATTTCCGATGAGGCGTCTGGAGACTAATGACACCTAACCTCTGGAACTTCGAAAGGATCTTTCACACCCTTGCTGCAACTCAAGAAGTTCACCGCCATACCCGTCTCCACTCGAGAGGAAGCACGATCGTCCCGCCCACATCCAGAGGAGCCCCGTTTCCCCCTCGTAGCTCGAGATGAGGGATCCTTTCCCTGCTTTCAACGGGAAAGAATTCCCAGCGTTCCCGTCGCATCTCAAGAGGAGGCACTCTCAACAGGAAAGGCGAGAGGAACTCCATGGTCGTACCACCATTCCAAGAGTCCCCCAGATGTCTCAGTCCATTCCAGAGGAACCTTTTGCCCTGCACTGGCTCATCTTTCACGCCGAGGATCGACTCACACCACGGAGGCACGTGGGAAAGCCTTGTGGGAAAGCCTCGAGGGAAAGCCTCGAGGGAAAACCACAGATCCTTTGATCCACGCGACGGGAAGCGTGACATTGCTGCTGCAGCCTGGAAGGAAAGCGCACGTGCATGCCCCCACTCGAGACGAATCCTGACTCCCCTGGGGAGACTCCAGAAGTACCCAAATATACATGTCACCCCTGAGAGTAATCCTCGGTTCCGGCCCTGACTCCACACAAGGTTTTTGTCCCCGGTATCGACGGGAGAGGAATCCCGAGAGGCCCCCTAGCAACTCGCATGGGGACTGGCCTCTCCTGAGGCAACCAGGGCGGGTCCCTGAGGTCCCCATCGTAACTCGAGAACACCTGCCGCAACTCGAGAAAATCCAGGAAGTTCTCCCTTGCAGGCGAGATGAGGCCTATTTCCAATGAGGCGTCTGGAGACTAATGACACCTAACCTCTGGAACTTCGAAAGGGTCTTTCACACCCTTGCTGCAACTCAAGAAGTTCACCGCCATACCCGTCTCCACTCGAGAGGAAGCACGATGGTCCCGCCCACATCCAGAGGAGCCCCGTTTCCCCCTCGTAGCTCGAGATGAGGGATCCTTTCCCTGCTTTCAACGGGAAAGAATTCCCGGCGTTCCCGTCGCATCTCAAGAGGAGGCACTCTCAACAGGAAAGGCGAGAGGAACTCCATGGTCGTACCACCATTCCAAGAGTCCCCCAGATGTCTCAGTCCATTCCAGAGGAACCTCTTTGCCCTGCACTGGCTCATCTTTCACGCCGAGGATCGACTCACACCACGGTGGCACGTGGGACAGCCCTGTGGGAAAGCCTCGAGGGAAAGCCTCGAGGGAAAACCACAGTTCCTTTGATCCACGCGACGGGAAGCGTTACATTGCTGCTACAGCCTGGAAGGAAAGCGCACGTGCATGCCCCCACTCGAGACGAGGCCTGACTCCCCTGGGGAGACTCCAGAAGTACCCAAAGATCCATATCAGCCCCTGAGAGGAATCCTCGGTTCCGGGCCTGACTCCACACAAGGTTTTTGGCCCCGGTATCGACGGGAGAGGAATCCCGAGAGGCCCCCTAGCAAATTGCAAGGGGACTGGCCTCTCCTGAGGCCACCAGGGCGGTTCCCTGACGTCCCCGTCGTAACTCGAGAACACCTGCCGCAACTCGAGAAAATCCAGGAAGTTCTCCCTTCCAGGCGACATGTGGCCTATTTCCAATGAGGCGTCTGGAGACTAATGACACCTAACCTCTGGAACTTCGAAAGGGTCTTTCACACCCTTGCTGCAACTCAAGAAGTTCACCGCCATACCCGTCTCCACTCGAGAGGAAGCACGATGGTCCCGCCCACATCCAGAGGAGCCCCGTTTCCCCCTCGTAGCTCGAGATGAGGGATCCTTTCCCTGCTTTCAACGGGAAAGAATTCCCAGTGTTCCCGTCGCATCTCAAGAGGAGGCACTCTCAACAGGAAAGGCGAGAGGAACTCCATGGTCGTACCACCATTCCAGGATTGCCCAGATGTCTCAGTCCATTCCAGAGGAACCTCTTTGCCCTGCACTGGCTCATCTTTCACGCCGAGGATCGACTCACACCACGGTGGCACGTGGGACAGCCCTGTGGGAAAGCCTCGAATGAAAGCCTCGAGGGAAAACCACAGATCCTTTGATCCACGCGATGGGAAGCGTGACATTGCTGCTACAGCCTGGAAGGAAAGCGCACGTGCATGCCCCCACTCGAGACGAGGCCTGACTCCCCTTTGGAGACTCCAGAAGTACCCAAAGATACATGTCACCCCTGAGAGGAATCCTCGGTTCCGGCCCTGACTCCACACAAGGTTTTTGTCCCCGGTATCGACGGGAGAGGAATCCCGAGAGGCCCCCTATCAACTCGCATGGGGACTGGCCTCTCCTGAGGCAACCAGGGCGGGTCCCTGAGGTCCCCGTCGTAACTCGAGAACACCTGCCGCAACTCGAGAAAATCCAGGAAGTTCTCCCTTGCAGGCGAGATGAGGCCTATTTCCGATGAGGCGTCTGGAGACTAATGACACCTAACCTCTGGAACTTCGAAAGGGTCTTTCACACAATTGCTGCAACTCAAGAAGTTCACCGCCATACCCGTCTCCACTCGAGAGGAAGCACGATGGTCCCGCCCACATCCAGAGGAGCCCCGTTCTCCCCTCGGAGCTCGAGATGAGGGATCCTTTCCCTGCTTTCAACGGGAAAGAATTCCCGGCGTTCCCGTCGCATCTCAAGAGGAGGCACTCTCAACAGGAAAAGCGAGAGGAACTCCATGGTCGTACCACCATTCCAAGAGTCCCCCAGATGTCTCAGTCCATTCCAGAGGAACCTCTTTGCCCTGCACTGGCTCATCTTTCACGCCGAGGATCGACTCACACCACGGTGGCACGTGGGACAGCCCTGTGGGAAAGCCTCGAGGGAAAGCCTCGAGGGAAAACCACAGATCCTTTGATCCACGCCACGGGAAGCGTGACATTGCTGCTACAGCCTGGAAGGAAAGCGCACGTGCATGCCCCCACTCGAGACGAGGCCTGACTCCCCTGGGGAGACTCCAGAAGTACCCAAAGATCCATGTCAGCCCTTGAGAGGAATTCTCGGTTCCGGCCCTGACTTCACACAAGGTTTTTGGCCCCGGTATCGACGGGAGAGGAATCCCGAGAGGCCTCCCAGCAACTCGCATGGGGACTGGCCTCTCCTGAGGCCACCAGGGCGGGTTCCTGAGGTCCCCGTCGTAACTCGAGAACACCTGCCGCAACTCGAGAAAATCCAGGAAGTTCTCCCTTCCAGGCGAGATGAGGCCTATTTCCGATGAGGCGTCTGGAGTCTAATGACACCTAACCTCTGGAACTTCGAAAGGGTTTTTCACACCCTTGCTGCAACTCAAGAAGTTCACCGCCATACCCGTCTCCACTCGAGAGGAAGCACGATGGTCCCGCCCACATCCAGAGGAGCCCCGTTTCCCCCTCGTAGCTCGAGATGAGGGATCCTTTCCCTGCTTTCAACGGGAAAGAATTCCCGGCGTTCCCGTCGCATCTCAAGAGGAGGCACTCTCAACAGGAAAGGCGAGAGGAACTCCATGGTCGTACCACCATTCCAAGACTCCCCCAGATGTCTCAGTCCATTCCAGAGGAACCTTTTGCCCTGCACTGGCTCATCTTTCACGCCGAGGATCCACTGAAACCACGGTGGCACGTGGGAAAGCCTTGTGGGAGAGCCTCGAGGGAAAGCCTCGAGGGAAAACCACAGATCCTTTGATCCACGCGACGGGAAGCGTGACATTGCTGCTGCAGCCTGGAAGGAAAGCGCACGTGCATGCCCCCACTCGAGACGAGTCCTGACTCCCCTGGGGAGACTCCAGAAGTACCCAAAGATACATGTCACCCCTGAGAGTAATCCTCGGTTCCGGCCCTGACTCCACACAAGGTTTTTGGCCCCGGTATCGACGGGAGAGGAATCCCGAGAGGCCCCCTAGCAACTCGCATGGGGACTGGCCTCTCCTGAGGCAACCAGGGCGGGTCCCTGAGGTCCCCGTCGTAACTCGAGAACACCTGCCGCAACTCGAGAAAATCCAGGAAGTTCTCCCTTCCAGGCGAGATGAGGCCTATTTCCGATGAGGCGTCTGGAGACTAATGACACCTAACCTCTGGAACTTCGAAAGGGTCTTTCACACCCTTGCTGCAACTCAAGAAGTTCACCGCCATACCCGTCTCCACTCGAGAGGAAGCACGAAGGTCCCGCCCACATCCAGAGGAGCCCCGTTTCCCCCTCGGAGCTCGAGATGAGGGATCCTTTCCCTGCTTTCAACGGGAAAGAATTCCCGGCGTTCCCGTCACATCTCAAGAGGAGGCACTCTCAACAGGAAAGGCGAGAGGAACTCCATGGTCGTACCACCATTCCAAGAGTCCCCCAGATGTCTCAGTCCATTCCAGAGGAACCTCTTTGCCCTGAACTGGCTCATCTTTCACGCCGAGGATCGACTCACACCACGGTGGCACGTGGGACAGCCCTGTGGGAAAGCCTCGAGGGAAAGACTCGAGGGAAAACCACAGATCCTTTGATCCACGGGACGGGAAGCGTGACATTGCTGCTACAGCCTGGAAGGAAAGCGCACGTGCATGCCCCCACTCGAGACGAGGCCTGACTCCCCTGGGGAGACTCCAGAAGTACCCAAAGATCCATGTCAGCCCCTGAGAGGAATCCTCGGTTCCGGGCCTGACTCCACACAAGGTTTTTGGCCCCGGTATCGACGGGAGAGGAATCCCGAGAGGCCCCCTAGCAACTCGCATGGGGACTGGCCTCTCCTGAGGCAACCAGGGCGGGTCCCTGAGGTCCCCATCGTAACTCGAGAACACCTGCCGCAACTCGAGAAAATCCAGGAAGTTCTCCCTTGCAGGCGAGATGAGGCCTATTTCCAATGAGGCGTCTGGAGACTAATGACACCTAACCTCTGGAACTTCGAAAGGGTCTTTCACACCCTTGCTGCAACTCAAGAAGTTCACCGCCATACCCGTCTCCACTCGAGAGGAAGCACGATGGTCCCGCCCACATCCAGAGGAGCCCCGTTTCCCCCTCGTAGCTCGAGATGAGGGATCCTTTCCCTGCTTTCAACGGGAAAGAATTCCCGGAGTTCCCGTCGCATCTCAAGAGGAGGCACTCTCAACAGGAAAGGCGAGAGGAACTCCATGGTCGTACCACCATTCCAAGAGTCCCCCAGATGTCTCAGTCCATTCCAGAGGAACCTCTTTGCCCTGCACTGGCTCATCTTTCACGCCGAGGATCGACTCACACCACGGTGGCACGTGGGACAGCCCTGTGGGAAAGCCTCGAGGGAAAGCCTCGAGGGAAAACCACAGTTCCTTTGATCCACGCGACGGGAAGCGTTACATTGCTGCTACAGCCTGGAAGGAAAGCGCACGTGCATGCCCCCACTCGAGACGAGGCCTGACTCCCCTGGGGAGACTCCAGAAGTACCCAAATATCCATATCAGCCCCTGAGAGGAATCCTCGGTTCCGGGCCTGACTCCACACAAGGTTTTTGGCCCCGGTATCGACGGGAGAGGAATCCCGAGAGGCCCCCTAGTAACTCGCATGGGGACTGGGCTCTCCTGAGGCCGCCAGGGCGGGTCCCTGAGGTCCCCGTCGTAACTCGAGAACACCTGCCGCAACTCGAGAAAATCCAGGAAGTTCTCCCTTCCAGGCGAGATGAGGCCTATTTCCGATGAGGCGTCTGGAGACTAATGACACCTAAACTCTGGAACTTCGAAAGGGTCTTTCACACCCTTGCTGCAACTCAAGAAGTTCACCGCCATACCCGTCTCCACTCGAGAGGAAGCACGATGGTCCCGCCCACATCCAGAGGAGCCCCGTTTCCCCCTCGTAGCTCGAGATGAGGGATCCTTTCCCTGCTTTCAACGGGAAAGAATTCCCAGCGTTCCCGTCGCATCTCAAGAGGAGGCACTCTCAACAGGAAAGGCGAGAGGAACTCCATGGTCGTACCACCATTCCAAAAGTCCCCCAGATGTCTCAGTCCATTCCAGAGGAACCTTTTGCCCTGCACTGGCTCATCTTTCATGCCGAGGATCGACTCACACCACGGTGGCACGTGGGAAAGCCTTGTGGGAAAGCCTCGAGGGAAAGCCTCGAGGGAAAAACACAGATCCTTTGATCCACGCGACGGGAAGCGTGACATTGCTGCTGCAGCCTGGAAGGAAAGCGCACGTGCATGGCCCCACTCGAGACGAGTCCTGACTCCCCTGGGGAGACTCCAGAAGTACCCAAAGATACATGTCACCCCTGAGAGTAATCCTCGGTTCCGGCCATGACTCCACACAAGGTTTTTGTCCCCGGTATCGACGGGAGAGGAATCCCGAGAGGCCCCCTAGCAACTCGCATGGGGACTGGCCTCTCCTGAGGCAACCAGGGCGGGTCCCTGAGGTCCCCATCGTAACTCGAGAACACCTGCCGCAACTCGAGAAAATCCAGGAAGTTCTCCCTTGCAGGCGAGATGAGGCCTATTTCCAATGAGGCGTCTGGAGACTAATGACACCTAACCTCTGGAACTTCGAAAGGGTCTTTCACACCCTTGCTGCAACTCAAGAAGTTCACCGCCATACCCGTCTCCACTCGAGAGGAAGCACGATGGTCCCGCCCACATCCAGAGGAGCCCCGTTTCCCCCTCGTAGCTCGAGATGAGGGATCCTTTCCCTGCTTTCAACGGGAAAGAATTCCCGGCGTTCCCGTCGCATCTCAAGAGGAGGCACTCTCAACAGGAAAGGCGAGAGGAACTCCATGGTCGTACCACCATTCCAAGAGTCCCCCAGATGTCTCAGTCCATTCCAGAGGAACCTCTTTGCCCTGCACTGGCTCATCTTTCACGCCGAGGATCGACTCACACCACGGTGGCACGTGGGACAGCCCTGTGGGAAAGCCTCGAGGGAAAGCCTCGAGGGAAAACCACAGTTCCTTTGATCCACGCGACGGGAAGCGTTACATTGCTGCTACAGCCTGGAAGGAAAGCGCACGTGCATGCCCCCACTCGAGACGAGGCCTGACTCCCCTGGGGAGACTCCAGAAGTACCCAAAGATCCATATCAGCCCCTGAGAGGAATCCTCGGTTCCGGGCCTGACTCCACACAAGGTTTTTGGCCCCGGTATCGACGGGAGAGGAATCCCGAGAGGCCCCCTAGCAACTCGCATGGGGACTGGCCTCTCCTGAGGCCGCCAGGGCGGGTCCCTGAGGTCCCCGTCGTAACTCGAGAACACCTGCCGCAACTCGAGAAAATCCAGGAAGTTCTCCCTTCCAGGCGAGATGAGGCCTATTTCCGATGAGGCGTCTGGAGACTAATGACACCTAAACTCTGGAACTTCGAAAGGGTCTTTCACACCCTTGCTGCAACTCAAGAAGTTCACCGCCATACCCGTCTCCACTCGAGAGGAAGCACGATGGTCCCGCCCACATCCAGAGGAGCCCCGTTTCCCCCTCGTAGCTCGAGATGAGGGATCCTTTCCCTGCTTTCAACGGGAAAGAATTCCCAGCGTTCCCGTCGCATCTCAAGAGGAGGCACTCTCAACAGGAAAGGCGAGAGGAACTCCATGGTCGTACCACCATTCCAAAAGTCCCCCAGATGTCTCAGTCCATTCCAGAGGAACCTTTTGCCCTGCACTGGCTCATCTTTCATGCCGAGGATCGACTCACACCACGGTGGCACGTGGGAAAGCCTTGTGGGAAAGCCTCGAGGGAAAGCCTCGAGGGAAAAACACAGATCCTTTGATCCACGCGACGGGAAGCGTGACATTGCTGCTGCAGCCTGGAAGGAAAGCGCACGTGCATGGCCCCACTCGAGACGAGTCCTGACTCCCCTGGGGAGACTCCAGAAGTACCCAAAGATACATGTCACCCCTGAGAGTAATCCTCGGTTCCGGCCATGACTCCACACAAGGTTTTTGGCCCCGGTATCGACGGGAGAGGAATCCCGAGAGGCCCCCTAGCAACTCGCATGGGGACTGGCCTCTCCTGAGGCAACCAGGGCGGGTCCCTGAGGTCCCCGTCGTAACTCGAGAACACCTGCCGCAACTCGAGAAAATCCAGGAAGTTCTCCCTTGCAGGCGAGATGAGGCCTATTTCCGATGAGGCGTCTGGAGACTAATGACACCTAACCTCTGGAACTTCGAAAGGGTCTTTCACACCCTTGCTGCAACTCAAGAAGTTCACCGCCATACCCGTCTCCACTCGAGAGGAAGCACGATGGTCCCGCCCACATCCAGAGGAGCCCCGTTTCCCCCTCGTAGCTCGAGATGAGGGATCCTTTCCCTGCTTTCAACGGGAAAGAATTCCCGGCGTTCCCGTCGCATCTCAAGAGGAGGCACTCTCAACAGGAAAGGCGAGAGGAACTCCATGGTCGTACCACCATTCCAAGAGTCCCCCAGATGTCTCAGTCCATTCCAGAGGAACCTCTTTGCCCTGCACTGGCTCATCTTTCACGCCGAGGATCGACTCACACCACGGTGGCACGTGGGACAGCCCTGTGGGAAAGCCTCGAGGGAAAACCACAGATCCTTTGATCCACGCGACGGGAAGCGTGACATTGCTGCTACAGCCTGGAAGGAAAGCGCACGTGCATGCCCCCACTCGAGACGAGGCCTGACTCCCCTGGGGAGACTCCAGAAGTACCCAAAGATCCATGTCAGCCCCTGAGAGGAATCCTCGGTTCCGGGCCTGACTCCACACAAGGTTTTTGGCCCCGGTATCGACGGGAGAGGAATCCCGAGAGGCCCCCTAGCAAATTGCATGGGGACTGGCCTCTCCTGAGGCCACCAGGGCGGTTCCCTGAGGTCCCCGTCGTAACTCGAGAACACCTGCCGCAACTCGAGAAAATCCAGGAAGTTCTCCCTTCCAGGCGAGATGAGGCCTATTTCCGATGAGGCGTCTGGAGACTAATGACACCTAACCTCTGGAACTTCGAAAGGATCTTTCACACCCTTGCTGCAACTCAAGAAGTTCACCGCCATACCCGTCTCCACTCGAGAGGAAGCACGATGGTCCCGCCCACATCCAGAGGAGCCCCGTTTCCCCCTCGTAGCTCGAGATGAGGGATCCTTTCCCTGCTTTCAACGGGAAAGAATTCCCAGCGTTCCCGTCGCATCTCAAGAGGAGGCACTCTCAACAGGAAAGGCGAGAGGAACTCCATGGTCGTACCACCATTCCAAGAGTCCCCCAGATGTCTCAGTCCATTCCAGAGGAACCTTTTGCCCTGCACTGGCTCATCTTTCACGCCGAGGATCGACTCACACCACGGAGGCACGTGGGAAAGCCTTGTGGGAAAGCCTCGAGGGAAAGCCTCGAGGGAAAACCACAGATCCTTTGATCCACGCGACGGGAAGCGTGACATTGCTGCTGCAGCCTGGAAGGAAAGCGCACGTGCATGCCCCCACTCGAGACGAATCCTGACTCCCCTGGGGAGACTCCAGAAGTACCCAAATATACATGTCACCCCTGAGAGTAATCCTCGGTTCCGGCCCTGACTCCACACAAGGTTTTTGTCCCCGGTATCGACGGGAGAGGAATCCCGAGAGGCCCCCTAGCAACTCGCATGGGGACTGGCCTCTCCTGAGGCAACCAGGGCGGGTCCCTGAGGTCCCCATCGTAACTCGAGAACACCTGCCGCAACTCGAGAAAATCCAGGAAGTTCTCCCTTGCAGGCGAGATGAGGCCTATTTCCAATGAGGCGTCTGGAGACTAATGACACCTAACCTCTGGAACTTCGAAAGGGTCTTTCACACCCTTGCTGCAACTCAAGAAGTTCACCGCCATACCCGTCTCCACTCGAGAGGAAGCACGATGGTCCCGCCCACATCCAGAGGAGCCCCGTTTCCCCCTCGTAGCTCGAGATGAGGGATCCTTTCCCTGCTTTCAACGGGAAAGAATTCCCGGCGTTCCCGTCGCATCTCAAGAGGAGGCACTCTCAACAGGAAAGGCGAGAGGAACTCCATGGTCGTACCACCATTCCAAGAGTCCCCCAGATGTCTCAGTCCATTCCAGAGGAACCTCTTTGCCCTGCACTGGCTCATCTTTCACGCCGAGGATCGACTCACACCACGGTGGCACGTGGGACAGCCCTGTGGGAAAGCCTCGAGGGAAAGCCTCGAGGGAAAACCACAGTTCCTTTGATCCACGCGACGGGAAGCGTTACATTGCTGCTACAGCCTGGAAGGAAAGCGCACGTGCATGCCGCCACTCGAGACGAGGCCTGACTCCCCTGGGGAGACTCCAGAAGTACCCAAAGATCCATATCAGCCCCTGAGAGGAATCCTCGGTTCCGGGCCTGACTCCACACAAGGTTTTTGGCCCCGGTATCGACGGGAGAGGAATCCCGAGAGGCCCCCTAGCAAATTGCAAGGGGACTGGCCTCTCCTGAGGCCACCAGGGCGGTTCCCTGACGTCCCCGTCGTAACTCGAGAACACCTGCCGCAACTCGAGAAAATCCAGGAAGTTCTCCCTTCCAGGCGACATGTGGCCTATTTCCAATGAGGCGTCTGGAGACTAATGACACCTAACCTCTGGAACTTCGAAAGGGTCTTTCACACCCTTGCTGCAACTCAAGAAGTTCACCGCCATACCCGTCTCCACTCGAGAGGAAGCACGATGGTCCCGCCCACATCCAGAGGAGCCCCGTTTCCCCCTCGTAGCTCGAGATGAGGGATCCTTTCCCTGCTTTCAACGGGAAAGAATTCCCAGTGTTCCCGTCGCATCTCAAGAGGAGGCACTCTCAACAGGAAAGGCGAGAGGAACTCCATGGTCGTACCACCATTCCAGGATTGCCCAGATGTCTCAGTCCATTCCAGAGGAACCTCTTTGCCCTGCACTGGCTCATCTTTCACGCCGAGGATCGACTCACACCACGGTGGCACGTGGGACAGCCCTGTGGGAAAGCCTCGAATGAAAGCCTCGAGGGAAAACCACAGATCCTTTGATCCACGCGACGGGAAGCGTGACATTGCTGCTACAGCCTGGAAGGAAAGCGCACGTGCATGCCCCCACTCGAGACGAGGCCTGACTCCCCTTTGGAGACTCCAGAAGTACCCAAAGATACATGTCACCCCTGAGAGGAATCCTCGGTTCCGGCCCTGACTCCACACAAGGTTTTTGTCCCCGGTATCGACGGGAGAGGAATCCCGAGAGGCCCCCTATCAACTCGCATGGGGACTGGCCTCTCCTGAGGCAACCAGGGCGGGTCCCTGAGGTCCCCGTCGTAACTCGAGAACACCTGCCGCAACTCGAAAAAATCCAGGAAGTTCTCCCTTGCAGGCGAGATGAGGCCTATTTCCGATGAGGCGTCTGGAGACTAATGACACCTAACCTCTGGAACTTCGAAAGGGTCTTTCACACAATTGCTGCAACTCAAGAAGTTCACCGCCATACCCGTCTCCACTCGAGAGGAAGCACGATGGTCCCGCCCACATCCAGAGGAGCCCCGTTCTCCCCTCGGAGCTCGAGATGAGGGATCCTTTCCCTGCTTTCAACGGGAAAGAATTCCCGGCGTTCCCGTCGCATCTCAAGAGGAGGCACTCTCAACAGGAAAGGCGAGAGGAACTCCATGGTCGTACCACCATTCCAAGAGTCCCCCAGATGTCTCAGTCCATTCCAGAGGAACCTCTTTGCCCTGCACTGGCTCATCTTTCACGCCGAGGATCGACTCACACCACGGTGGCACGTGGGACAGCCCTGTGGGAAAGCCTCGAGGGAAAGCCTCGAGGGAAAACCACAGATCCTTTGATCCACGCCACGGGAAGCGTGACATTGCTGCTACAGCCTGGAAGGAAAGCGCACGTGCATGCCCCCACTCGAGACGAGGCCTGACTCCCCTGGGGAGACTCCAGAAGTACCCAAAGATCCATGTCAGCCCTTGAGAGGAATTCTCGGTTCCGGCCCTGACACCACACAAGGTTTTTGGCCCCGGTATCGACGGGAGAGGAATCCCGAGAGGCCTCCCAGCAACTCGCATGGGGACTGGCCTCGCCTGAGGCCACCAGGGCGGGTTCCTGAGGTCCCCGTCGTAACTCGAGAACACCTGCCGCAACTCGAGAAAATCCAGGAAGTTCTCCCTTCCAGGCGAGATGAGGCCTATTTCCGATGAGGCGTCTGGAGACTAATGACACCTAACCTCTGGAACTTCGAAAGGGTCTTTCACACCCTTGCTGCAACTCAAGAAGTTCACCGCCATACCCGTCTATACTCGAGAGGAAGCACGATGGTCCCGCCCACATCCAGAGGAGCCCCGTTTCCCCCTCGTAGCTCGAGATGAGGGATCCTTTCCCTGCTTTCAACGGGAAAGAATTCCCGGCGTTCCCGTCGCATCTCAAGAGGTGGCACTCTCAACAGTAAAGGCGAGCGGAACTCCATGGTCGTACCACCATTCCAAGAGTCCCCCAGATGTCTCAGTCCATTCCAGAGGAACCTCTTTGCCCTACACTGGCTCATCTTTCACGCCGAGGATCGACTCACACCACGGTGGCACGTGGGACAGCTCTGTGGGAAAGCCTCGAAGGAACGCCTCGAGGGAAAACCACAGATCCTTTGATCCACGCGACGGGAAGCGTGACATTGCTGCTACAGCCTGGAAGGAAAGCGCACGTGCATGCCCCCACTCGAGACGAGGCCTGACTCCCCTGGGGAGACTCCTGAAGTACCCAAAGATCCATGTCAGCCATTGAGAGGAATTCTCGGTTCCGGCCCTGACTCCACACAAGGTTTTTGGCCCCTGTATCGACGGGAGAGGAATCCCGAGAGGCCTCCCAGCAACTCGCATGGGGACTGGCCTCTCCTGAGGCCACCAGGGCGGGTCCCTGAGGTCCCCGTCGTAACTCGAGAACACCTGCCGCAACTCGAGAAAATCCAGGAAGTTCTCCCTTCCAGGCGAGATGCGGCCTATTTCCGATGAGGCGTCTGGAGACTAATGACACCTAACCTCTGGAACTTCGAAAGGGTCTTTCACACCCTTGCTGCAACTCAAGAAGTTTACCGCCATACCCGTCTCCACTCGAGAGGAAGCACGATGGTCCCGCCCACATCCAGAGGAGCCCCGTTTCCCCCTCGGAGCTCGAGATGAGGGATCCTTTCCCTGCTTTCAACGGGAAAGAATTCCCGGCGTTCCCGTCGCATCTCAAGAGGAGGCACTCTCAACTGGAAAGGCGAGCGGAACTCCATGGTCGTACCACCATTCCAAGAGTCCCCCAGATGTCTCAGTCCATTCCAGACGAACCTCTTTGCCCTGCACTGGCTCATCTTTCACGCCGAGGATCGACTCACACCACGGTGGCACGTGGGACAGCCCTGTGGGAAAGCCTCGATGGAAAACCACAGATCCATTACTCCACGCGACGGGATGCGTGACATTGCTGCTACAGCCTGGAAGGAAATCGCACGTGCATGCCCCCACTCGAGCCGAGGCCTGACTCCCCTGGGGAGACTCCAGAAGTACCCAAACATCCATGTCAGCCCCTTAGAGGAATCCTCGGTTCCGGCCCTGACTCCACACAAGATTTTTGGCCCCGGTATCGACGGGAGATTAATCCCGAGAGGCCCCCTAGCAACTCGCATGGGTACTGGCCTCCCCTGAGGCCACCAGGGCGGGTCCCTGAGGTCCCCGTCGTACCTCGAGAACACCTGCCGCAACTCGAGAAAATCCAGGAAGTTCTCCCTTCCAGGCGAGATGAAGCCTATTTCCGATGAGGCGTCTGGAGACAAATGACACCTAACCTCTGGAACTTCGAAAGGGTCTTTCACACCCTTGCTGCAACTCAAGAAGTTCACCGCCATACCCGTCTCCACTCGAGAGGAAGCACGATGGTCACGCCCACATCGAGAGGAGCCCCGTTTCCCCCTCGAAGCTCGAGATGAGGGATCCTTTCCCTGCTTTCAACGCAAAGAATTCCCGGCGTTCCCGTCACATCTCAAGAGGAGGCACTCTCAACAGGAAAGGCGAGAGGAACTCCATGGTCGTACCACCATTCCAAGAGTCCCCGAGATGTCTCAGTCCATTCCAGAGGAACCTCTTTGCCCTGCACTAGCTCATCTTTCACGCCGAGGATCGACTCACACCACGGTGGCACGTGGGACAGCCCTGTGGGAAAGCCTCGAGGGAAAACCACAGATCCTTGATCCACGCGATGGGAACCGTGACATTGCTGCTACAGCCTGGAAGGAAAGCGCACGTGCATGCCCCCACTCGAGATGAGGCCTGTCTCCCCTGGCGAGACTCCAGAAGTACCCAAAGATCCATATCAGCCACTGAAAGGAATCCTCGGTTCCGGCCCTGACTCCACACAAGGTTTTTGGCCCCGGTATCGATGGGAGAGGAATACCGAGAGGCCCCCTAGCAACTCGCATGGGGACTGGCCTCTTCTGAGGCCACCAGGGCGGGTCCCTGAGGTCCCCGTCGTAACTCGAGAACACCTGCCGCAACTCGAGAAAATCCAGGAAGTTCTCCCTTCCAGGCGAGATGAGGCCTATTTCCGATGAGGCGTCTGGAGACTAATGACACCTAACCTCTGGAACTTCGAAAGGGTCTTTCACACCCTTGCTGCAACTCAAGAAGTTCACCGCCATACCCGTCTCCACTCGAGAGGAAGCACGATAGTCCCGCCCACATCCAGAGGAGCCCCGTTTCCCCTCGTAGCTCGAGATGAGGGATCCTTTCCCTGCTTTCAACGGGAAAGAATTCCCGGCGTTCCCGTCGCATCTCAAGAGGAGACACTCTCAACAGGAAAGGCGAGAGGAACTCCATGGTCGTACCACCATTCCAAGAGTCCCCCAGATGTCTCAGTCCATTCCAGAGGAACCTCTTTGCCCTACACTGGCTCATCTTTCACGCCGAGGATCGACTCACACCACGGTGGCACGTGGGACAGCCCTGTGGGAAAACCTCGAGGGAAAGCCTCGAGGGAAAACCACAGATCCTTTGATCCACGCGACGGGAAGCGTGAAATTGCTGCTACAGCCTGGAAGGAAAGCGCACGTGCATGCCCCGACTCGAGACAAGGCCTGACTCCCCTGGGGAGACTCCAGAAGTACCCAAAGATCCATGTCAGCCCCTGAGAGAAATCCTCGGTTCCGGCCTTGACACCACACAAGGTTTTTGGCCACAGTATCGACGGGAGAGGAATCCCGAGAGGGCCCCTAGCAACTCGCATGGGGACTGGCCTCTCCTGAGGCCAACAGGGCGGGTCCCTGAGGTCCCCGTCGTAACTCGAGAACACCTGCCGCAACTCGAGAAAATCCAGGAAGTTCTCCCTTCCAGGCGAGATGAGGCCTATTTCCGATGAGGCGTCTGGAGACTAATGACACCTAAACTCTGGAACTTCGAAAGGGTGTTTCACACCCTTGCTGCAACTCAAGAAGTTCACCGCCATACCCGTCTCCACTCTAGAGGAAGCACGATGGTCCCGCCCACATCCAGAGGAGCCCCGTTTCCCCCTCCTAGCTCGAGATGAGCGATCCTTTCCCTGCTTTCAACGGGAAAGAATTCCCGGCGTTCCCGTCGCATCTCAAGAGGAGGCACTCTCAACAGGAAAGGCGAGAGGAACTCCATGGTCGTACCACCATTCCAAGAGTCTCAGTCCATTCCAGAGGAACCTCTTTGCCCTGCACTGGCTCATCTTTCACGCCGAGGATCGACTCACACCACGGTGGCACGTGGGACAGCCCTGTGGGAAAGCCTCGAGGGAAAGCCTCGAGGGAAAACCACAGATCCTTTGATCCACGCCACGGGAAGCGTGACATTGCTGCTACAGCCTGGAAGGAAAGCGCTCGTGCATGCCCCCACTCGAGATGAGGCCTGTCTCCCCTGGCGAGACTCCAGAAGTACCCAAAGATCCATATCAGCCCGTGAGAGGAATCCTCGGTTCCGGCCCTGACTCCACACAAGGTTTTTGGCCCGGTTATCGACGGGAGAGGAATCCCGAGAGGCCCCCTAGCAACTCGCATGGGGACTGGCCTCTCCTGAGGCCACCAGGGCGGTTTCCTGAGGTCCCCGTCGTAACTCGAGAACACCTGCCGCAACTCGAGAAAATCCAGGAAGTTCTCCCTTCCAGGCGAGATGAGGCCTATTTCCGATGAGGCGTCTGGAGACTAATGACACCTAACCTCTGGAACTTCGAAAGGGTCTTTCACACCCTTGCTGCAACTCAAGAAGTTCACCGCCATACCCGTCTCCACTCGAGAAGAAGCACGATGATCCCGCCCACATCCAGAGGAGCCCCGTTTCCCCCTCGTAGCTCGAGATGAGGGATCCTTTCCCTGCTTTCAACGGGAAAGAATTCCCGGCGTTCCCGTCGCATCTCAAGAGGAGGCACTCTCAACAGGAAAGGCCAGAGGAACTCCATGGTCGTACCACCATTCCAAGAGTCCCCCAGATGTCTCACTCCATTCTAGAGGAACCTCTTTGCCCTGCACTGGCTCATCTTTCACGGAGAAGTCGACTCACACCACAGTGGCACGTGGGACAGCCCTGTGGGAAAGCCTCGAGGGAAAACCACAGATCCTTTGATCCACGCCACGGGAAGCGTGACATTGCTGCTACAGCCTGGAAGGAAAGCACACGTGCATGCCCCCACTCGAGACGAGGCCTGACTCCCCTGGGGAGACTCCAGAAATACCCAAAGATCCATGTCAGCCCCTGAGAGGAATCCTCGGTTCCGGCCCTGACTCCAGACAAGGTTTTTGGCCCCGGTATCGACGGGAGAGGAATCCCGAGAGGCCCCCTAGCAACTCGCATGGGGACTGGCCTTTACTGAGGACACCAGGGCGGGTCCCTGAGGTCCCCGTCATAACTCGAGAACACCTGCCACAACTAGAGAATATCCAGGAAGTTCTCCCTTCTAGGCGAGATGAGGCCTATTTCCGATGATGCGTCTGGAGACGAATGACACCTAACCTCTGGAACTTCGAAAGGGTCTTTCACACCCTTGCTGCAACTCAAGAAGTTCACCGCCATACCCGTCTCCACTCGAGAGGAAGCACGATGGTCCCGCCCACATCCAGAGGAGCCCCGTTTCCCCCTCGTAGCTCGAGATGAGCGATCCTTTCCCTGCTTTCAACGGGAAAGAATTCCAGGCGTTCCCGTCGCTTCTCAAGAGGAGGCACTCTCAACAGAAAAGGCGAGAGGAACTCCATTGTCGTACCACCATTCCAAGAGTCCCCCAGATGTCTCAGTCCATTCCAGAGGAACCTCTTTGCCCTGCACTGGCTCATCTTTCACGCCGAGGATCGACTCACACCACGGTGGCACGTGGGACAGCCCTGTGGGAAAGACTCGAGGGAAAGCCTCGAGGGAAAATCACAGATCCTTTGATACACGCGATGGGAAGCGTGACATTGCTGCTACAGCCTGGAAGGAAAGCTCACGTGCATGGCCCCACTCGAGCCGAGGCCTGACTCCCCTGGGGAGACTCCAGAAGTACCCAAAGATCCATGTCAGCCCCTGAGAGGAATCCTCGTTTCCGGCCCTGACTCCACACAAGGATTTTGGCCCCGGTATCGACGGGAGAGGAATCCCGAGAGGCCCCCTAGCAACTCGCCTGGGGACTGGCCTCTCCTGAGGCCACCAGGGCGGGTCCCTGATGTCCCCGTCGTAACTCGAGAACACCTGCCGCAACTCGAGAAAATCCAGGAAGTTCTCCCTTCCAGGCGAGATGAGTCCTATTTCCGATGAGGCGTCTGGAGACTAATGACACCTGAACTCTGGAACTTCGAAAGGGTCTTTCACACCCTTGCTGCAACTCAAGAAGTTCACCGCCATACCCGTCTCCACTCGAGAGGAAGCACGATCGTCCCGCCCACATCCAGAGGAGCCCCCTTTCCCCCTCCTAGCTCGAGATGAGGAATCCTTTCCCTGCTTTCAATGGGAAAGAATTCCCGGCGTTCCCGTCGCATCTCAAGCGGAGGCACTCTCAACAGGAAAGGCGAGAGGAACTCGATGGTCGTACCACCATTCCAAGAGTCCCCCAGATGTCTCAGTCCATTCCAGAGGAACCTCTTTGCCCTGCACTGGCTCATCTTTCACGCCGAGGGTCGACTCACACCACGGTGGCACGTGGGACAGCCCTGTGGGAAAACCTCGAGGGAAAGCCTCGAGGGAAAACCACAGATCCTTTGATCCACGCTACGGGAAGCGTGAAATTGCTGCTACAGCCTGGAAGGAAAGTGCACGTGCATGCCCCGACACGAGACGAGGCCTGACTCCCGTGGGGAGACTCCAGAAGTACCCAAAGATCCATGTCAGCCCCTGAGAGGAATCCTCGGTTCCGGCCCTGACTCCACACAAGGTTTTTGGCCCCGGTATCGACGGGAGAGGAATCCCGAGAGGCCCCCTAGCAACTCGCATGGGGACTGGCCTCTCCTGAGGCCACTAGGGCGGGTCCCTGAGGTCCCCGTCGTAACTCGAGAACACCTGCCGCAACTCGAGAAAATCCAGGAAGTTCTCCCTTCCAGGCGAGATGAGGCCTATTTCCGATGAGGCGTCTGGAGACTAATGACACCTAAACTCTGGAACTTCGAAAGGGTCTTTCACACCCTTGCTGCAACTCAAGAAGTTCACCGCCATACCCGTCTCCACTCTAGAGGAAGCGCGATGGTCCCGCCCACATCCAGAGGAGCCCCGTTTCCCCCTCGTAGCTCGAGATGAGCGATCCTTTCCCTGCTTTCAACGGGAAAGAATTCCCGGCGTTCCCGTCGCTTCTCAAGAGGAGGCACTCTCAACAGAAAAGGCGAGAGGAACTCCATGGTCGTACCACCATTCCAAGAGTCCCCCAGATGTCTCAGTCCATTCCAGAGGAACCTCTTTTCCCTGCACTGGCTCATCTTTCACGCCGAGGATCGACTCACACCACGGTGGCACGTGGGACAGCCCTGTGGGAAAGCCTCGAGGGAAAGCCTCGAGGGAAAACCACAGATCCTTTGATCCACGAGATGGGAAGCGTGACATTGCTGCTACAGCCTGGAAGGAAAGCGCACGTGCATGGCCCCACTCGAGCCGAGGCCTGACTCCCCTGTGGAGACTCCAGAAGTACCCAAAGATCCATGTCAGCCCTTGAGAGAAATCCTCGTTTCCGGCCCTGACTCCACACAAGGATTTTGGCCCCGGTATCGACGGGAGAGGAATCCCGAGAGGCCCCCTAGCAACTCGCCTGGGGACTGGCCTCTCCTGAGGCCACCACGGCGGGTCCCTGAGGTCCCCGTCGTAACTCGAGAACACCTGCCGCAACTCGAGAAATTCCAGGAAGTTCCCCCTT